>NC_139222.1:289195803-289643838 GCF_055691185.1 Crinia signifera | reverse complement strand
TCGCGGCGCGCGGCTGCTATTGGGCAGATGCCAGCCCAGGTAGTGCTCCGTGCGCCCTGATGCCCCTCACTGTGCCAGCTGGCCATAAGAGTAAGGGCGAAGCGCGTCGGGCCGTACACTGGCTCTTAGAAAAACCGTCACTTCATATATATATATAACACTCGGTCCATTTATCAATCTTTATATTTGTAATGCCATCTGGCACGATGGTAGCGCCCAAAATCGCATTATACAATGTGCGCTGGTGCACATGCGCGTTCCCCCTGACCACGCGTACGTGGCAGCCACTTGCATAGACTACAATGGGCTAATGCCATGTATAATGTTATCGTATATTATAATAAGCCAGAGACATTTTTTGATGAATGTGTCCATTAATAATGATATTGGTAAGCCAGAGCGTGCAGTCTGTAGTACAAAACCTCAATTACCTGGGAGACGGAAGGTTCTACCCCATCTGTCCACCCCTGGCACTTCTCCCCACCCAGCAGGCAATCCGCCAGGATTATGTCACCTGCGCGCTGTGCGCCGTGGACTGACTGACAGGTAACTGCAAATTGTTTCCGAAAACACTGCGCTGTTACATATAGACCGTTAATTGCTATTCATATCACTCTTATAATTAGACACAGATAATTGTTCAGCACAAAAATAATTGCACTGAAAGGTAATTTAAACACAAAAACAACCCTGCAAATTAGTGTTTGCTGCAAACAGAAGTGATTCGCGGCTGAATGTGTCGCTGTCCCAACTGCGCTCGGCGTCCCCAGGATTGGGAGAGAACAATACAAACAGCTGGATAATTATTTATCATTGTTTGTGAGAGGGGGAATTAATATATAGCGGGGAGCCGAATCCATCACGAGGCCTTTACTTTATGTACACATATTGGTAAAATGTTACATTGATGCTATTTAGTAATCTGCGCTCAGAGCTGTGAGACGCGCCGGGGTGAGAGGACGCCATGTACTGACGATAGGCAGAATCCTTCTATATCCATCTATACGGTGTTACATGGTTCCCAGGCCACCTAGCTGGTGCACAGGTGCAGTCATTACTAACTGTCCCATTTCCCAGACCGAAATATATACAAAGTGTCAGCGCTGGCACTTTGTATATATTTCTCTCTTGATTAATAGGGGAGTGACAACCCCTTGGCAGCTGCTGTTAATAGCACTCCACACATACCTTACATTTCCCAGATCACCTAGCTGGTGCACAGGTGCAGTCATTACTAACTGTCACATTTCCCAGATCACCTAGTTGGTGCACAGCTGTAGTCATTTCTAACTGACACAATTCCCAGACCACCTAGCTGGTGCACAGCTGTAGTCATTACTAACTGTCACATTTCCCAGATCACCTAGTTGGTGCACAGCTGTAGTCATTTCTAACTGACACAATTCCCAGACCACCTAGCTGGTATACAGGTGCAGTCATTGCTAACTTACATTTCCCAGACCACCTAGCTGGTGCACAGGTGCAGTCATTACTAACTCACATTTCCCATACCACCTTTCTGGTGCACAGGTGTAGTCATTACTAACTCATATTTCCCAGACTACATTGCTGGTGCACAGGTGCAGTCATTGTCACATTTCCCAGACCACCTAGCTGGTGCACAGGTGTAGTCATTACTAACTCACATTCTCCAGATCGCCTAGCTAGTGCACAGGTGCAGTCATTACTAACTGTCACATTTCCCAGACTACATTGCTGGTGCACAGGTGCAGTCATTGTCACATTTCCCAGACCAGCTAGCTGGTGCACAGGTGTAGTCATTACTAACTCACATTCTCCAGATCGCCTAGCTAGTGTACAGGTGCAGTCATTACTAACTGTCACATTTCCCAGACCACCTAGCTGGTGCACAGGTGCAGTTATTACTAACCGCCACATTTTCCAGATCACCTAGCTGGTGCACAGGTGCAGTCATTACTAACTGCCACATTTCCCAGACCCCCTAGCTGGTGCACAGGTGCAGTGATTACTAACTCACATTTCCCAGACCGCCTAGCTGGTGCACAGGTGCAGTTATTACTAACTGCCACATTTACCAGACCATCTAGCTGGTGCACAGGTGCAGTTATTACTAACTGCCACATTTCTCAGATCACCTAGCTGGTGCACAGGTGCAGTCATTACTAACTGTCACATTTACCAGACCACCTAGCTGGTGCACAGGTGCTGTTATTACTAACTGCCACATTTCCCAGATCACCTAGCTGGTGCACAGGTGCAGTCATTACTAACTGTCACATTTCCCAGACCACCTAGCTGGTGCACAGGTGCTGTTATCACTAACTGCCACATTTCCCAGATCACCTAGCTAGTGCACAGGTGCAGTCATTACTAAATGTCACATTTCCCAGACCACCTAACTGGTGCACAGGTGCAGTTATTACTAACCGCCAAATTTTCCAGATCACCTAGCTGGTGCACTAGTGCAGTCATTACTAACTGCCACATTTCCCAGACCCCCTAGCTGGTGCACAGGTGCTGTCAGTACTAACTGTCACATTTCCCAGATCACCTAGCTGGTGCACTTGTGCAGTGATTACTAACTCACATTTCCCAGACCGCCTAGCTGGTGCACAGGTGCATTTATTACTAACTGCCACATTTACCAGACCATCTAGCTAGTGCACAGGTGCAGTTATTACTAACTGCCACATTTCCCAGATCACCTAGCTGGTGCACAGGTGCAGTCATTACTAACTGTCACATTTCCCAGACAACCTAGCTGATGCACAGGTGCTGTTATCACTAACTGCCACATTTCCCAGATCACCTAGCTGGTGCACAGGTGCTGTCAGTACTAACTGTCACATTTCCCAGATCACCTAGCTGGTGCACTTGTGCAGTGATTACTAACTCACATTTCCCAGACTGCCTAGCTGGTGCACAGGTGCAGTTATTACTAACTGCCACATTTACCAGACCATCTAGCTAGTGCACAGGTGCAGTTATTACTAACTGCCACATTTCCCAGATCACCTAGCTGGTGCACAGGTGCAGTCATTACTAACTGTCACATTTCCCAGACAACCTAGCTGGTGCACAGGTGCTGTTATCACTAACTGCCACATTTCCCAGATCACCTAGCTAGTGCACAGGTGCAGTCATTACTAAATGTCACATTTCCCAGACCACCTAGCTGGTGCACAGGTGCAGTCATTACTAACTGTCACATTTCCCAGACAACCTAGCTGGTGCACAGGTGCTGTTATCACTAACTGCCACATTTCCCAGATCACCTAGCTAGTGCACAGGTGCAGTCATTACTAAATGTCACATTTCCTAGACCACCTAGCTGGTGCACAGGTGTAGTCATTACTGTCACATTTCCATACATGTGCTGCATTCATTCCTAACCGACACATTCTACAGGTGCACAGGTGGCCTTGTAACATGACGTGGTAGATCTTGAGGACCAGTTTGGCCAGTCCTGCTGTAGATGGAAGCCAGACCCCCAATGTCCCCCCATGCGATGGTTCTATGGTAATATTGTGTGTTCCTGGTAGCGGAAAGTTTCCTAGTCAGTAAAATTCGAGGCTATTGGTTTTTGTGCAGCTGCTGAAGCGCCTCTTTGCACATCCCCCGCCCCCTGCGGACTCACATTATGTTAGTGTATTTCTTAGGTCCCAATTATCTAACGAGCCTGGAGCCGTCATTCACATCAGGCTTGGCCTCGTCCCAGAGCGGTGACTTCGGACACAGAAAATGGGATCATCCGCAGCGATGTGCTGACTCCTCTTCTCCTAAATTCTAATTAAAACCTTGCAGGAAAAGCCAGCTCATCCCTTCCAGGTTACACAATGAGCTCAGCAGTTTGGCTGATGATGCAGACCCCCCCCCCCCCCCCCCCCCAACCCCCACCGAAGTTTTGTTTCAGCTTTAATATTTAACGTTAAAATATTCAGTTAAAAAACCAATAGCCGCTGGCAGCAATGTCTGCACTTTGTTGTATCATTAACTCCTTCACGTCATCAGCCAACTCTGCTCACGGAGCCCGCGAACAGCACAGGGCACACACGTGACCTCCAGTCCCGACCGCCGCGCTCTGTGACACACATCATACAGTCACAGGGTCAGATGCACGAAGCTTCAATAGTGATAAAATGGAGAGTGACAAACAGCCAGCCAATCAGCTCCTGCCTGCCATGTTACAGACTGTGTTTGAAAATGTCAGGCAGCAGCTGATTGGCTGGCTGTTTATCACTCTCCATTTTATCACTTTTGAAGCTTAGTACATCTGGCCCACACTGCGGCGCCTGCAGCTGGCTGTGCGGGCCAAGGGACCAATTCAGACCTGATCACTGGGATGCAGGTTTTCAGAGCCCACGCTGCGTTACCACCCCCAAACGCCCGCAGGGTGTCAATCACCCTGCTGAGCCCTTTCCTCACATCATTCTCTGTGACCCCTCCTCACACATTCCCCGAGACCCCTCCTCACACCATTCCCTGTGACCTCGCCTCACACCATTCCCTGTGACCCCTCTTCACACCATTCCCTGTGACCCCTCCTCACACCATTTCTTGTGAGCTCACCTCACACCATTCCCTGTGACCCCTCCTTGAGTCACACCGTTCCCTGTGACTCCTCCTCACACATTCCCCGAGACCCCTCCTCACACCATTCCCTGCTACCCCTCCTCACACCATTTCCTATGAGCCCTCCTCACACCATTCCCTGTGACCCCTCATCACACCATTTCCTGTGAGCCCTCCTCAAACCATTCCCTGCTACCCATCCTCACACATTCCCGAGACCCCTCCTCACACCATTCCCGGTGACCTCGCCTCACACCACTCCCTGTGACCCCTCTTCACACCATTCCCTGTGACACATTCTCACACCATTCCCTGTGACCTTGCCCCACACCATCCTGTTACCCCTCCTCACACCATTTCCTGTTAGCCCTCCTCACACCATTTCATTTTACCCCTCCTCACACCATTCCCTGAGACCTTTCCTCACACCATTCCCTGCGACCCCTCCTCACACCATTCCCTGACACCCTTCCTCACATCATTCCCTAAAACCCCTCCTCACACCATTCCCTGAGACCCACATCACACCATTCCCTGAGACCCCTCAACACACCATTCCCTGAGACCTTGCCTCACACCATTCCCTGTGACCCTTCCTCACACATTCCCCGAGACCCCTCCTCACATCATTCCCTGTCACCCCTGCTTACACCATTCCCTGAGACCCCTCTTCACGCCATTCCCTGAGACCTTGCCTCACACCATTACCTGTGACCCCTCCTCACACATTCCCTGTGACCCCTCCTCACACCATTCCCTGAGACCTTCATCACACCATTCCCTGTGACCCCTACTCACACCATTCCCTGTTACCCCTCCTCACACCATTTCCTGTTACCCCTCCTCACACCATTACCTGTGACCCTTCTTTACACCATTCCCTGTCACCCCTGCTTACACCATTCCCTGTGATCCCTCCTCACACCATTCCCTGAGACCCTTCCTCACACCATTCCCTGTGACCCCTATTCACACCATTTCCTGAGACATTGCCTCACACCATTCCCTGTGACCCCTCTTCACACCATTCCCTGTGACCCCTCCTCACACCATTCCCTGAGACCTTGCCTCACACCATTCCCTGTGACCCCTCCTCACACCATTCCCTGTGACCCCTCCTCACACCATTCCCTGAGACCTTGCCTCACACCATTCCCTGTGACACCTCTGCACACCATTCCCTGTGACCCCTCCTCACACCATTCCCTGTGACTCCTCCTCACACATTCTCCGAGACCCCTCCTCACCTCATTCCCTGTGACCCCTCCTCACACCATTCCCTGTGACCCCTCCTCACACATTCTCCGAGCCCCCTCCTCACATCATTCCCTGTGACCCCTCCTCACCCATTCCCTGTGACCCCTCCTCACACCATTCCCTGTGACCCCTCCTCACACCATTCCCTGTGACCCTCAGTAATACAGTATGCTAGCGTTTGTGCCACAGCGATTTCGACACAGATGGCAACTGATGGCATCCGGTCTCTGATCTGCTGCTTGTGTACAAAGACCTCGCCTCACACCATTCCCTGTGACCCCTCCTCACACCATTACCTGTGACCCCTCCTCACACCATTCCCTGTAACCCCTCCTCACACATTCCCCGAGACCCCTCCTCACACCATTCCCTGTGACCCCTCCTCACACCATTCCCTGAGACCTTGCCTCACACCATTCCCTGTGACCCCTCCTCACACCATTCCCTGTGACCCCTCCTCACACCATTCCCTGAGACCTTGCCTCACACCATTCCCTGTGACACCTCTGCACACCATTCCCTGTGACCCCTCCTCACACCATTCCCTGTGACTCCTCCTCACACATTCTCCGAGACCCCTCCTCACCTCATTCCCTGTGACCCCTCCTCACACCATTCCCTGTGACCCCTCCTCACACATTCTCCGAGCCCCCTCCTCACATCATTCCCTGTGACCCCTCCTCACCCATTCCCTGTGACCCCTCCTCACACCATTCCCTGTGACCCCTCCTCACACCATTCCCTGTGACCCTCAGTAATACAGTATGCAAGCGTTTGTGCCACAGCGATTTCGACACAGATGGCAACTGATGGCATCCGGTCTCTGATCTGCTGCTTGTGTACAAAGACCTCGCCTCACACCATTCCCTGTGACCCCTCCTCACACCATTACCTGTGACCCCTCCTCACACCATTCCCTGTAACCCCTCCTCACACATTCCCCGAGACCCCTCCTCACACCATTCCCTGTGACCCCTTCTCACACATTCCCCGAGACCCCTCCTCACATCATTCCCTGTGACCCCTCCTCACACCATTCCCTGTGACCCCTCCTCACACCATTCCCTGTGACCCCTCCTCACACCATTCCCTGTGACCCTCAGTAATACAGTATGCTAGCGTTGGTGCCACAGCGATTTCGACACAGATGGCAACTGATGGCATCCGGTCTCTGATCTGCTGCTTGTGTACAAAGACCTCGCCTCACACCATTCCCTGTGACCCCTCCTCACACCATTACCTGTGACCCCTCCTCACACCATTCCCTGTAACCCCTCCTCACACATTCCCCGAGACCCCTCCTCACACCATTCCCTGTGACCCCTCCTCACACCATTCCCTGAGACCTTGCCTCACACCATTCCCTGTGACCCCTCCTCACACCATTCCCTGTGACCCCTCCTCACACCATTCCCTGAGACCTTGCCTCACACCATTCCCTGTGACACCTCTGCACACCATTCCCTGTGACCCCTCCTCACACCATTCCCTGTGACTCCTCCTCACACATTCTCCGAGACCCCTCCTCACCTCATTCCCTGTGACCCCTCCTCACACCATTCCCTGTGACCCCTCCTCACACATTCTCCGAGCCCCCTCCTCACATCATTCCCTGTGACCCCTCCTCACCCATTCCCTGTGACCCCTCCTCACACCATTCCCTGTGACCCCTCCTCACACCATTCCCTGTGACCCTCAGTAATACAGTATGCAAGCGTTTGTGCCACAGCGATTTCGACACAGATGGCAACTGATGGCATCCGGTCTCTGATCTGCTGCTTGTGTACAAAGACCTCGCCTCACACCATTCCCTGTGACCCCTCCTCACACCATTACCTGTGACCCCTCCTCACACCATTCCCTGTAACCCCTCCTCACACATTCCCCGAGACCCCTCCTCACACCATTCCCTGTGACCCCTTCTCACACATTCCCCGAGACCCCTCCTCACATCATTCCCTGTGACCCCTCCTCACACCATTCCCTGTGACCCCTCCTCACACCATTCCCTGTGACCCCTCCTCACACCATTCCCTGTGACCCTCAGTAATACAGTATGCTAGCGTTGGTGCCACAGCAATTTCGACACAGACGGCAACTGATGGCATCCGGTCTCTGATCTGCTGCTTGTGTACAAAGACGAACCATGGGTTAAATATTGGCCCCCCGGACAGCCCTATAGGTTGCTTAGACTGCCGCCATAAGGAGGCCACCACTGTGCTAATATTCCCTAACACCGCTATAGCTACTCGCTGAAAGGCTGGTTCCCCGGGAAGGGTTAATGCCCCAGCAGACCCCATTAGCTGGAATCGATGTATGAGCTGCAGACACCTCCCCTCATAGCGACACGTGGCCCCTGCATTTGGCACTGAAATGGTAAAAGGCCAGAAAGCTCCTGGAGAGACGTAATGCAAAGTCCCCGTCAGCAAGTCACACACTGAGCCTGGAGCAGGGCCAGGATGTTGTGTGTGCAGCCGCATCAGAGCGTTCTCCCGCCTGCGCGCCTCACTGGGACCACATCTCCATATTAGTACAACATAACATAATTATATGGTGGCGATACACGCTATTAATTAGGACTTTCTGAACTCATTTAAAATCTGTCAATGACTCGTCAAGGAGTTCATTAAGTGCTGCTAACAAGCCGAGAGTGGGAATGCTGCCGTGTCGCCACACAACAAATGGCGTGGCGCTTCTGTTCTTCCAGCGGGCTGGAGGTAGACTGGCACTTAGTGCCCGCTGTTCTGCCAACTGCGGGAAAATGTGTCGTCTAGTCTTCTCTGCCCATCTCGTATACTGACTGTGCCCACACCCACAGCGCTGAATGCTGCGCCTCAGAGACTGCCTAGTGCCCCTGTACCACCCTATATGTAACACCCACAGTGCTGAATGCTGCTCCTCAGAGACTGCCTGGTACCCCTGTACCACCCTATATATAACACCCACAGCGCTGAATGCTGCTCCTCACAGACTGCCTGGCACCCCTGTACCACCCTATATATAACACCCACAGCGCTGAATGCTGCACCTCAGAGACTGCCTAGTGCCCCTGTACCACCCTATATATAACACCCACAGTGCTGAATGCTGCTCCTCAGAGACTGCCTGGTACCCCTGTACCACCCTATATATAACACCCACAGCGCTGAATGCTGCCCCTCAGAGACTGCCTAGTACCCCTGTACCGCCCTATATGTAACACCCACAGTGCTGAATGCTGCTCCTCAGAGACTGCCTGGTACCCCTGTACCACCCTATATATAACACCCACAGCGCTGAATGCTGCTCCTCAGAGACTGCCTGGTACCCCTGTACCACCCTATATATAACACCCACAGCGCTGAATGCTGCTCCTCAGAGACTGCCTGGTACCCCTGTACCACCCTATATATAACACCCACAGCGCTGAATGCTGCCCCTCAGAGACTGCCTGGTACCCCTGTACCACCCTATATATAACACCCACAGCGCTGAATTCTGCTCCTCAGAGACTGCCTAGTGCCCCTGTACCACCCTATATATAACACCCACAGTGCTGAATGCTGCTCCTCAGAGACTGCCTGGTACCCCTGTACCACCCTATATATAACACCCACAGCGCTGAATGCTGCTCCCCAGAGACTGCCTAGTATCCCTGTACCGCCCTATATGTAACACCCACAGTGCTGAATGCTGCTCCTCAGAGACTGCCTGGTACCCCTGTACCACCCTATATATAACACCCACAGCGCTGAATGCTGCTCCTCAGAGACTGCCTGGTACCCCTGTACCACCCTATATATAACACCCACAGCGCTGAATGCTGCTCCTCAGAGACTGCCTGGTACCCCTGTACCACCCTATATATAACACCCACAGCGCTGAATGCTGCCCCTCAGAGACTGCCTGGTACCCCTGTACCACCCTATATATAACACCCACAGCGCTGAATTCTGCTCCTCAGAGACTGCCTGGTACCCCTGTACCACCCTATATATAACACCCACAGCGCTGAATGCTGCTCCTCAGAGACTGCCTGGTACCCCTGTGCCACCCTATATATAACACCCACAGCGCTGAATGCTGCTCCCCAGAGACTGCCTGGTACCCCTGTATCACCCTATATATATATATATATATAACACCCACAGCGCTGAATGCTGCTCCCCAGAGACTGCCTGGTACCCCCCTGTACAACCCTATATATAACACCCACAGCGCTGAATGCTGCTCCTCAGAGACTGCCTGGTACCCCTGTACCACCCTATATCTAACACCCACAGCGCTGAATGCTGCTCCTCAGAAACTGCCGGGTACCCCTGTACCACACTATATATAACACCCACAGCGCTGAATGCTGCTCCTCAGAGACTGCCTGGTACCCCTGTACCACCCTATATATAACATCCACAGCGCGGAATGCTGCTCCTCAGAGACTGCCTGGTACCCCTGTACCACCCTATATATAACACCCACAGCGCTGAATGCTGCTCCTCAGAGACTGCCTGGTACCCCTGTACCACCCTATATACTGTATAACACCCACAGCGCTGAATGCTGCTCCTCAGAGACTGCCTGGTACCCCTGTACCACCCTATATATAACACCCACAGCGCTGAATGCTGCCCCACAGAGACTGCCTGGTACCCCTGTACCACCCTATATATAACACCCACAGCGCTGAATGCTGCTCCTCAGAGACTGCCTGGTACCCCTGTACCACCCTATATATAACACCCACAGCGCTGAATGCTGCCCCTCAGAGACTGCCTGGTACCCCTGTACCACCCTATATATAACACCCACAGCGCTGAATGCTGCCCCTCAGAGACTGCCTGGTACCCCTGTACCACCCTATATATAACACCCACAGCGCTGAATGCTGCTCCTCAGAGACTGCCTGGTACCCCTGTACCACCCTATATATAACACCCACAGCGCTGAATGCTGCTCCTCAGAGACTGCCTAGTACCCCTGTACCACCCTATTATATAACACCCACAGCGCTGAATGCTGCCCCTCAGAGACTGCCTGGTACCCCTCTACCACTATATATATATAACACCCACAGCGCTGAATGCTGCCCCTCAGAGACTGCCTAGTACCCCTGTACCACCCTATATATAACACCCACAGCGCTGAATGCTGCTCCTCAGAGACTGCCTAGTACCCCTGTACCACCCTATATATAACACCCACAGCGCTGAATGCTGCTCCTCACAGACTGCCTAGTACCCCTGTACCACCCTATATATAACACCCACAGCGCTGAATGCTGCTCCTCAGAGACTGCCTGGTACCCCTGTACCACCCTATATATAACACCCACAGCGCTGAATGCTGCTCCTCAGAGACTGCCTGGTACCCCTGTACCACCCTATATATAACACCCACAGCGCTGAATGCTGCTCCTCAGAGACTGCCTGGTACCCCTGTACCACCCTATATATAACACCCACAGCGCTGAATGCTGCCCCTCAGAGACTGCCTGGTACCCCTGTACCACCCTATATATAACACCCACAGCGCTGAATGCTGCCCCTCAGAGACTGCCTGGTACCCCTCTACCACTATATATATATATAACACCCACAGCGCTGAATGCTGCCCCTCAGAGACTGCCTAGTACCCTTGTACCACCCTATATATAACACCCACAGCGCTGAATGCTGCTCCTCAGAGACTGCCTAGTACCCCTGTACCACCCTATTATATAACACCCACAGCGCTGAATGCTGCCCCTCAGAGACTGCCTGGTACCCCTCTACCACTATATATATATAACACCCACAGCGCTGAATGCTGCCCCTCAGAGACTGCCTAGTACCCCTGTACCACCCTATATATAACACCCACAGCGCTGAATGCTGCTCCTCAGAGACTGCCTAGTACCCCTGTACCACCCTATATATAACACCCACAGCGCTGAATGCTGCTCCTCACAGACTGCCTAGTACCCCTGTACCACCCTATATATAACACCCACAGCGCTGAATGCTGCTCCCCAGAGACTGCCTGGTACCCCTGTACCACCCTATATATAACACCCACAGCGCTGAATGCTGCCCCTCAGAGGCAGCCTAGTACCCCTGTACCACCCTATATATAACACCCACAGCGCTGAATGCTGCCCCTCAGAGACTGCCTGGTACCACTGTACCACCCTATATATAACACCCACAGCGCTGAATGCTGCCCCTCAGAGACTGCCGGGTACCCCTGTACCACACTATATATAACACCCACAGCGCTGAATGCTGCTCCTCACAGACTGCCTGGTACCCCTGTACCACCCTATATATAACACCCACAGCGCTGAATGCTGCTCCTCAGAGACTGCCTAGTACCCCTGTACCACCCTATATATAACACCCACAGCGCTGAATGCTGCTCCTCAGAGACTACCTAGTACCCCTCTTCCACACTATATATAACACCCACAGCGCTGAATGCTGCCCCTCAGAGACTGCCTAGTACCCCTCTACCACACTATATATAACACCCACAGCGCTGAATGCTGCTCCTTAACAGACTGCCTGGTACCCCTGTACCACCCTATTATATAACACCCACAGCGCTGAATGCTGCCCCTCAGAGACTACCTGGTACCCCTGTACCACCCTATATATAACACCCACAGCGCTGAATTCTGCTCCTCAGAGACTGCCTGGTACCCCTGTAGCACCCTATTATATAACACCCACAGCGCTGAATGCTGCTCCTCAGAGACTGCCTGGTACCCCTGTACCACCCTATATATAACACCCACAGCGCTGAATGCTGCTCCTCAGAGACTGCCTGGTACCCCTGTACCACCCTATATATAACACCCACAGCGCTGAATGCTGCTCCTCACAGACTGCCTGGTACCCCTGTACCACCCTATTATATAACACCCACAGCGTTGAATGCTGCTCCTCAGAGACTGCCTGGTACCCCTGTACCACCCTATATATAACACCCACAGCGCTGAATGCTGCTCCTCAGAGACTGCCTGGTACCCCTGTACCACCCTATATATAACACCCACAGCGCTGAATGCTGCTCCTCAGAGACTGCCTGGTACCCCTGTACCACCCTATATGTAACACCCACAGCGCTGAATGCTGCTCCTCAGAGACTGCCTAGTACCCCTGTATCACCCTATATATAACACCCACAGCGCTGAATGCTTCCCCTCAGAGACTACCTAGTACCCCTGTACCACCCTATATATAACACCCACAGCGCTGAATGCTGCCCCTCAGAGACTGCCTAGTACCCCTGTACCACCCTATATATAACACCCACAGCGCTGAATGCTGCTCCTCAGAGACTGCCTAGTACCCCTGTACCACCCTATATATAACACCCACAGCGCTGAATGCTGCTCCCCAGAGACTGCCTAGTACCCCTGTACCACCCTATATGTAACACCCACTGCGCTGAATGCTGCTCCTCAGAGACTGCCTAGTACCCCTGTACCACCCTATATATAACACCCACAGCGCTGAATGCTGCCCCTCAGAGACTGCCTGGTACCCCTGTACCACCCTATATATAACACCCACAGCGCTGAATGCTGCCCCTCAGAGACTGCCTGGTACCCCTGTACCACCCTATATATAACACCCACAGCGCTGAATGCTGCCCCTCAGAAACTGCCTAGTACCCCTGTACCACCCTATATATAACACCCACAGCGCTGAATGCTGCCCCTCAGAGACTGCCTGGTACCCCTGTACCACCCTATATATAACACCCACAGCACTGAATGCTGCTCCTCAGAGACTGCATGGTACCCCTGTACCACCCTATATATAACACCCACAGCGCTGAATGCTGCCCCTCAGAGACTGCCTGGTACCCCTGTACCACCCTATATATAACACCCACAGCGCTGAATGCTGCTCCTCAGAGACTGCCTGGTACCCCTGTACCACCCTATATATAACACCCACAGCGCTGAATGCTGCTCCTCAGAGACTGCCTGGTACCCCTGTACCATCCTATATATAACACCCACAGCGCTGAATGCTGCTCCTCAGAGACTGCCTAGTACCCCTGTACCACCCTATATATAACACCCACAGCGCTGAATGCTGCTCCCCAGAGACTGCCTGGTACCACCCTATATATAACACCCACAGCGCTGAATGCTGCTCCTCAGAGACTGCCTGGTACCCCTGTACCACCCTATATATAACACCCACAGCGCTGAATGCTGCCCCTCAGAGACTGCCTGGTACCCCTGTACCACCCTATATATAACACCCACAGCGCTGAATGCTTCCCCTCAGAGACTACCTAGTACCCCTGTACCACCCTATATATAACACCCACAGCGCTGAATGCTGCCCCTCAGAGACTGCCTAGTACCCCTGTACCACCCTATATATAACACCCACAGCGCTGAATGCTGCTCCTCAGAGACTGCCTAGTACCCCTGTACCACCCTATATATAACACCCACAGCGCTGAATGCTGCTCCCCAGAGACTGCCTAGTACCCCTGTACCACCCTATATGTAACACCCACTGCGCTGAATGCTGCTCCTCAGAGACTGCCTAGTACCCCTGTACCACCCTATATATAACACCCACAGCGCTGAATGCTGCCCCTCAGAGACTGCCTGGTACCCCTGTACCACCCTATATATAACACCCACAGCGCTGAATGCTGCCCCTCAGAGACTGCCTGGTACCCCTGTACCACCCTATATATAACACCCACAGCGCTGAATGCTGCCCCTCAGAAACTGCCTAGTACCCCTGTACCACCCTATATATAACACCCACAGCGCTGAATGCTGCCCCTCAGAGACTGCCTGGTACCCCTGTACCACCCTATATATAACACCCACAGCACTGAATGCTGCTCCTCAGAGACTGCATGGTACCCCTGTACCACCCTATATATAACACCCACAGCGCTGAATGCTGCCCCTCAGAGACTGCCTGGTACCCCTGTACCACCCTATATATAACACCCACAGCGCTGAATGCTGCTCCTCAGAGACTGCCTGGTACCCCTGTACCA
Source organism: Crinia signifera (assembly GCF_055691185.1). Classification (NCBI taxonomy): domain Eukaryota; kingdom Metazoa; phylum Chordata; class Amphibia; order Anura; family Myobatrachidae; genus Crinia; species Crinia signifera. The sequence goes on along the minus strand of NC_139222.1, from coordinate 289,629,030 downwards.
CCCTATATATAACACCCACAGCGCTGAATGCTGCTCCTCAGAGACTGCCTGGTACCCCTGTACCATCCTATATATAACACCCACAGCGCTGAATGCTGCTCCTCAGAGACTGCCTAGTACCCCTGTACCACCCTATATATAACACCCACAGCGCTGAATGCTGCTCCCCAGAGACTGCCTGGTACCACCCTATATATAACACCCACAGCGCTGAATGCTGCTCCTCAGAGACTGCCTGGTACCCCTGTACCACCCTATATATAACACCCACAGCGCTGAATGCTGCCCCTCAGAGACTGCCTAGTACCCCTGTACCACCCTATATATAACACCCACAGCGCTGAATGCTGCTCCTCAGAGACTGCCTAGTACCCCTGTACCACCCTATATATAACACCCACAGCGCTGAATGCTGCTCCCCAGAGACTGCCTAGTACCCCTGTACCACCCTATATGTAACACCCACTGCGCTGAATGCTGCTCCTCAGAGACTGCCTAGTACCCCTGTACCACCCTATATATAACACCCACAGCGCTGAATGCTGCCCCTCAGAGACTGCCTGGTACCCCTGTACCACCCTATATATAACACCCACAGCGCTGAATGCTGCCCCTCAGAGACTGCCTGGTACCCCTGTACCACCCTATATATAACACCCACAGCGCTGAATGCTGCCCCTCAGAAACTGCCTAGTACCCCTGTACCACCCTATATATAACACCCACAGCGCTGAATGCTGCCCCTCAGAGACTGCCTGGTACCCCTGTACCACCCTATATATAACACCCACAGCACTGAATGCTGCTCCTCAGAGACTGCATGGTACCCCTGTACCACCCTATATATAACACCCACAGCGCTGAATGCTGCCCCTCAGAGACTGCCTGGTACCCCTGTACCACCCTATATATAACACCCACAGCGCTGAATGCTGCTCCTCAGAGACTGCCTGGTACCCCTGTACCACCCTATATATAACACCCACAGCGCTGAATGCTGCTCCTCAGAGACTGCCTGGTACCCCTGTACCATCCTATATATAACACCCACAGCGCTGAATGCTGCTCCTCAGAGACTGCCTAGTACCCCTGTACCACCCTATATATAACACCCACAGCGCTGAATGCTGCTCCCCAGAGACTGCCTGGTACCACCCTATATATAACACCCACAGCGCTGAATGCTGCTCCTCAGAGACTGCCTGGTACCCCTGTACCACCCTATATATAACACCCACAGCGCTGAATGCTGCCCCTCAGAGACTGCCTGGTACCCCTGTACCACCCTATATATAACACCCACAGCGCTGAATGCTGCCCCTCAGAGACTGCCTGGTACCCCTGTACCACCCTATATATAACACCCACAGCGCTGAATGCTGCTCCCCAGAGACTGCCTGGTACCCCTGTACCACCCTATATATAACACCCACAGCGGTGAATGCTGCTCTTTAGAGACTGCCTAGTACCCCTGTACCACCCTATATATAACACCCACAGCGCTGAATGCTGCCCCTCAGAGACTGCCGGGTACCCCTGTACCACCCTATATATAACACCCACAGCGCTGAATGCTGCTCCTCAGAGACTGCCTGGTACCCCTGTACCACCCTATATATATAACACCCACAGCGCTGAATGCTGCTCCTCAGAGACTGCCTGGTACCCCTGTACCACCCTATATATAACACCCACAGCGGTGAATGCTGCTCCTCAGAGACTGCCTGGTACCCCTGTACCACCCTATATATAACACCCACAGCGGTGAATGCTGCTCCTCAGAGACTACCTAGTACCCCTGTACCACCCTATATATAACACCCACAGCGCTGAATGCTGCTCCTCAGAGACTGCCTGGTACCCCTGTACCACCCTATATATAACACCCACAGCGCTGAATGCTGCTCCTCAGAGACTGCCTGGTACCCCTGTACCACCCTATATATAACACCCACAGCGCTGAATGCTGCTCCTCAGAGACTGCCTGGTACCCCTGTACCACCCTATATATAACACCCACAGCGGTGAATGCTGCTCCTCAGAGACTGCCTGGTACCCCTGTACCACCCTATATATAACACCCACAGCGGTGAATGCTGCTCCTCAGAGACTACCTAGTACCCCTGTACCACCCTATATATAACACCCACAGCGCTGAATGCTGCTCCTCAGAGACTGCCTGCTACCCCTGTACCACCCTATATATAACACCCACAGAGCTGAATGCTGCCCCTCAGAGACTGCCTGGTACCCCTGTACCACCCTATATATAACACCCACAGCGGTGAATGCTGCTCCTCAGAGACTGCCTAGTACCCCTGTACCACCCTATATATAACACCCACAGCGCTGAATGCTGCCCCTCAGAGACTGCCTGGTACCCCTGTACCACCCTATATATAACACCCACAGCGCTGAATGCTGCTCCTCAGAGACTACCTAGTACCCCTGTACCACCCTATATATAACACCCACAGCGCTGAATGCTGCCCCTCAGAGACTACCTAGTACCCCTCTACCACTATATATATATAACACATATCACTGCCACTGGTGCCTATACGGATAGGTCATACCAACATATACAACCCTTGCCAACCTGAATGCCCTAATGCACTACAGTCCCATAACCAGCATATACTGTACAGTCAGTGCCCACTGTAATGGCATCTGTGCCCATGCCCACAATACAGAGGCTGAGCCTAGAATGGTGACCTGCCTAACTGCCCCAAGACTGATCCAAAGCCAGCCTTGTCCATGCAATGCTTATCCTTTGATAAAGCTTCCTGGCATAGTGAAACGCGTAAGGAGAACGTTGCTACCCCCCAACCTGGTGTCTCTGGATTGTAGTCCTGGTTACATCCACCTGGATCGATTATTGTTTCTTCCCGAATTGGATACAAACCATTTGTCCACTTCTTCATCCATTGGAGGTTGAGGTCTTACCATCAGCAATAAGTAATTTTGCAGGAGTTTGTTATTTGTGCCGATCTGGTCCACGCCAAGCAGAAAACCTGCACCACCTGCTCTCCCGCTGGGCGACTACTTGGGAATTTACACCATCATTTATGGGCCCATAGAAACGACTCTCCAGGACACCTCTATGCTGGTTGGTGGGGATCACATTAACCCAAGTGTCCCATTGTTATAGTTTTATTATGTGTATGCTGACTATACCATTTATTATAGTCTATTATTACTGTTACACTTATTTGTGATAGATCAACCAATCCTACCGTATTTTCATTAATATATTTTAGCGCTGCTTAATGTCTTCTTTCTTCCATGACGTTCAGCATTGGCTTCAGTTGCTCCGTCGGGACCTTTTCTGGCGCCTGAATTCCAGGTCTGTGGCACAATGTTGCTCTTTATAATGGATATTTACTAAAATTTGCACCCAGGAGCTTAGCTTCTAGAGATAGATTAGACCACAGAATGAAAACAAGCTGAAATTAATTGGATTTCTTATTTATTTAAGTGTTTATGAGACAGAAAGTGAAGTGATCCCGGCTTCCTGTTCTGCAGACTGGATGATAAATCTCTCCCCTCCGCAGAGCGTTGCTCTCCCCGTCCTGACCCTCCGGTAATTTCCCCGGTGAGCACAAAACGCCATTAAGGAGCCAGATTCATGGAAATGCTCAAAACACCTTGAATCCTCCGGTCAGAGGAATTAACCACATTTTGATTCCGTTCTGTTCTCAGGGAACCGAGAGGATCAAATGTATATTTTTTTTAAATGTCAAAAAGCGGAAAAAATGCCTTAAACATGAGGGTGGTGTGGGGGCCGGAAGCGCTGAGATCTGGTGTCAGTCCTGAGGGGTATCTATTATAGAGGAGAATCTGATAATAATTATAGTATTTTGTATCCCTGTCCTTCCTTGTGTTTCGTCGTTTACTGATGCTTTGGCAGCCTGGCGGATCTCACTCCATCTACAACGAGACGCAGGATCTGATTCTGAATTGTGCGCAGTAGCAGAAGGTTTACACAAGGACAGAGACGCCCACTTGTAGCCTCTATAGGCGCCTCATTAACACCTGGATGCAAATGTTGGTCATGTAAATTGGTCAGTATGCACATCACCACATGACTCTGGAGAACTGCAGATGTGTGACTTTACCACCTGCAGTCATACTAAGCAGTGGCTGCGGCAGCACTTCCTGTATGACAAACACTTCCTGTGTAACACACACTTCCTGTATGACAAACACTTCCTGCGTAACACACACTTCCTGTATGACAAACACTTCCTGCGTAACACACACTTCCTGTATAAAAAGTGAATAGAAACGATGCAACCATGCACAGTGTACATCTACAGGTGGCAGGCCACACAGCCGGATTCCACCTCTCCTGTAAATAGGATGGACGTTTCCCCGGGTGTCCCCGGATAGTGTGTGTCCGGCTTCCTCAGACTTGCTTCTGGTACACGCGTTGAGCTGCTACTAAATTGCTTTGGGATCTTCACCCACCCATCCAGCGTGACCAGTCCACTCTCCCACCGACGGCTTACTACTCCTTTTTCCATCTGGACTCTGTGGGATATCTGCACTATTCCTAATTATCCAGCTACAAAAGGGGATTTACGCCAAATAGGGAGGCCTGAGCCCTTGAAATTATAGGGCACCCAAGGACTTTTGGGGTCACTGTGTTCTGGACACACAATAATTCCAGGCGACATAATGGATGGTAATATAAAACCATCATGGTGGAGATCTCAATCTAGAATCTTACATATCCCTGTGATATGATTTTTATCTCATTGCTCATTTTTTATTTTAAATATTTTTTACTTATTTCATATTTGTTTTGTGATAGATGTACATCCATTGTGATATTAATTATTAAATAGTTATTGTTTGAGAACCGTCTATATTATTGGAGCAGCTAGCGCTGGCACATCTTTGGTTTATATTTTCATATTTTCTTGGGTTTGACATTCCAGTGCCAGCTGCTATTGATACTGTGTGCATTATGTGTATAATGGTCACTACTATGTGCATTATCGGTACTTGTTTCCTATCTGGGCGCCCGTCGTGGTGATCGCGGGTACATTTATGTCTGGCCGCGACGCGACCGACGCGATGCCCGCGATTTCCCATTGAAACCCATGTTAAACATGGAAATCGCGTCGGTCGCGGCCGGCCATAAATGTACCCGCGATGCCCGCGATGCGATGCACCCGATTTCCCATAGGAATCAATGTTAAATGGCCCGACCGACGCGATTTTACTGTTAAATGCCTCAATGGACCCGATGTGGCCATAGGAATCAATGTTAAATGGGCTACAGAGCCCAAATAGGCACAATTAACCCTTAAATGTCCCCCCAAAGTTTTAACGCCACCCCACGATCCACGCCAACCCGAAGCGTGGCGAGCGCAGCGAGCCCGCGAGGGGCGGCGGTACGCGTCCTCCGACCTTTTCATGCCCTACTATCCACTAGGGCGTGGAGTTGAGAATAGAATAGTGTGGCGAGCCACCGAGCCCTAAGCGTGGCGAGCGCAGCGAGCCCCGTGAGGGGACGCGGATACCTTCACAGTTATACGCGTCCCCTCGCGGGCTTCCCAGGTGTCCATGGCGACGCGGACACCTGGGAAGCCCGCGAAGGGACGCGTTTACCTGTGAAGGTATCCGCGTCCGCTCGCCACGCTTCGGGCTCGGTGGCTCGCTGCGCTCGCCACACTATTCTATTCTCACTCCACGCCCTAGTGGATAGTAGGGCATGAAAAGGTCGGAGGACGCGTACCGCCGCCCCTCGCGGGCTCGCTGCGCTCGCCACGCTTCGGGTTCACGTTGATGGCGGGGTGGCGTCAACTACTTTTGGGGGGACATTTTTATGTTCAGGGGTGTTTTTGCCCCATTTCCCATTGTTCCCTATGATAATTTGGGGAAATTGATCCATTTAACATTGTTTCCTATGGTAAATCGCGGTCATCGCGGGTAAATTGAGGCATTTAACATTGTTCTCTATGGGAAAAGCGCGGGCATCGCGTCTGGCACATCGCACCCGATTTTTTATCGGCCGCGATGCCCGCGATGGCCCCGATTTTACCCCCGATGCCCGCGATTTAAATCGTGGGCGCCCTGATAGGAAACAAGTACCGCATTATCTTTATAAGGGTCACTACTGTGTGCATTATGTGTATAAGGGTCATTACTGTGGGAATTATGGGTATAAGGGACACTACTATGGGCATAACATGTAAAAGGGGCACTATTGTGTTGCGTAACTTGAATAATGGGCAATACTGTAGTGTGTGTCACAGTGTGAATATGGGGCCCTACTATGTGGTTTACTCTGAATCCAGGGCACTGCATGCAGTGTAACATGAATATGACTGTGCTACTGTGTGGCATAATTTGAATTGGGGGTATTGTTGTGTGACCACACCCCTTTCTTGTGGAGACAATTTTTAGTGCACAGTTTGCAGAGGGTGCCGAAACCCTGGCTTTGTCCAACGAGGGGTAATTTAAGTCCTAATACACATATCATCTTACTATAAATGAGAAAACTGAAGGAAAATCATAAGTATTAATCATTTTATATATATATATATATATATATATATATATATATATATATATATAAATAACTCTGCTTAGTGTCTCCTCAGCCTCTGACCAATTATGGAAAAAGCTATTGCACCATCGATGTTTGTTAGTCCCCAGCGCTCTATTTCCTAGCCCCACTATGTTTGGTGGAACTGAGAGACGGGGAATAACTAAAGGTGAAACATAAAGTTAATACTTGTTATTAATACATGTGATTAAATTGCCCCATCATGAACCGCAGAAGTCTATAATGAAGTAGCTATTTATACTCTGATAATTTAGGTGATAATTTGCATATATGCATATTGGGGTGACCGCGTCCTGCGCTCGGAGCCTAATTGCTTCTTTCACTGTGTTTGAAGATAAAATGTGTTGGGTTGCAGCGATGGCTCCCCCGAGTACGGACATTAATAATACATAGCCGTATATAGAGGGGAGGGGAAGGCGATTTATTGTGATCATTTACTTTCTACAGAACAGAATTCTTACATCACATATAAAGTAACATGAGGAATTGTGGGAGGAGTCCCAAAATATAAATCAGGGAGAAGGAGCCCCTCAATAATATGCAACAGGCAATGGGGGAGATGTATCTAAGCTCGTAGAGAGAGACAAAACGCCTGGTTCAGACATGTAAGCAAGACTGCAATTTATGCAGATGCATGAAACCATGCTGCGCTGCAGGTGGGGCAGATGTAACTGTGCAGAGAGAGTTAGATTTGGGTGGGGTGTGTTCAAAGTGATGTCTATATTGCAGTGTAAGCATAATGCAGCCAGTATTTACTCTGCATACGAACAAAATATCTCATCTAAATTTAACTCTCTCTGCACATGTTACATCTGCCCCACCTGCAGTTCACATAGTTTTGCCCATTAGAGAAAGATTTTGCTTTTGAGATATTTACTGAATTACCCCTAAAGTGCAATTTCTGCATTAGCAGTTGGTCCTCTTTAAAGTATGTGTGAAAATAACCCCTCTGTAGAGCTGCATAAGTGTGTCTTTACTCTCTGCATCATGCTGCATAATGGCTGCATGCCTCTAGTAAGGACACACACCTAGAGGAGACACTGCAAGCAACTTTAGGTGGCAGGGCAGGACCGACTCATCATTAAGCCTCGCCCAACACACGATTGGTGGATCTGTGATGAGGGGGGCTGGTCAATTTTTTTCTATGCAGTGACACACAAGGCTGATAACAGAGGCCAGACCTCGCAGGCTGAGAAGGCTGTTCAATGGCACTGTAACCATAGGGAAGCTCAGATAACGCTATCTCAGGGTTGCGTTGTTATCACAGGGCTCCCTCAGGTATTTTTTTTGTTTACAATTCTTTTGTTTAGCAGATTCTGGCAGATTGCATTTCCCAGTACAGGTAGGAGAAATGTGATCTGGATATAAATCTAAGGGCTTGGAGGAGAAATGTACTAATTCTACTCCAATTGCCCTTTAGTACATTCCTGTGAGATTAACATAACCTGAAAAGGGTGTAAAAGTTCTGTGCTTTTCCCCATTATTTTAGTAAAAAGAATATTGATAACAAATGCCTGTAAGTGTTTGCCAAACTTTGGTTCCCATTCTCACCCCTCTGTGGGGCTGCAGTGTCGCCCAGGAGAGGATGATGGAAATCAGAGTGGGATTTGGGCAGAGGATCTGGATGGTTAAGGGTCAGACAGTCCTCGGCCTATTGTGGGTGTGGCCAGTGCTGCATTAGTGTGACCAGTGTCATGTGGGTGTGGTTAGTGGCATGTGGGTGTGACCAATGCCATGTGGGTGTGGTTAGTGTCCTATGGGTGTGACCAATGCCATGTGGGTGTGGTTAGTGTCATATGGGTGTGACCAATGCCATGTGGGTGTGGTTAGTGTCATATGGGTGTGACCAATGCCATGTGGGTGTGGTTAGTGTCATATGGGTGTACACCCCCAACGCTATCAGCCCCAAAATCTCCCTAAATACAGGAAAGTAGAGAAATTGCATCATTTAACTTAAAAAAATGACTTCTGACCTTGTGGCCAACTGGTCGTGCAATCAGCATCATGCTGTCATCACGGCGGGCCTGTGTTATGTGGGGGCCTGGGGCTGTAGTCTCATCCACTCCATTGTCTTTCTGGCCCTGGGGGGCTTATTCTGTCAGGAGTCGTGACTCACATACAGACTTTCCCCAAATAGGACTCATTCAGCTGATTTCTGATTAAGGCATCTGCATTCTATGGTAGTATAACAGATACTAGCCCCCCTCCTGACCCCCTGCAAGGTTAGGCAAGTATCCTGGAGCGGGTCACAGTCCGACGCGTTTCACCTTTAGTAGCAAGACTGAACACTTGTTACTCTGCTGAGTTTTGGGGCAATCCCCCGAGTGGCTGCATCTTGCTACTGATAATAACATCCCAGTGTGTCATGGAGGGGGTGGGGCTAATAGGCCGGGCCTGGTGGTACTACCACCTGCTGTACCGCCTTCTGTGCCACTATAAGACTGACATTCCGGAACTCATCGCTTGTACCCGGCCCTGGGGCCGCCAGAGAGATACACTTCTGGATATAATGGAGGATGGGGGTGTACATGTTAATAGATATGCGCGGTGTGAACGTTACACCCGTCACAGTCACCTGGCAGCAGGTACCAAGGTCGCCATGTAATAGATCACAACGTGTTTCTCCTTTGAGTAATTGAATGGCCTTTGGGCATCAGGTCTGTTTGGAGCATTTAGCTGCGACGTATTATATAGCACGGGCCTGTCTGTATCCCAGGATTAATCTCCCTCCGCCACACTCACATTTACAGTAACGCTTTCACTGGCAGACGCAGGAAAATAAATATTTCTCCGCCGCCCAAGGAGACTCTTGTCACGTTCTGTAAGGAGGCTGGCAGAGATGCCGGGTGCCCGACCGCCGCCGCCGCCTCAATTCATACATTGCAGTGTTCAAGGTCAGAGACGGCGGCGAAGTCACTGTCCTATCCCTGGTGTGAGATCCGCTCCTTATACCAGGGAGGATGCCAGGGCGATGCCCTCATACGGGGATTATACACAGTGCCCATCTATCTGTGTGCCCATATGCAGCCCGGGTAACACCTATCCTTACGTATCAGTAGGAGGGTACGGGTGACCGGCGGTGGGGTGCCAGCGTTGGTGTTGTGCCCACCAGCATCCGGTACACCATGGTGGTATTACTGCCTATCCGAGTATAGGTCATTGGGTCAACTGCATGAGGATGACCACTGAAGACTGACGGTGCTTAGGTCGACACCAGAAATAGATCGACATGGGTAAGGTTGATAGGGTCGGAAGGTCGACACAAGCATTAGGTCAAAAATTAGAAGGTCGATAGTCCATTTCCCCCCCCCCCCCGACAGGTTGGAATGCGCCGACCTATCCTGACACTGGGCTGGGAAAGCAGCAGCTCACCCCGCACCATCCTCCCATCCGCCGTCCTCCCGCTGGGTCCCGCCACGCTCACCTGTCCTGACACTGGGCTGGGAAAGCAGCAGCTCACCCCGCACCATCCTCCCATCCACCGTCCTCCCGCTGGGTCCCGCTACGCTCACCTGTCCTGATGCTGGGCCGGGAGAGCAGCAGCTCACCCCGCACCATCCTCCCATCCACCGTCCCCCTGCTGGGTCCCGCTACGCTCACCTGTCCTGACACTGGGCTGGGAAAGCAGCAGCTCACCCTGCGCCATCCTCCCATCCGCCGTCCTCCCACTGGGTCCCGCTACGCTCACCTGTCCTGATGCTGGGCGGGGAAAGCAGCAGCTCACCCTGCGCCATCCTCCCATCCGCCGTCCTCCCGCTGGGTCCCGCTACGCTCACCTGTCCTGACACTGGGCTGGGAAAGCAGCAGCTCACCCTGCGCCATCCTCCCATCCGCCATCCCCCTGCTGGGTCCCGCTACCCTCACCTGTCCTGATGCTGGAGCTCACCCCGCGCCATCCTCCCATCCACCGTCCTCCCGCTGGGTCCCGCTACGCTCACCTGTCCTGATGCTGGGCTGGGAAAGCAGCAGCTCACCCTGCACCATCCTCCCATCCGCCATCCCCCTGCTGGGTCCCGCCACGCTCACCTGTCCTGATGCTGGGCCGGGAGAGCAGCAGCTCACCCTGCGCCATCCTCCCATCCCCCTTCCCCCCGCTGGGTCCCGCTACGCTCACCTGTCCTGATGCTGGGCTGGGAAAGCAGCAGCTCACCCTGCACCATCCTCCCATCCGCCATCCCCCTGCTGGGTCCCGCTACGCTCACCTGTCCTGATGCTGGGCCGGGAGAGCAGCAGCTCACCCCGCACCATCCTCCCATCCGCCATCCTCCTGCTGGGTCCCGCCACGCTCACTTGTCCTGACACTGGGCCGGGAGAGCAGCAGCTCACCCCGCACCATCCTCCCATCCGCCATCCTCCCGCTGGGCCCCGCCACGCTCACCTGTCCTGATGCTGGGCTGGGAAAGCAGCAGCTCACCCCGCACCATCCTCCCATCCACCGTCCTCCCGCTGGGTCCCGCTACGCTCACCTGTCCTGATGCTGGGCCGGGAGAGCAGCAGCTCACCCCGCACCATCCTCCCATCCGCCATCCTCCCGCTGGGTCCCGCTACGCTCACCTGTCCTGATTCTGGGCTGGGAAAGCAGCAGCTCACCCCGCGCCATCCTCCCATCCGCCATCCTCCTGCTGGGTCCCGCCACGCTCACCTGTCCTGACACTGGGCCGGGAGAGCAGCAGCTCACCCCGCACCATCCTCCCATCCGCCGTCCTCCCGCTGGGTCCCGCTACGCTCACCTGTCCTGATGCTGGGCGGGGAAAGCAGCAGCTCACCCTGCGCCATCCTCCCATCCGCCGTCCTCCCGCTGGGTCCCGCTACGCTCACCTGTCCTGATGCTGGGCGGGGAAAGCAGCAGCTCACCCTGCGCCATCCTCCCATCCGCCGTCCTCCCACTGGGTCCCGCTACACTCACCTGTCCTGATGCTGGGCGGGGAAAGCAGCAGCTCACCCTGCGCCATCCTCCCATCCGCCGTCCTCCCGCTGGGTCCCGCTACGCTCACCTGTCCTGACACTGGGCTGGGAAAGCAGCAGCTCACCCCGCACCATCCTCCTGCTGGGTCCCGCCACGCTCACCTGTCCTGACACTGGGCTGGGAAAGCAGCAGCTCACCCCGCACCATCCTCCCATCCGCCATCCTCCAGCTGGGTCCCGCTACGCTCACCTGTCCTGATGCTGGAGCTCACCCCACACCATCCTCCCATCCGCCATCCTCCCGCTGGGTCCCGCTACGCTCACCTGTCCTGATGCTGGGCTGGGAGAGCAGCAGCTCACCCCGCACCATCCTCCCATCCGCCGTCCTCCTGCTGGGTCCCGCTACGCTCACCTGTCCTGACACTGGGCTGGGAAAGCAGCAGCTCACCCCGCACCATCCTCCCATCCGCCATCCTCCCGCTGGGTCCCGCTACGCTCACCTGTCCTGACACTGGGCCGGGAGAGCAGCAGCTCACCCCGCACCATCCTCCCATCCGCCGTCCTCCTGCTGGGTCCCGCTACGCTTACCTGTCCTGACACTGGGCTGGGAAAGCAGCAGCTCACCCCGCACCATCCTCCCATCCGCCGTCCTCCTGCTGGGTCCCGCTACGCTTACCTGTCCTGACACTGGGCTGGGAAAGCAGCAGCTCACCCCGCACCATCCTCCCATCCGCCGTCCTCCCGCTGGGTCCCGCTACGCTCACCTGTCCTGATGCTGGAGCTCACCCCACACCATCCTCCCATCCGCCATCCTCCCGCTGGGTCCCGCTACGCTCACCTGTCCTGATGCTGGGCCGGGAGAGCAGCAGCTCACCCTGCGCCATCCTCCCATCCGCCGTCCTCCCGCTGGGTCCCGCTACGCTCACCTGTCCTGACACTGAGCTGGGAAAGCAGCAGCTCACCCCGCACCATCCTCCCATCCGCCGTCCTCCCGCTGGGTCCCGCTACGCTCACCTGTCCTGACACTGGGCTGGGAAAGCAGCAGCTCACCCCGCACCATCCTCCCATCCGCTGTCCTCCCGCTGGGTCCCGCTACGCTCACCTGTCCTGACACTGGGCTGGGAAAGCAGCAGCTCACCCCGCGCCATCCTCCCATCCGCCGTCCTCCCGCTGGGTCCCGCTACGCTCACCTGTCCTGACACTGGGCTGGGAAAGCAGCAGCTCACCCTGCGCCATCCTCCCATCCGCCGTCCTCCCGCTGGGTCCCGCTACGCTCACCTGTCCTGATGCTGGGCCGGGAGAGCAGCAGCTCACCCTGCGCCATCCTCCCATCCGCCGTCCTCCCGCTGGGTCCCGCTACGCTCACCTGTCCTGACACTGAGCTGGGAAAGCAGCAGCTCACCCCGCACCATCCTCCCATCCGCCGTCCTCCCGCTGGGTCCCGCTATGCTCACCTGTCCTGACACTGGGCTGGGAAAGCAGCAGCTCACCCTGCGCCATCCTCCCATCCGCCGTCCTCCCGCTGGGTCCCGCTACGCTCACCTGTCCTGATGCTGGGCTGGGAAAGCAGCAGCTCACCCCGCACCATCCTCCCATCCGCCGTCCTCCCGCTGGGTCCCGCTACGCTCACCTGTCCTGATGCTGGAGCTCACCCCACACCATCCTCCCATCCGCCATCCTCCCGCTGGGTCCCGCTACGCTCACCTGTCCTGATGCTGGGCCGGTAGAGCAGCAGCTCATCCTGCGCCATCCTCCCATCCACCGTCCTCCCGCTGGGTCCCGCTACGCTCACCTGTCCTGACACTGAGCTGGGAAAGCAGCAGCTCACCCCGCACCATCCTCCCATCCGCCGTCCTCCCGCTGGGTCCCGCTACGCTCACCTGTCCTGACACTGGGCTGGGAAAGCAGCAGCTCACCCCGCACCATCCTCCCATCCGCTGTCCTCCCGCTGGGTCCCGCTACGCTCACCTGTCCTGACACTGGGCTGGGAAAGCAGCAGCTCACCCCGCGCCATCCTCCCATCCGCCGTCCTCCCGCTGGGTCCCGCTACGCTCACCTGTCCTGACACTGGGCTGGGAAAGCAGCAGCTCACCCTGCGCCATCCTCCCATCCACCGTCCTCCCGCTGGGTCCCGCTACGCTCACCTGTCCTGATGCTGGGCTGGGAGAGCAGCAGCTCACCCTGCACCATCCTCCCATCCACCGTCCCCCTGCTGGGTCCCGCTACGCTCACCTGTCCTGATGCTGGGCCGGGAGAGCAGCAGCTCACCCTGCGCCATCCTCCCATCCGCCGTCCTCCCACTGGGTCCCGCTACGCTCACCTGTCCTGATGCTGGGCGGGGAAAGCAGCAGCTCACCCTGCGCCATCCTCCCATCCGCCGTCCTCCCGCTGGGTCCCGCTACGCTCACCTGTCCTGACACTGGGCTGGGAAAGCAGCAGCTCACCCTGCGCCATCCTCCCATCCGCCATCCCCCTGCTGGGTCCCGCTACCCTCACCTGTCCTGATGCTGGAGCTCACCCCGCGCCATCCTCCCATCCACCGTCCTCCCGCTGGGTCCTGCTACGCTCACCTGTCCTGATGCTGGGCTGGGAAAGCAGCAGCTCACCCTGCACCATCCTCCCATCCGCCATCCCCCTGCTGGGTCCCGCCACGCTCACCTGTCCTGATGCTGGGCCGGGAGAGCAGCAGCTCACCCTGCGCCATCCTCCCATCCCCCTTCCCCCCGCTGGGTCCCGCTACGCTCACCTGTCCTGATGCTGGGCTGGGAAAGCAGCAGCTCACCCTGCACCATCCTCCCATCCGCCATCCCCCTGCTGGGTCCCGCTACGCTCACCTGTCCTGATGCTGGGCCGGGAGAGCAGCAGCTCACCCCGCACCATCCTCCCATCCGCCATCCTCCTGCTGGGTCCCGCCACGCTCACTTGTCCTGACACTGGGCCGGGAGAGCAGCAGCTCACCCCGCACCATCCTCCCATCCGCCATCCTCCCGCTGGGCCCCGCCACGCTCACCTGTCCTGATGCTGGGCTGGGAAAGCAGCAGCTCACCCCGCACCATCCTCCCATCCACCGTCCTCCCGCTGGGTCCCGCTACGCTCACCTGTCCTGATGCTGGGCCGGGAGAGCAGCAGCTCACCCCGCACCATCCTCCCATCCGCCATCCTCCCGCTGGGTCCCGCTACGCTCACCTGTCCTGATTCTGGGCTGGGAAAGCAGCAGCTCACCCCGCGCCATCCTCCCATCCGCCATCCTCCCGCTGGGTCCCGCCACGCTCACCTGTCCTGACACTGGGCCGGGAGAGCAGCAGCTCACCCCGCACCATCCTCCCATCCGCCGTCCTCCCGCTGGGTCCCGCTACGCTCACCTGTCCTGACACTGGGCTGGGAGAGCAGCAGCTCACCCCGCACCATCCTCCCATCCGCCGTCCTCCCACTGGGTCCCGCTACGCTCACCTGTCCTGATGCTGGGCGGGGAAAGCAGCAGCTCACCCTGCGCCATCCTCCCATCCGCCGTCCTCCCGCTGGGTCCCGCTACGCTCACCTGTCCTGATGCTGGGCGGGGAAAGCAGCAGCTCACCCTGCGCCATCCTCCCATCCGCCGTCCTCCCACTGGGTCCCGCTACACTCACCTGTCCTGATGCTGGGCGGGGAAAGCAGCAGCTCACCCTGCGCCATCCTCCCATCCGCCGTCCTCCCGCTGGGTCCCGCTACGCTCACCTGTCCTGACACTGGGCTGGGAAAGCAGCAGCTCACCCCGCACCATCCTCCCATCCTCCTGCTGGGTCCCGCCACGCTCACCTGTCCTGACACTGGGCTGGGAAAGCAGCAGCTCACCCCGCACCATCCTCCCATCCGCCATCCTCCAGCTGGGTCCCGCTACGCTCACCTGTCCTGATTCATATTTGGCCACATTGAATCGGGCATGTTGGATCCATTTCAACAAATGAGTGTCAGAATGGATCCGACAATAACTGCATATACCGCTGTAATTCTAGTCCTGGAAGTCTGTAGGTGTCTAATGCTGCGTTCCGCTGGGGATACTGTCCCGGCTGATGCTGCATTCCGCTGGGGATATTGTCCCGGCTGATGCTGCGTTCCGCTGGGATACTGTCCCGGCTGATGCTGCGTTCCACTGGGGATACTGTCCCGGCTGATGCTGCGTTGCGCTGGGGATACTGTCCTGGCTGATGCTGCATTCCGCTGGGGATACTGTCCCGGCTGATGCTGCGTTCCGCTGGGGATACTGTTCCGGCTGATGCTGCTTTCCGCTGGGGATACTGTCCCAGCTGATGCTACGTTCCGCTTGGGATACTGTCCCAGCTGATGCTACGTTCTGCTGGGGATACTGTCCCGGCCGATGCTGCGTTCCGCTGGGGATACTGTCCCAACTAATGCTGCGTTCCGCTGGGGATACTGTCCCGGCTGATGCTGCGTTCCGCTGGGGATACTGCCCCAGCTGTTGCTTTGTTCCGCTGGGGATACTGTCCCGGCCGATGCTGCATTCCACTGGGGACACTGTCCCAGCTGATGCTGCATTCCGCTGGGGATACTGTCCCGGCTGATGCTGCGTTCCGCTTAGGATACTGTCCAGACTGCTGCTGCATTCCGCTGGGGATACTGTCCCGGCTGATGCTGCGTTCCGCTGGGGATACTGTCCCGGCTGATGCTGCGTTACGCTGGGGATACTGTCCCGGCTGATGCTGCGTTACGCTGGGGATACTGTCCCGGCTGATGCTGCGTTACGCTGGGGATACTGTCCCGGCTGATGCTGCGTTGCGCTGGGGATACTGTCCTGGCTGATGCTGTGTTCCGCTGGGGATACTGTCCCGGCTGATGCTGCGTTCCGCTGGGGATACTGTTCCGGCTGATGCTGCTTTCCGCTGGGGATACTGTCCCAGCTGATGCTACGTTCCGCTGGGGATACTGTCCCAGCCGATGCTGCGTTCCGCTGGGGATACTGTCCCAACTAATGCTGCGTTCCGCTGGGGATACTGTCCCGGCTGATGCTGCGTTCTGCTGGAAATACTGTCCCGGCTGATGCTGCGTTCCGCTGGGGATACTGTCCCGGCTGTTGCTTTGTTCCGCTGGGGATACTGTCCCGGCCGATGCTGCATTCCACTGGGGACACTGTCCCAGCTGATGCTGCATTCCGCTGGGGATACTGTCCCGGCTGATGCTGCGTTCCGCTGGGGATACTGTCCCGGCTGTTGCTTTGTTCCGCTGGGGATACTGTCCTGGCCAATGCTGCATTCTGCTGGGGACACTGTCCCGGCTGATGCTGCATTCCCCTAGAAATACTGTCCTGGCTGATGCTGCGTTCCGCTGGGGATACTGTCCCGGCTGATGCTTGGTTCCTCTGGGGATACTGTCCCGGCTGATGCTGCATTCCCCTGGGGATACTGTCCCAGCTGATGCTGCATTCCGCTGGGGATACTGTCCCGGCCGATGCTGCGTTCCGCTGTCTATTCTGTCCTGGACGATGCTTTGTTCTGCTGTGGATACTGTCCCGGCTGATGCTGCGTTCCACTGTGGATACTGTCCTGGCTGATACTGCTTTCTGCTGGGGAAACCAGTGACTGACATATTCTCTGTACAGTGCTGCGGTGTATGGGGGTTATTCTAACGGGGGACCTACATTTCTGTGCATGTGCAGATACAGGGTGCGAGGAGGTGGCGGCACAGTGGACAGTGGGGGCCTTTTGGTTCTGTGCACCAGAATAAGGTCCTATGTGTGCGCTATATACATAACTGCTAATATATTCCACTGGGGGAACTTATGTCCAAATGAATAATGAGATGATGTCAATTGAAATGAATTCTGGTCGTCCATCCCTACAACAGGGGTGCGATGTCTGAAGGAAGGACATAGGATGCCCCCATGGTACTGGTTCTGTATCTCCGACTATTACAGTGCACAAGCCCACCACCATAGTTCGACCCTCACGGAGCGATCACCCCACAGGGCGCAGATATGTACATTGATGTCACAGGATCACGTACAAGGAAGCCATATTCGCTTTATACTTTGAGGACTGAATACCGGGTCCATCTTCTGACCTCTCAAATGAGACCCCTCGCTGCCAGCCGCCACCGCACCCTTCATGTAATATAGATTGTGTTTGGCATCAGAGAAAGAATTAATTGGGCGATGCGGCGCGGCGGCCCGGCTTCCATTCCTCGGTCACAGGTTGTACAAGCCCAGGAGACGATGTCCCCGTCTCTCGCTGGCAGAGCCGACATCACAGGGCCCGGCCGAGCCGCATACGGAACATGCAAATGCAACTTTTTGAAGTGTCTCTTTTTCCAGGCTGTCGCTGACTTAAACAATTCATCCGCTGTTTGGCTGCCGAACGGATCCGTTCTCATCTCTGCTTCACAAGAGACTTCACATTCCCGCTCTGCGCAATGTTTCTCAATGAGGACGTCAACCTTGAAAATAGATTTTTAGAAAATAAAAAAAATCCCACTGGCCGCTGAGAACGCAGCGCTAAGCGCATCAAAAGCACAGTGGGCTCTCAGGGGCAGCGGCACATCCCTGCTTCCTGGCAACATCGCCCCAATCTCGCCATCTACAGCATGTCTCAGTCGTATTCGTACTTTGTATGTGACTGAATACGACGGTTATCGGTGGAGTATTTGATTTACACATTCGTATTCCGGAGTGTGATTTTATAAAGGGGTCGTATTTTTGAGATCCGTATTTTCCGATGTCGTGTGAAGTATTTTTTTACCACTTACTAGAATACGACGATAGTAATTTTCGAAATGTCATTGGAGTAATGTAAAATTCAGGGCGTTCTCTTTCGATGGCGTATCAATTCTCATTTTTGTAAACATCTGAATACGACAGGTTGTTATGGTCGTAAAATACAAAATATTAACGTTATTTCCCATTAGTAATTCCAAAAATAGGAATACGCCTGGATACGAATCCGCCAATTCCTACCGTATTTTGCTTAGTAAATTTCCCACTAATTGCGCAGAGTAAAGAACGTATTGCGCGGTCAGCTGATCAGTACTCGGATGCCCAGGGTAAGGATGCTGGTGCTCTCGGCTCTGTGTATGTGATCCTGTCTGAGCCCATAGGATCCGCTCCATTCAATTTGATTGTATTAGCTGGTGGCTGGGCCTGGGGGAGGGATCCTACAGATCCATCTCTTGCTGCAATAGCCAACCCCATCTTCAGATCCCTCTCTTACCATGGCGTTAGCTATTGGGGCCAAGCTTGGTCAATTAGGTTTCTTCAGTGGATCATTTTATGGACGACCCCAGCAGACGTCTCCTGTAGATACAGGGGGGATACTTGTTATTTGTGGGTGCTAGCCTGCAAATAATAATTAAAAGGCCCCTAAAGCTTCATTCAGTTTTGGCGGTCACAATGTGGACCTCGTCTTTTCTCAGTCTTATCCCACGTTACCGTGTCCCCGATCTTTCATGTGAATCCTTCGATTGCAAGAATTTAATATCTCATCTCCCAAACCATTTACAACAATATTGTGGGCTCTAGTTTGGGGTGCTGTACCCCTACTATCAATGCAGTAAGGTCACATTCATGGGTATACTATAGCAGATGTGGGGGGGGGCATTACTAATGGGCCCAGAGACTATGGGGGCCCAGATCATATACCAGCATTCAGTGCTGTAACGACTCCACCACTATCTCTCTTTATATTCAACAACTTTATCACACTGCACGTGTTACACCAATAACCTGCTATGTAACATGGTTATCTATACTTTACTACTCTCCAAGGCTTAGCACATTTGTCTAAGAGATAGAGAGGTATAAAACACAACACTGGGGCTAATTCAGCATGAAGAATACACAAATTGAGCGAGTTATTGAATGACTGCGCATTGTGCGCGCACAGGTCGGCGAATGCTTTACAACTGCAATTGCAGACGGCGGAGACTCTTTGATGTTCTGAGAATTGCAGATGCGATACAATTGGCGATCCATTCGCAATTCATTTGGAATTTTGCAAGGGGCTTGTAGTCTCTTGTTCTGGGCAGCGGCTCTTTGTGCAATTCTCTAGAGATCCAACCTGAATTAGCCCCACTGACCATTCCATCCGCGGCTCGCGAGCTGGAGAACCTGTGCTGAGTTCTAGGTGTCTGCTCGTTAGTACCCTACAGAGAAGCCAATTATTGCACTGAATGTGGCTATTAACGCCCCTCATTGTATTGTTCCTTCCTGGACTAGACCCCAGGTGCCAATCAGTCACCATCCCCTATTGGTTTCTGGGTCTCAGATCTAGATGGCACAGTCAGAAAGTTTTGTTGCCAAAGCTCGGCGGGGGGGGGGGGGGGTTTCGGAGTCAGGCAACGTGACCTGACTGGGGGTCTTTAATACCGCGTGATTGCGGTGGTGGTGGGGGCCCAGTGTGAGCTGGGGTCTCTGTTTGCCGCCTTGCGCTGTCACAAGGTCTGTGCTTGTATTTATCACCATCTCAATATTCTGTTCCCGCGTCCCAGCCTCCGCCGCTCCCAGCAGCCGATTTTCCGGTTTCCTTGTTGTTCTGTGTAATTGAATTTCTTTTCCATCAAGTTGAATGTCACCGAGCTAACGTGTGCGGCCTGACAACTGGGAACAACACAGATTGCTCTTGTTTTATTTCTGCCAATTTCTAAGTATTGTCACCTTGAGTCTTGTTGGAAATACAAATAACGCACCAGCTCCATGCGGCAGGAAGTGGGGAGCGGCTGTATGTGAGCTGCCAGGAGCGCGCCCCCCCCCCCCCCATCACCTCACCGTCCAGAGATGTCTAATGATATCTGGCTACTTCCATGTGTCAGGTGCCTATGGATGATGTTAATCTCCCAAAGAGTAACATTACCCATCACAGCGTATGGCGGCGATATGGAATATACCTTTGGGGCTATTTATCATGGGCACATGCCAGGGCATGGGTAAAAACTGGTCCTGATAAATGGTAAAAAGTAAAGTGTTGACTGGCGCCATGACTTGACCTCCCGGTGCATACACGGCATCTGTACTGGGTGTGCGCGGTTAGTGGAGAAACCTGGGCAATGGAGAAGGATCTGGATGTATTAGTGCAGATGGCCAATAGCACCGTGGTCATCCTCTGGGGACCTACCTGCAGCCAGAGGTCCTATCACTGGGTCAGAGGGGACAGATTGCAGAGGCTCTTGGTGGGCTGTATGATATGGTGACCCAGCAATGCCCGCCGGGGGTCAGGAGGACGGGACAGTGATAGCGAATATATGTGTGGCTGCCTGACAAGGTGAGTACTCAGGGAACGCTTGTAGGTTTGGAGACTGGAGGAGAGTCTTATTGTACGTGGGAGGGGATTCCACAGAGTGGGTGCAGCCGCATAAAGAGCTGATTCTGGTGGACTCGGTAAGCTGCAAAGATTTCAGGTTACTGAGTCCCAGAGTGCCCGCCCCACCAAAATATGTCCCCATAGTCCTGTGATCATGAGCGTATTTGATTATGTTTTTTTCCGATGCCTGTAACATGATTTTGAGACACGATGAATGTGAGGAACAGAGGAAAGCCAGAGTCTATACTTTCTTGGCCACATGTGACTTAATTAGGTCAATATTATTTAACCACCCGCGCTGAGCCAGGGATTTCTGCAGAACTGGACTCTTTGTGCTCATTGAGGATATAGTTTTGGAGCCGCTGTAATAGATCAGAGTATATTGGGGATAATGGGGCCGGAGTCACATTGGCAGCATTTTGATGCAGTTACCTGTGAGACGGGTCATTAGCCGCCATGTTAGTATGCTTGCTGTCTTTATGTAGGACAACCACTCCCAGCATCTGGTAGGAAAGGAGCTTCTGTGTAGAGGTGATGGAATGTGACGGGCAGAAGTAATGACTGTATTAGGGGGCGCTGCAGGTTGGTTTAGTGCACTTTGCCTAACACAATAGAAATGATGTGGAATGAAAGGATGGGAGGAGGGGTGTTGGGGTTATAGATCCGGACGATCTGCTGAGATTCCCACCTTAGCCAGCCACCATGGCCGCAGAGAGAACTGGCCCTCCTCGGTCTCCTGGCCACTGGAGCTATTGTGGATTTCTTCTCCTGAGCTTCTGTCCAGGGGAAGCCACATGTATATCCAAGAGGTCCTAGACCCGGTTGCGTCATTTCTCTCTCCTGCCTCCAGTAGGACACAAGTCAACATCATGATGAGCCCCCAACTGATCCCCCCTACTGTATTCCACACTGAGCACCTACAGAACTGAACACTGAACCCCTACTATGCTCCACACTGAGCCCCCTACTACGCTCCACACTGAGCCCCCTAATATGCTCCACACAGAACCCCCTACTGAATTACGCACTGAGCCCCCTACTATAACCCGCACTGAGCCCCCTATTGTGTTCCACACTGAGCACCTACAGAACTGACCACTGAGCCCCCTACTATGCCACCTATTTAGCCCCTAATATATCCCCCACTGAGCCCCCTACAATGCTCCACACTGAGCCCCCTACTACGCTCCACACTGAGCCCCCTACTACGCTCCACACTGAGCCCCCTACTATGCTCCACACAGAACCCCCTACTGAACTACGCACTGAGCCCCCTACTATAACCCGCACTGAGCCCCCTATTGTGTTCCACACTGAGCACCTACAGAACTGACCACTGAGCCTCCTATTTAGCCCCTAATATATCCCCCACTGAGCCCCCTACTACGCTCGACACTGAGCCCCCCTACTATGCTCCACACTAAGCCTCATACTTTGCCACCTATTTAGTCCCTACAACGCTCCAGACTGAGCTCCCTACAGAACCTCCTAACCTTCTGTTCCTCGTCCTGTATACCCCTCCGAAGTCACCCCTGTCTGTATGCCCCCCCCTCCCTCTTTAGAATGTAAGCTCTCACGAGCAGGGCCCTCTTACCTCATGTGCTTATCCTTTCTTACTTCAGCAGTCTTCCACTGCCCCATAGCTCGCTGTCTGCTGCCACCTGGGTACTTATGTTGCAGCAATCGGCTGATGTTCCTATAATCATTTACCCTGTATTTGTCCTGTATTGTCTTCACCTGTAAGTCACTGTCTGATTATGTGCACTTTGTAACTGGGCGGTGCGGAACCCTTGTGGCACCATATAATAAAGGATAATAATAATAATATCTACACACTGAGTCCCTACTATGCTCCACACTGAACCCCTACTATGCCCCCACTGTACCCCTACTAGGCTCCACACTGAGCCTCCTACTAGGCTCCACACTGAGCCCCCTACTATGCCCCCCACTGAGCCCCCACTGAACCCCTACTAGGCTCCACACTGAGCCCCCTACTATGCTCTACACTGAACCCCTACTACGCTCCACACTGAACCCCTACTACGCTCCACACTGAACCCCTACTACGCTCCACACTGAGTCCCCTACTATGCCCCCCACTGAGCCCCCTACTACGCTCCACACTGAACCCCTACTACGCTCCACACTGAGTCCCCTACTATGCCCCCCACTGAGCCCCCTACTACGCTCCACACTGAACCCCTACTATGCTCCACACTGAGTCCCCTACTATGCCCCCCACTGAGCCCCCTACTACGCTCCACACTGAGCCCCCTACCGAACTACACACTGAGCCCCCTACTGTAACCCCCACTGAGTCCCGTACTATGCCCCCCACTGAGCCCCCTACTATGCTCCACACTGAGCCCCCTACTATGCTCCACACTGAGCCCCCTACTACGCTCAACACTGAGTCCCCTACTACGCTCCACACTGAACCCCTACTACGCTCCACACTGAGCCCCCTACTACGCTCCACACTGAGCCCCCTACTACGCTCCACACTGAACCCCCTACTACGCTCCACACTGAGCCCCCTACTACGCTCCACACTGAGCCCCCTACTACGCTCCACACTGAGCCCCCTACTACGCTCCACACTGAGCCCCCTACTATGCTCCACACTGAGCCCCCTACTATGCTCCACACTGAGCCCCCTACTATGCTCCACACTGAGCCCCCTACTATGCTCCACACTGAGCGCCCTACTATGCTCCACACTGAGCCCCCTACTATGCTCCACACTGAGCCCCCTACTACGCTCCACACTGAGCCCCCTACTACGCTCCTACGCTCCACACTGAGCCCCCTACTACGCTTCACACTGAGCCCCCTACTACACTCCACACTGAGCCCCCTACTATGCTCCACACTGAGCCCCCTACTATGCTCCACACTGAACCCCCTACCGAACCACACACTGAGCCCCCTACTATAACCCGCACTGAGCCCCCTAGTATACTCCACACTGAGCCCCCTAGTATGCTCCACACTGAGCCCCCTACTATGCTCCACACTGAGCCCCCTACTATGCTCCACACTGAGCCCCCTACTACGCTCCACACTGAGCCCCCTACTACGCTCCACACTGAGCCCCCTACTACGCTCCACACTGAGCCCCCTACTATGCTCCACACTGAGCCCCCTACTACGCTCCACACTGAGCCCCCTACTACACTCCACACTGAGCCCCCTACTACGCTCCACACTGAGCCCCCTAGTATGCTCCACACTGAGCCCCCTACTATGCTCCACACTGAACCCCCTACCGAACCACACACTGAGCCCCCTACTATAACCCGCACTGAGCCCCCTAGTATACTCCACACTGAGCCCCCTAGTATGCTCCACACTGAGCCCCCTACTATGCTCCACACTGAGCCCCCTACTATGCTCCACACTGAGCCCCCTACTATGCTCCACACTGAACCCCCTACCGAACTACACACTGAGCCCCCTACTATAACCCGCACTGAGCCCCCTAATATGCTCCACACTGAGTCCCCTACTATGCTCCACACTGAACCCCCTACCGAACTACACACTGAGCCCCCTACTATGCTCCACACTGAACCCCCTCCCGAACTATGCACTGAGCCCCTTACTATAACCCGCACTGAGCCCCCTACTATGCTCCACACAGAACCTCCTACCAAACTATGCACTGAGCCCCCTACTATGCTCCACACTGAATCCCCTCCCAAACTATGCACTGAGCCCCTTACTATAACCCGCACTGAGCCCCCTACTAGGCTCCACTGAGCCCCCTACTAGGCTCCACACTGAGCCCCCTACTACGCTCCACACTGAGCCCCCTACTATGCTCCACACTGAGCCCCTTACTACGCTCCCCACTGAGCCTCCTACTATGCTCCCCACTGAGTCCCCTACTACAGTATGCCACCTATTTAGCCACTACTATGCTCCACACTGAACCCCTACAGAACTCCACACTGAGCCCCCAACTATGCAACACCATGAGCCCACTACTATTCCCACACCGAGCCCCCTACTTTGATCCCCACAGAGCCTCCTACTACACTCCACACTGAGCCCCTTACTACACGCCACACTGAGCCCCCTACTATGCTCCCCACTGTAACCCACTGTACTATTATCCGCATTGAGCCCCCTACTACGCTCCCCACTTAGCACCCCCTGCTACGCCCCCCACTGGACCCTGCACTGAGCCCCCACAGAGTCAGCCCGGCCCTGTACGGACACCTGGTATAATGTGTAATAGCATTTATTCCCAACAGCACTGAATAATTTTTGGCTAAAACTGCGACATTCTCTCTGGGAAACACGTAAATAGTAAATGAACATGTTCTGTTAATGACTTAATTACACAAACTTGGCTGAGCAATTAACGTTCCTCTGACGCGTCTCATTGGGAGACATGTCTGCACAAAACACGTCCCTATGGGCGGAATGTGAGGCAAGCAGTGTCATGTGTCTGTACGTCCTGTATGTAGGGTATGTAGGCTGTGCATCCTGTATGTAAGCTGTGGGTCCGGCTGTATGTAGGTTGTGCATCCTGTATGTAGGTTGTGCATCCTGTATGTAGTGTATGTAGGCTGTATGTAGTGTATGTAGCCTGTATGCCCTGTATATAGTGTATGTAGGCTGTACGTCCTGTATGTAGGCTGTGCATCCTGTTTGTAGTGTATGTAGGTTGTGCATCCTGTATGTAGTGTATGTAGGTTGTATGTAGTGTATGTAGCCTGTATGCCCTGTATATAGTGTATGTAGGCTGTGCATCCTGTTTTTAGGCTGTATGTAGTGTATGTAGGCTGTGCATCCTGTATGTAGTGTATGTAGGCTATATGTGGTGTATGTAGGCTGTATGCCCTGTATGTAGTGTATGTATTCTGTATGTTGTGTACGTAGTGTATGTAGGCTATATGTCCTTTATGTAGGCTGTATGTCCTGTAGGTAGACTGTACGTCCTGTATGTAGACTGTATGTCCTGTACGTACAGTACTGTAGGTTGTACTTCCTGTATATAGTGAATGTAGGCTGTACATCCTGTATGTAGTGTATGTAGGCTGTATGTAGTGTGTGCAGGCTGTATATAGTGTATGTATTCTATATATCCTGTATGTAGGCTGCATATAGTGTATGTATTCTGTATATCCTGTATGTAGGCTGCATATAGTGTATGTATTATGTATGTCCTGTATGTCAGCTGCATATAGTGTATGTATTCTGTATGTAGGCTGCACATAGTTTATGTACTGTATTCTGTATATCCTGTATGTAGGCTGCATATAGTGTATGTATTCTATATGTCCTGTATGTAGGCTGTATGTAGTGGATGTAGGCTGTATGTAGTGGATGTAGCCTGTACTTTATGTCCTGTATGAGGGCTGTATGTAGTGTATGTATTCTGTATGTCCTGTGTGTAGGCTGTATGTCCTGTATGTAGTGAATGTAGGCTGTATGTAGTGTATGTAGCCTGTACTGTATGTCCTGTATGTAGTGTATGTGATCGAATATCATATAGCATCCTACGTAAGCTCTGGTGTGGAGCGTCCGGTGCTGTGTGGATTCGCACAGGTTTCTGCTGTCACTGTTCTGTATATCCTGTATGTAGGCTGTATGTAGTGTATGTATTCTGTATGTAGGCTGTATGTATTCTGTATGTAGGCTGCATATAGTGTATGTATTCTGTATGTCGGCTGTATGTAGTGAATGTAGGCTGTATGTAGTGTATGTATTTTGTATGTCCTGTATGTAGGCTGTATGTATTCTGTGTAGGCTGTACGTAGTGTATGTATTCTGTATGTCATGTATGTAGGCTGCATATAGTGTATGTATTCTGTATGTTGGCTGTATGTAGTGAATGTATTTTGTATGTATTGTATGTAGGCTGTATGTATTCTGTGTAGGCTGTATGTCCTGTATGTAGGCTGCATTTAGTGTATGTATTCTGAATATCCTATTTGTAGGCTGTATGTATTCTGTATGTCCTGTATGTAATGTTTGTATTCTGTATGTCCTGTATGTAATCTGTATGTAGGCTGCATATAGTGTTTGTATTCTGTATATCCTGTATGTAGGCTGCATATAGTGTATGTATTCTATATGTCCTGTATGTCGGCTGCATATAGTGTATGTATTCTGTATATCCTGTATGTAGGCTGCATATAGTGTATGTATTCTGTATATCCTGTATGTAGGCTGCATATAGTGTATGTATTCTGTATGTCCTGTATGTAGGCTGCATATAGTGTATGTATTCTGTATGTCCTGTATGTAGGCTGCATATAGTGTATGTATTCTGTATATCCTGTATGTAGGCTGCATATAGTGTATGTATTCTGTATATCCTGTATGTAAGCTGCATATAGTGTATGTATTCTGTATATCCTGTATGTAGTCTGCATATAGTGTATGTATTCTGTATGTTGGCTGTATGTAGTGAATGTATTTTGGATGTATTGTATGTAGGCTGTATGTAGTGTATGTATTCTGTGTAGGCTGTATGTATTGTGTATGTCCTGTATGTAATGTATGTATTCTGTATATCCTGTATGTAAGCTGCATATAGTGTATGTATTCTGTATATCCTGTATGTAGGCTGCATATAGTGTATGTATTCTGTATGTTGGCTGTATGTAGTGAATGTATTTTGTATGTCCTGTATGTAGGCTGTATGTAGTGTATGTATTCTGTGTAGGCTGTATGTATTGTGTATGTAGGCTGCATATAGTGTATGTAGGCTGCATATAGTGTATGTATTCTGTATGTATTGTGTATGTCCTGTATGTAATGTATGTATTCTGTATGTCCTATATGTAGGCTGCATATAGTGTACAGTATGTCCTGTATGTAGGGTCAGCTAGCATAAAGTACCAACCAATCAGCTGCTGTCATTTTTTAGCATGGCAGTTAGGAGCTGATTGGCTGCTACTTTATCTCTCTCCCGAGGCTTAGTACATCTCCCCTATAATTCAGGGGTGTATAACCTGGGATAAACGACACCATTATCTATCACACGATGCTGTGAAGCGCTAATGGGCACAATCGCTCCGTCTGTGGCGCCATTCTCTGTGCCCACCTTTTCTCCACACAAGAGACACGAAGCGTTGGCATTAAAGGTTATTTATTGTCAGGGTTCTCGCCCTCTTACTGACAGATGAGATAAATGACACGTGAGTGATCCAGTGTGAGCAGACCGGGTCAGACCATAAAAAGCGGATCCCGCCCGGCCAGACGCGACGGATTTGCATATAGATAAAAACACGGTTTATTGTGAATAACGTCGCGCTCCCCGCTGAATCCTGTATATGACGAAGTTACAAACTGTACATTGTGGTCTATATATATATAATAATGTACATTTCCAGCCCAACGGCCGAATATTCCCATAGGAACCAAATTACAAATGAAAACACAGAAAACAAATAAAAATAATTATAATAAAAGAGAGAAAATATATTACTCCATCGCACCGCTGGCATGCATCTACTACAGAGTCCATTGTACACAGAAAAACGGAAATGTGTCCCTTCTGCGCTATCTCCTGTGATAGGACAGGTGGCGGCCTGTCCGCCTTATCGGCCCGGCTCCGTCACTACCCCGGCATGTGCAAACAGCACCCTGCACGTCTCCTGAGAGACCGCGTCAGCCGTGGGACAAAGGCCGCTCTATCTGCATCACTAATAGACTTAGGAAAGCCATCCGCTACGTCTCCTGAAATCCTCTGTGGACATCAGCCTGACTCCTCGTGTCCTGGGAAACCGCGCATTGTAAACAGGCCATTATCCTGCAGCCTCCTGGCCCATGTCTGGGATGGATGTTGGCGGCTCTGTGTTATCGATAGGTGCCGCGTAGTGCACGAACCCTTCCTCTACTGGGGATGAAAGCAGGAGAACGCATCTAACATCCTCCTGCCATCGAGAAGAGTGGTCGCTCCCTACTGTAACTGGCCAGTGTCATGTGATAGGGACTGTTCTGGCGTGGCGCACACGGCTAGATCTTCCATCCTTCCACTGCAGTAGTACATGTATCCACCGCCCTGCCCACGTCTCTAATATATATATATATATATATATATATATATATATATATATATATATATATATATAATGAGTCTAGTTAGTGCTTATTTGTTCAAGTACCCATAATGCGGGCAGAAATCCCTTTTGTCGCTACCGGTTACGGACATGCCGCCGTTCCGTGGAATCCAGTCTCCACGTGATATTTACACATACACCTAAATCATACAAGGTTCCTGGGAATCGTCCATTCGCCGCGTGGCTCCGAGATGCAGCGATTTCTCTGCGACAGTCCCTCCTCCGGGTGCGGCGGCGGCAGCGCCGACTTGTCATGCAATCGCTCTCCGCCTCGCGGCTCCCCGTTACTGGAGAGTCGCCAGATCTACTGCCGAGGCCTCCTTGATCCTAGGGGCATTAGTAGATCATTCGGTGGAAGCCGTTTTAAGGAAAGGAAAAAATAAAAAACAAAACAACAATATATCGTCAAATCCACCCGGCTGGTTGGAGGCTTCAGACGCAGGTTCCTTGTCGGGTTGGGGGGTGCGGCTTCCGGTTCCGAACGCCGGAACTTTTATCTTTGCAGTCCAAGGATTTCTGTTGGGATATGTCTATGAGGGCGCTGGCGATGGCGAGGCCTGCAAACAAGAGGGAAGATGAATTAGTCCCGGAACATGTTCTCGCCCACATTATACCATACACACAAGTCATATTCATCGCTCACAGTGGGGTATAATGTGCGTGGGCTGCCCACAATTATACACAGACAAACCATGTTACAATGCTAAGGGGGCAACGTTATCTGACAACGGAGCCAGCTGCCAACACGGAGGAGACGCAGCAGGCAGATACTGGTCTGTGTGGCTTCCAGGCGCACCTCCATGTTGGTGATGTGCCGGAAGGTTGCCATAGCGGTTTACAGGTGCCACCTATCAATCCAAGAGGAGGGTGCTGCCTGAGGTGCCAACGCACCACCCATCGGTTCTTGGGCAGCTGTATGTCGGCATGAGTATTTAGAATTGCGTTCGAATGACCAAATCACATCTACCTGTATATGCTCTAGCTGGCGCTACCCTCTACCTCAGAGCCCAGCGGCGGCAGCGGCGTTTAGTACATTGCGTAATGTCCTTTTTCAAACCCAGTCTATAACCCGGCAGCTAGGAGCGGACTCGCTGCTACTTTATCTCTCCCAGGCTTAGTACATAGACCCCCTCAGCCTGTAACATGGCAGATAGGAGCGGACTGGATGCTACTTTATCTCTCCCAGGCTTAGTACATAGTCACCCCCCAGCCTGTAACACGGCAGCTTGGAGCAGACTGGCTGTTACTTTATCCTTTATCTCTCCCAGGCTTAGTACATAGACCCTCTCCAGCCTGTAACCCAGGAACTAGACACGGACTGGCTTCTACTTTACCTCTCACCCTGGCTTAGTACGTAGACACCCCCCCCCACTCCCAGTCTGTAACCTGGCAGATAGGATCTGACTGGCTGCTACTTTATCTCTCCCAGGCTTAGTACATAGACCCCTCAGCCTGTAACCCGGCAACTAG
This sequence comes from Crinia signifera, assembly GCF_055691185.1. Lineage (NCBI taxonomy): Eukaryota > Metazoa > Chordata > Amphibia > Anura > Myobatrachidae > Crinia > Crinia signifera. The sequence continues at coordinate 289,598,710 of NC_139222.1, read as the reverse complement.
GGGCAGACTGGCTGCTACTTTATCTCTCTCCAAAGTTTAGTACATAGACACACACACACCCAGCCTGCAACCCGGCAGCTAGGTGATGGCTGGCTGCTACTTTATCTCTCTCCAAGGTTTAGTACATAGACACACACACACCCAGCCTGTAACCCGGCAGCTAGGCGCTGGCTGGCTGCTACTTTATCTCTCTCCAAGGTTTAGTACATAGACACACACACACCCAGCCTGTAACCCGGCAGCTAGGCGCTGGCTGGCTGCTACTTTATCTCTCTCCAAAGCTGAGCACGTGTGAGGAAAGTTTGCATGCAGAACGGTGCACGTGATAGTTATCCATCTCCGGGCCGCTGTAGAATCCTCACTAGATTACAATTGTCAGCGGCTGTCAGGGATAACGCGAGGAAGCGGCTGGAACTCCGCGTGTGGGACAGGCCCAGCGCGGCACACCAAGGGTAATTCAGCACTGGCGCTACACCGCCCAGCCCGAGTGACAGTGACGGGCAGCAAATCACATATGTGGGAACTGGGGGTCTTGGTGTGGGGGGTCATTGTGTGGAGTCACCCACTCTGAGTGCGCTTACTTAGCCTGAGGATTATAAGGCTGCACAAAATGGCCGCTCCAGAGCGAATAATGGCAAGAGCACCACATTAAGCAATAGAGAGCATGCCGCCTGTACAGTAACACCAGGGAACAGGCCGGACCTGGCGGAGATAACCACAAGTATACCCAGCGCTTTGTGTCATCTCCTATCCTGCACTCCGCCGCTGGTCCTGTGTAGTATGACACAATAAAGACACAATGGCGTCTCCTCATTCCCAGCTCTCTGTACTGAGGGAACGTCCGAGGAGCCGGTCCCGGGCTACACATTGCCGCGAATAAGACACTGCGCCTGGAGGCGACACAAAGACTTATAGATGGATGAATAAGAGGGAAACCATGGAGATGGAGGGAGCGCCGCCACATACAGATCAGCGCAATTAGGTGAACATTTATTTACGCCCCAATTATTTTTCTAATTAAAATTTCTGTCATTTCCAAGATGGGGGAAGATGGAAGGATATGCAGCTGCGGGATGAGGAACCGGCCGGGGACAGATCCGGGGCCCTAAATCATCCTGTCAGGAGGCCGTGATTGAAAAGTGACAAATGTAATATCCAGGCCACAGAAACAATCTACGGTATGATTGCAAGATAAATAACTCAATATACAGGCACCGGCGCGGACATTGTGTTATATTACACATGAGGAAACATACAGAGACTGCAGGAGAAGAGGCTGCGGGAGAGGGGAGCTGATACTGCGGGAGAGGGTTTAGAGAAAGGTTTGTCAGTCGCACAGAGGTAGATTTATTGTAACAAACGGGTGGACCCTCATAGCATAATTGATTAATTGAATATATGTAAATGCGAGGGTGTGCTACCAGAGGCACAGACAGGATATTTTAAGGAGGACAGAAAAGAGTGCCTTTTCTTGGTGCACCTAGAGAAATAATACTTAGTAAAACATCACTTTTATTGAGTTCATTTAAAATAGTTGCGAAGATATAAAAAGGACTGGACAACACATAAGACAACAAATAGTGATTTTAAAAAGGATAAGAATCCTCACCTAGCGGGACCCCACTACCCGTTATCACCGTTATTATTTATAATAGATATAGTGTGGCACGGAAGACTTGTTTATATTACCAAAGTCATGTAATGTGGATAAGTCAGGTTTGTAACTTTATCATATACAATGTATCACAATAGTCCTGAGGCTCACTTAGTGCAGCCACCAGCACGCGCTTGAACACGGATGTGATGCCGTTTCAGCGCTGCTGTTAGGCTTGCTGGAGCCAGTAGTTCCACAACCTGCGTTCCAACCGCAGAGCTGAGTCTGAGGTGTGCCTGTGTGCACTCCCTCGCTCATGTGGATCTAGAACAGGCAGGGACACACACGGCTCTGGCGCCAGAGACCGTGTCAGTGTACTGATTGGGGACCGTGTCCAACGGAAACCCCAGTGTAGCCAACAACAAATATATATACAGTTTGTAAGTGGGGAGGGGAAAGTGGGGTATTAGACACACTAGGTGTGTAGTTAGTCGAGCGTACGCTTTCGCAGAGGAAGCTTTTTTGCGAAAGCGTACGCTCGACTAACTACACACCTAGTGTGTCTAATACCCCACTTTCCCCTCCCCACTTACAAACTGTATATATATTTGTTGTTGGCTACACTGGGGTTTCCGTTGGACACGGTCCCCAATCAGTACACTGACACGGTCTCTGGCGCCAGAGCCGTGTGTGTCCCTGCCTGTTCTAGATCCACATGAGCGAGGGAGTGCACACAGGCACACCTCAGACTCAGCTCTGCGGTTGGAACGCAGGTTGTGGAACTACTGGCTCCAGCAAGCCTAACAGCAGCGCTGAAACGGCATCACATCCGTGTTCAAGCGCGTGCTGGTGGCTGCACTAAGTGAGCCTCAGGACTATTGTGATACATTGTATATGATAAAGTTACAAACCTGACTTATCCACATTACATGACTTTGGTAATATAAACAAGTCTTCCGTGCCACAGTATATCTATTATAAATAATAACGGTGATAACGGGTAGTGGGGTCCCGCTAGGTGAGGATTCTTATCCTTTTTAAAAATCACTATTTGTTGTCTTACGTGTTGTCCAGTCCTTTTTATATCTTCGCAACTATTTTAAATGAACTCAATAAAAGTGATGTTTTACTAAGTATTATTTCTCTAGGTGCACCAAGAAAAGGCACTCTTTTCTGTCCTCCTTAAAAAATACTGCGGGAGAGGGGAGCAGAGACTGCGGGAGAGGGGAGCTGATACTGCGGGAGAGGGGAGCAGAGACTGCAGGAGAGGGGAGCTGATACTGCGGGAGAGGGGAGCAGAGACTGTGGGAGAAGAGACTGTGGGAGAGGGGAGCAGAGACTGCGGTAGAGGGGAGCTGAGACTGTGGGATGGGGGAGAGGGGGGCCGAGACTGTGGAAGAATGAAGCAGAGACTGCAGGAGAGGGGAGCAGAGACTGCGGAGAGAGGGGGCAGGGCAGAGAATGCGGGAGAGGGGAGCAGAGACTGCGGGAGAGGGGAGCTGATATTGCGGGAGAGGGGAGCAGAGACTACGGGAGAGGGGAGCAGAGACTGCGGGAGAGGGGAGCAGAGACTGCGGGAGAGGGGAGCTGATACTGCGGGAGAGGGGAGCTGATACTGCGGGAGAGGGGAGCAGAGACTGTGGGAGAAGAGACTGCGGGAGAGGGGAGCAGAGACTGCGGTAGAGGGGAGCTGAGACTGTGGGACAGAGGGGGGCCAAGACTGTGGGAGAATGGAGCAGAGACTGCAGGAGAGGGGAGCAGAGACTGCGTGAGGGGAGACAGAGACTCCGGTGAGAGGGGGCGGGGCAGAGAATGCGGGAGAGGGGGGCCGAGACTGCAGGAGAGGGGGGATGAAACTGCAGGAGAGGAGGTCCGAGACTGTGGGAGAGGGAGGCCGAGACTGCGGGAGAGGGGACCCGGGACTGCGGGAGAGGAGGACTGAGACTGAGCGAGAGGGAGGCCGAGACTGCGGGAGCGGGGGGGGGGGGGGGGGGAGGGACTGCGGGAGACGGGAGAAGAGACTGCGGGAGAGGGAAACAGAGACTGCGGGAGACGGGAGAAGAGACTGCAGGAAAGGGGAACAGAGACTGCGGGAGAGGGGAACAGAGACTGCGGGAGAGGGGAACAGAGACTGCGGGAGAGAGGAGCAGAGACTACGGGAGAGGGGGCAGGGGCAGAGACTGCGGGAAAGGGGGCAGGGCAGAGACTGCAGGAGAGAGGAGCAGAGACTGCGGGAGAGGGGAACAGAGACTGCGGGAGAGAGGAGCAGAGACTGCAGGAGAGGGGAACATAGACTGCGGGAGAGGAGAGCAGAGACTGCAGGAGAGGGGAACAGAGACTGCAGGAGAGGGGAGCAGAGATTGCGGGAGAGAGGAGCAGAGATTGCGGGAGAGAGGAGCAGAGACTGCGGGAGAGGGGAACAGAGACTGCGGGAGAGGGGAACAGAGACTGCAGGAGAGAGGAGCAGAGATTGCGGGAGAGGGGAACAGAGACTGCGGGAGAGAGGAGCAGAGACTGCAGGAGAGGGGAGCAGAGAATGCGGGAGAGGGGGGGCGAGGCTGCGGGAGAGGGGAGCAGAGCTGCAGGAGAGGGGAACAGAGACTGCGGGAGAGGGGAACAGAGACTGTGGGAGAGGGGAACAGAGACTGCGGGAGAGGGGGGGCGAGGCTGCAGGAGAGAGGAGCAGAGAATGCGGGAAAGAGGAGCATAGACTGCGGGAGAGGGGAACAGAGACTGCGGGAGAGGGGAACAGAGACTGCGGGAGAGGGGAGCAGAGAATGCAGGAGAGGGGAGCAGAGAATGCGGGAGAGAGGAGCAGAGACTACGGGAGAGGGGGCAGGGGCAGAGACTGCGGGAAAGGGGGCAGGGCTAGACTGCAGGAGTGAGGAGCAGAGACTGCGGGAGAGGGGAACAGAGACTGCGGGAGAGAGGAGCAGAGACTGCGGGAAAGGGGAACAGAGACTGCGCGAGAGGGGAACAGAGACTGCGGGAGAGGGGAACAGAGACTGCGGGAGAGGGGAACAGAGACTGCGGGAGAGGAGAGCAGAGACTGCGGGAGAGGGGAACAGAGACTGCGGGAGAGGGGAACAGAGACTGCGGGAGAGACTGCGGGAGAGGGGAACAGAGACTGCGGGAGAGGGGAACAGAGACTGCGGGAGAGGAGAGCAGAGACTGCGGGAGAGGGGAACAGAGACTGCGGGAGAGGGGGGGCGAGGCTGCAGGAGAGGTGAACAGAGACTGAGGGAGAGGAGAGCAGAGACTGCGGGAGAGGGGAACAGAGACTGCGGGAGAGGGGGGGCGAGGCTGCAGGAGAGAGGAGCAGAGACTGCGGGAGAGGGGAACAGAGACTGCGGGAGAGGGGAACAGAGACTGCGGGAGAGAGGAGCAGAGACTGCGGGAGAGGGGAACAGAGACTGCGGGAGAGAGGAGCAGAGACTGTGGGAGAGGGGAACAGAGACTGCGGGAGAGGGGGCAGGGGCAGAGACTGCAGGAGAGGGGAGCAGAGACTGCGGGAGAGGGGGGGCGAGGCTGCAGGAGAGAGGAGCAGAGACTGCGGGAGAGAGGAGCAGAGACTGCGGGAGAGGGGAACAGAGACTGCAGGAGAGAGGAGCAGAGACTGCGGGAGAGAGGAGCAGAGACTGCAGGAGAGAGGAGCAGAGACTGCAGGAGAGAGGAGCATAGACTGCGGGAGAGAGCAGAGACTGCGGGAGAGGGGAGCAGAGACTGTGGGAGCAGAGATTGCGGGAGAGAGGTGCAGAGATTGCGGGAGAGGGGAACAGAGACTGTGGGAGAGGGGAACAGAGAATGCGGGAAAGAGGAGCAGAGACTGTGGGAGAGGGGAACAGAGACTGCGGGAGAGGGGGGGCGAGGCTGCAGGAGAGAGGAGCAGAGACTGCGGGAGAGGGGAACAGAGACTGCGGGAGAGGGGAACAGAGACTGCGGGAGAGAGGAGCAGAGACTGCGGGAGAGGGGAACAGAGACTGCGGGAGAGAGGAGCAGAGATTGTGGGAGAGGGGAACAGAGACTGCGGGAGAGGGGAGCAGAGACTGCGGGAGAGGGGGGGCGAGGCTGCAGGAGAGAGGAGCAGAGACTGCGGGAGAGAGGAGCAGAGACTGCGGGAGAGGGGAACAGAGACTGCAGGAGAGAGGAGCAGAGACTGCGGGAGAGAGGAGCAGAGACTGCAGGAGAGAGGAGCAGAGACTGCAGGAGAGAGGAGCAGAGACTGCGGGAGAGGGGAACAGAGACTGCGGGAGAGAGGAGCAGAGATTGTGGGAGAGGGGAACAGAGACTGCGGGAGAGGGGAACAGAGACTGCGGGAGAGGGGGGGCGAGGCTGCAGGAGAGGGGAGCAGAGACTGCAGGAGAGGGGATCAGAGACTGCGGGAGAGGAGAGCAGAGACTGCGGGAGAGGGGAACAGAGACTGCAGGAGAGGGGAGCAGAGACTGCGGGAGAGGGGAGCAGAGACTGCGGGAGAGGGGAACAGAGACTGCGGGAGAGAGGAGCAGAGACTGCAGGAGAGGGGAACAGAGACTGTGGGAAAGGGGAGCAGAGACTTCGGGAAAGGGGAGCAGAGACTGTGGGAAAGGGGAGCAGAGACTTCGGGAAAGGGGAGCAGAGCTGCGGGAGAGGGGAACAGACTCGCAGTCAGAAATCTGTTGCAAAGTAAAATGTCACCAGTTCGCAAAGCGATTATTTTGAGTTTCCCGTCTGTGACTTAATATCGTTGGTGTGAAGTTTTGTTCTTCTGGGCCTCTCCATCTGGAGTATTCACCCCCCACATCTATTACCACACCCCATCTATCACTGCAAACCCCCCCCCCCTGCATGGGGCCGCAGCGCCTGGCGTGTACACAGGATGACATGTGATCCTGCCTCTTCCCATAAGCACTGGCAGTGAGGGGCTCTGGTTACACGCGTGACTGATATGTGCTCTCAGTCCCATATGTAACACAATCCTGGCGTTATACAGAACGCAGCACTAATTAAGGAGGAGAAGATGGTAAATTTGCCATTGATTAATTGTCCTCTCAGCACCGGGATCAGATGGCCGGCTGCTCCGGGGGGATGCGCCATCCCAATTTATGGAGCACAAAGCAATTTCTCCCGTGATTAAAGCTGGAAATGAGAATCCGCATGTCGCCGGCGAAATGTTTTACTTCACGTGTTTATTTTTATATTTGGCAGAGAAAGATGATGGAATAAAAGTAGGGAGTGTGAGGAAAGGGCGCAGACGCGCGGCCGCCATCTGTGACCTCTGCTGCGACCGGAGGGAAGGGAACACAATTTGCCCCGGGGACCAGGTGGCTATTGCGTCCCTGGAATAAATATGTTCCTGACCCCACAGTGAAACCTGATTTCTCCCTGGATGAAGCGGTGCGGAGTAAATGAATGGTATAACCCCTCATCGGTAATGAATTGCACAACTTGCCGTCTTGCTGCAGGAGCAGGGAACCGATTACAGGCCCGGCGGCAGCAGGAACACCTGACATCGCCGGCCCGTGTCTGCCCACATGCCCCCTGGCACTACAGGGAAACCACCGAATTGGGGGGGGGGGGGGGGTATTGGTGCCAATCGTGGGAGTCAAACACCAGCGGCAGCCGATGGGATGAATAAGTAATGGGGTTGGGGAACATAATGCAGAGATTTCAATTTGTGGAATGTGAGTACTTACAGGAGTCAGGAGGGTTGGGGGCAATAAATACGTGAGGAGCCGTTGTTGCCATGTGCTCCCAGTGACTGATGGTTACCGTGATGATGAAGACAAGGAAGGCTGGTTACAGAAATGGCGGAGGCCGGGAATGCTGGATACAGTGATGGCGGAGGCCGGGAATGCTGGTTACAGTGATGGTGGAGGCCGGGAATGCTGGTTACAGTGATGGTGGAGGCCGGGAATGCTGGTTACAGTGATGGTGGAGGCCGGGAATGCTGGTTTTAGTAATAGTGGAGGACGGAAATGCTGGTTACAGCAATGGTGGACGCCAGGAATGCTGATTACAGTGTAGGCTGGGAATGCTGGATACAGTGATGGTGGAGGACAGGAATGCTGGTTACAGTGAAGATGGAGGCTGGGAATGCTGGTTACAGTTATGGTGGAGGCAGGGAATGCTGAGTACAGTTATGGTGGAGGACAGGAATGCTGGTTTCAATGAAGGTTGGGAATAGTGGTTACAGTGATGGTGGAGGCCAGGAATGCTAATTACAGCGATGGTGGAGGCCAGGAATGCTGGTTTCAGTGAAGGTGGAGGCTGAGAATGCTGGTTACAGTTATGGTGGAGGCTGGGAATGCTGGTTTCAGTGAAGGTTGTAAGCTCCTCCGAGCAGGGCCCTCTTCCCTCCTGTTGTCAAAGCCCTCTTCTCTTCACATGTCACTCACAGCTCTCCCATACTCAAACACTCAGTGACCATCTTCGTCCGCATACTCATCTCCATCATTGGCCTCAAGCCTCTAGTTGTATGTTGATTGAGTCCTCACTACTTATATCCAAGCTGTAATGTGTATTGATCTGTGGCGCTCTTTATTTGTACTGTACTTTTGTTATTTATTTAATGTTATGCCAAGCTTTGTCTCCCTGTATTGTTCCTTTGTACGGCGCTGCGAAACACTTGTGGCGCCTTATAAATAAAATTATAATAATAATAATAAAGGTGGGGAATGCTAATTACAGCGATGGTGGAGGCCAGGAATGCTAATTACAGCGATGGTGGAGGCCAGGAATGCTAATTACAGCGATGGTGGAGGCCAGGAATGCTGTTTCAGTTAAGGTTGGGAATGCTGGTTACAGTTATGGTGGAGGCTGGGAACGCTGGTTACAATGATGGCAGAGGTGGGTAACGCTGGTTACAGTGATGGTGGAGGCCAGGAATGCTGGTTACAGTGATGGTGGAGGCTGGGAACACTGGTTACAGTGATGGTGGAGGCCAGGAATGCTGGTTACAGTGATGGTGGAGGCCAGGAATGCTGGTTACAGTGATGGTGGAGGCCAGGAATGCTGGTTACAGTGATGGTGGAGGCCAGGAATGCTGGTTACAGTGATGGTGGAGGCTGGGAACGCTGGTTACAGTGATGGTGGAGGCCAGGAATGCTGGTTACAGTGATGGTGGAGGCCAGGAATGCTGGTTACAGTGATGGTGGAGGCTGGGAATGCTGGTTTCAGTTAAGGTGGAGGCAGGGAATGCTGATTACAGTTATGGTGGAGGACAGGAATGCTGGTTTCAATGAAGGTTGGGAATAGTGGTTACAGTGATGGTGGAGGCCAGGAATGCTGGTTTCAGTTAAGGTGGAGGCAGGGAATGCTGATTACAGTTATGGCGGAGGCCAGGAATGCTGGTTACAGTGATGGCGGAGGGCGGGAATGCTGGTTACAGTGATGGTGGAGGCCAGGAATGCTGGTTACAGTGATGGTGGAGGCCAGGAATGCTGGTTACAGTGATGGTGGAGGCCAGGAATGCTGGTTACAGTGATGGCGGAGGCCAGGAATGCTGGTTTCAGTTAAGGTGGAGGCAGGGAATGCTGATTACAGTTATGGTGGAGGCCAGGAATGCTGGTTTCAGTTAAGGTGGAGGCAGGGAATGCTGATTACAGTTATGGTGGAGGACAGGAATGCTGGTTTCAATGAAGGTTGGGAATAGTGGTTACAGTGATGGTGGAGGCCAGGAATGCTAATTACAGCGATGGTGGAGGCCACGAATGCTGGTTTCAGTTAAGGTTGGGAATGCTGGTTACAGTGATGGTGGAGGCCAGGAATGCTGGTTACAGTGATGGCAGAGGTGGGGAACACTGGTTACAGTGATGGTGGAGGCCAGGAATGCTGGTTACAGTGATGGTGGAGGCCAGGAATGCTGGTTTCAGTGATGGTGGAGGCTGGGAACGCTGGTTACAATGATGGCAGAGGTGGGGAACACTGGTTACAGTGATGGTGGAGGCCAGGAATGCTGGTTACAGTGATGGTGGAGGCTGGGAACGCTGGTTACAATGATGGCAGAGGTGGGGAACACTGGTTACAGTGATGGTGGAGGCCAGGAATGCTGGTTACAGTGATGGTGGAGGCCAGGAATGCTGGTTACAGTGATGGTGGAGGCCAGGAATGCTGGTTTCAGTTAAGGTTGGGAATGCTGGTTACAGTTATGGTGGAGGCTGGGAACGCTGATTACAGTTATGGTGGAGGACAGGAATGCTGGTTGAATGCTAATTACAGTGACAGCAGAGGCCGGGAATGCTGGATTCAGTGACTGAGGAGGGCAGGAATGCTGGATACAGTGATGGCAGAGGCTGGAAATGCTGGATACAGAGATGGCGGAGGCCGGGAATGCTGGATACATCGATGGCGGAGGCCAGCAATGCTGGATACAGTGATGGCGGAGGGCGGGAATGCTGGATACAGCAATGGCGGAGGGCGGGAATGCTGGATACAGCGATGGCGGAGGCTGGGAATGCTGGATAAATTGATGGCGGAGGTCGGGAATGTTGGCTACAGAGAAGGCGGAGGGCGGGAATGCTGGATACCACAATGTTGGAGGCTGGGAATGCTGGTTACAGTAATGGCGGAGGCTGGGAAGTCATGTTACAATGATGGATGAGGCCGGAAATGCTGGTTACAGTAATGGCGAAGGCTGGGAACGCTGGTTACAATGATGACGGAGGCTGGGAAGTCATGTTACAATGATGGAGGAGGCCAGGAACGATGGTTACAGTAATGGCGGAGGCCAGGAACGATGGTTACAATAATGGCAGAGACCGGGAATGCTGGTTGCAGTGATGGAGGAGGCCAGGAACGCTGGTTACAATGATGGCAGACCGGAATGCTGGTTGCAGTGATGGAGGAGGCCAGGAACGATGGTTACAATGATGGCAGAGACCGGGAATGCTGGTTGCAGTGATGGAGGAGGCCAGGAACGATGGTTACAATGATGGCAGAGACCGGGAATGCTGGTTGCAGTGATGGAGGAGGCCAGGAACGATGGTTACAATGATGGCAGACCGGAATGCTGGTTGCAGTGATGGAGGAGGTCAGGAACGATGGTTACAATGATGGCAGAGACGGGGAATGCTGGTTGCAGTGATGGAGGAGGCCAAAAAAGGTCAGACACACAACACAGATGCACCGCGGGAGCCACATACGCGGGATCTGCTGTTTCACAACGCGGCTGATACAATGATTTTACACTGAATATAACCCGGCTTTATAGAAATTTATACAAGTGCGACGGTAGAGATAATTTTATGGCTTTTATATATAACATCTCCGCAATAAAACCTCGGGATTGTTGACAAATTCTGCAGCATCATGTGGAGAATCATCTCCGCTGCTTCCTTTCTTCCCTTTGTTTCGTCTAATGGGAACGGAACGATTGCAGCCGCCGCTCAGACGCTAACGGCCTAATCATAAAATTACTGGTGTGTGCTTCCAGCATTACGCAGGACAATTAATAAGTAAAATAATAAAATAACGAGCGTGACGGGGGGACGGATACAGAGAGAACCATCTACCGCTTAGCGTGTCCATTATGGAGCTGACTCGTTATATCCCCGCTAACGGCTTTTCTGTGCAGAGATGGGTAATTGGAGGCCAAGTGTTATTAGGGAGAAGGCCGCGGATGACTTTGTTTTACCGACTGACTGCGTCGGCGTCCGCTGCTGCTGTGGGGACGTCATGTAAATCTTTACTACCCTGCAATAAGCAGATCTCAGTGACAGATATCAGCTTGGAGTGTTGCCACACTCGTTTCGCCACAGGGGACAATACAATGACTGGATTGGGCAGGAAGCACCAGAGATCAGGGGCACTGCCCACTGCGGTCGCCACAGGGGACAATACAATGACTGGATTGGGCAGGAAGCACCAGAGATATGGGGCACTGCCCCCTGCGGTCGCCACAGGGGACAATACAATGACTGGATTGGGCAGGAAGCACCAGAGATCAGGGGCACTGCCCCCTGCGGTCGCCACAGGGGACAATACAATGACTGGATTGGGCAGGAAGCACCAGAGATCAGGGGCACTGCCCCCTGCGGTCGCCACAGGGGACAATACAATGACTGGATTGGGCAGGAAGCACCAGAGATCAGGGGCACTGCTCCCTGCGGTTTATATGGCAAAGTTACTCCAACATTCCGGGCATGTTACGGGCTCTTCTACTGCACCCGCCACTCACTCTGCCACCCCAGGCGGCGGCACGCCGTTCCCCTGAGGGCCCCAATACATGCTCACAACACGAACAGCGTACTGTCTGCAGACACACTGTGTCTCCCTTATTGGGGCTCAGTGACACAGTGAAAAGGGCAACACATTTTTTTTCTACGGCTTTTGAGTGTTATTATTAAAGTTAAACCACATGTAACCCTAATAAGTGTCCCGATTCGCTCGCCGCGCTATCACTGCGCTAGGAAACAAGTTACTATTACCAAGCATACGCCACATGGGTGGTAAATATGGGTGCCGGACGGCTCCCCGACAGTCGGGATTCCGACAGTCATTCCTCCGACGTCGGAATCCCGACTGCTCCCTCGTGGGGGTCCACGACCCCCATAGAGGGAGAATAAAATAGGTGGCGAGCGCAGCGAGCCCGCAAGGGGCTTCATTGCGCTCCCCCCGCTGTGCAGTCGGGATTCCGATGTCGGAGTAATGACTGTCGGAATCCGACTGTCGGTGATTTATACCACACCCGGTAAATATAAACTTGTGTTACTCACATGTGTCAACCATTTGTACCTGTCGTCCTATTGACCATGTTGGCGTTTTGTACCCGTCCATCATAGTAACATAGTTGGTGAGGTTGAAGATGTTAGTCCATCAAGTTCAACCCATTAAAAGGAATTTTTGATACCCAGATTATTTATTTATTTATTTTTTTATAAAAAATTGTCTAAGCCTTTCTTAAATATATTAATGGGCAGACTCCATTAATATATTTAAGAAAGGATTAAACAATTTTTTATAAAAAAAATCTGTGTACGGCGGGTGGATTACAGGATCTGTGTACGGCGGGTGGTACAGGATCTCTGTACGGCGGGTGGTTACAGGATCTCTGTATGGTGGGTGGTTACAGGATCTCTGTACGGCGGGTAGTTACAGGATCTCTGTATGGCGGGTGGTTACAGGATCTCTGTATGGCGGGTGGTTACAGGATCTCTGTATGGCGGGTGGTTACAGGATCTCTGTACGGCGGGTGGTTACAGGATCTCTGTATGGCGGGTGGTTACAGGATCTCTGTATGGCGGGTAGTTAAAGGATCTCTGTACGGAGGTGGATTACAGGATCTCTGTATGGTGGGTGGTTACAGGATCTCTGTACGGCGGGTGGTTACAGGATCTCTGTATGGTGGGTTGTTACAGGATCTCTGTACGGCGGGTGGTTACAGGATCTCTGTACGGCGGGTGGTTACAGGATCTCTGTACGGCGGGTAGTTACAGGATCTCTGTACGGCGGGTGGTTACAGGATCTCTGTATGGTGGGTGGTTGCAGGATCTCTGTATGGCGGGTGGTTACAGGATCTCTGTACGGCGGGTGGTTACAGGATCTCTGTACGGCGGGTGGTTACAGGATCTCTGTACGGTGGGTGGTTACAGGATCTCTGTATGGTGGGTGGTTACAGGATCTCTGTATGGCGGGTGGTAACAGGATCTCTGTATGGCGGGTGGTTACAGGATCTCTGTATGGTGGGTGGTTACAGGATCTCTGTATGGTGGGTGGTTACAGGATCTCTGTATGGTGGGTGGTTACGGGATCTCTGTTTGGTGGGTGGTTACAGGATCTCTGTACGGTGGGTGGTTACAGGATCTCTGTATGGTGGGTGGTTACAGGATCTCTGTATGGCGGGTAGTTACAGGATCTCTGTACGGCGGGTGGTTACAGGATCTCTGTACGGCGGGTGGTTACAGAATCTCTGTATGGTGGGTGGTTACAGGATCTCTGTATGGTGGGTGGTTACAGGATCTCTGTATGGCGGGTGGTTACAGGATCTCTGTATGGTGGGTGGTTACAGGATCTCTGTACGGTGGGTGGTTACAGGATCTCTGTATGGTGGGTGGTTACAGGATCTCTGTACGGCGGGTGGTTACAGGATCTCTGTACGGTGGGTGGTTACAGGATCTCTGTATGGCGGGTGGTAACAGGATCTCTGTATGGTGGGTGGTTACAGGATCTCTGTATGGTGGGTGGTTACAGGATCTCTGTACGGTGGGTGGTTACAGGATCTCTGTATGGTGGGTGGTTACAGGATCTCTGTATGGTGGGTGGTAACAGGATCTCTGTACGGCGGGTGGTTACAGGATCTCTGTACGGCGGGTGGTTACAGGATCTCTGTATGGTGGGTGGTTACAGGATCTCTGTATGGTGGGTGGTTACAGGATCTCTGTATGGCGGGTGGTTACAGGATCTCTGTATGGTGGGTGGTAACAGGATCTCTGTACGGCAGGCAGAGATATCACATGAGGCACTGTATATACTGTAGGTGTTACACTCCTGTGTTTGTGTTTGGGATAACAACGTCTCAGGTCTTACAGACGTGTCTATATGTAACGTGTAAGTGCAGACTGTGCCTATAGAGGACACCCTGCCTTACTCCCGCGGTGCAGCCATGACAGAACATGATCTGGATTCCGCCCTTCTCCATCACAATAACAGAGGTTCCGTCACACGGAGAGCCTGTGATTTCTGGGTTTAGTTGCTATAGAAACTCTCAGAAACTAAGAAGTAAACTGCTCGTCAGTAAAGGTTAATTGAAGAATAATTACTGGTAACCGCCGGCTGCAGCACCGCATTACACGGCGTACCATCGCCCGCCATGTGCCCCCGTCCCCGGTGCCCACCCTGTTCATTGTGCCTGCTGAAAGTTATGGTATATTATATGCAGGCACTTCTATGTGTATAACAGGTAGCCAGGTACCAGTCTGGGAGATACGGTACAAGGTGTGTGTGTGTGTGTGTGTGTGTGTGGGGGGGGGGGATGTGCAGACACCACCAGGTGTATAACGGGTAGCCGGGTACCAGTCTGGGAGATATGGTACAAGGTGTGTGAGTGGGGGGGGGGGGGATGTGCAGGCACCACCAGGTGTATAACGGGTAGCCGGGTACCAGTCTGGGGGATACGGTATAAGGTGTGTGTGTGGGGGGGGGGGGGGGGATGTGCAGACACCACCAGGTGTATAACGGGTAGCCGGGTACCAGTCTGGGAGATATGGTACAAGGTGTGTGAGTGGGGGGGGGGGGGGGATGTGCAGGCACCACCAGGTGTATAACGGGTAGCCGGGTACCAGTCTGGGGGATACGGTATAAGGTGTGTGTGTGGGGGGGGGGGGGGGGGGGTGTAGGCACCACCAGGTGTATAACGGTCTGGGGGATACGGTATAAGGTGTGTGTGTGGGGGGGGGGGATGTGCAGGCACCACCAGGTGTATAACGGGTAGCCGGGTACCAGTCTGGGGGATACAGTATAAGGTGTGTGTGTGGGGGGGATGTGCAGGCACCACCAGGTGTATAACGGGTAGCCAGGTACCAGTCTGGGGGATATGGTATAAGGTGTGTGTGTGTGAGGGGGATGTTCAGGCACCACCAGGTGTATAACGGTCTGGGGGATACGGTATAAGGTGTGTGTGTGTGTGTGTGTGTGGGGGGGGGGGGGGATGTGCAGGCACCACCAGGTGTATAATGGGACATTCATTTACAATTCAAAATCAGACTGGTTTTGCAGTGTAAATGATTGCCACTTTAAAAAAACTGGAGATTTCTTCCCAAATCTCTCACTTTCTGATTCTCTCATCCTATTAAATCTCACCCTAGGTGTCACCTGGATGTATGATGGAGGGACCGCAGCAGGTGTCTCCGATACCGATATACATTACAGACAACCGTGGGACCACAGACGGAGGCGAGACGTGACCACGCAGAGCTGGCAACAATTGTACGATCTCTCCCCGCACTTGGCACATCACGAAGCAGGGCCCATTACTCCAGCACATAATTACACTTCTCCCAGCCCCGGCATGAAATCGGAGAGAAAGGACCAGGTGGGAAGAGGCGGGAAGGCGACACGGATGATGAGGACACTGGGCCATGATAGCCCTGCGGCATCTCTCGCCGTCCTGCGGCTAATTGGGGCAGAAGGGCCCCGCGTCACGCTCGTTCTGCAGACGCCTGCTCATCTGTTCCGGAGAATTTAGTAAGACGTCATGTCGTCGCTTCAGGTTATAGCGCAGTGCGTGGCGAGGGAGGTTGTGCAATTCACATACACAGATCAAGGTCAAGATACCGAAGTGTCATCATACACCGGGCGCGAGTACGCCATACAGCGCAAAACGTCCAACGCCTCTGAGAGGTGAAACGTTGCTGGTTAAGAGACGACTGTGAGTCTTATTCCAAACTGATGCTAAGTCCGTTGGGTGCGGTATCATTGCCTGCTATAATTATTACATATTACCAGCACCACGGCAGCTGTCTATGAAGGAAGTGTGCCTGCTCATCGTCATATATATATATATATATATATATATATATATATATATATATATCCGGAAGTGGCGGAGCTACATTACTGGATTGCACTGATCGGCGTGATGTGCGACATCTGTGCAGTCTATCCAAAGCGCCATGATGCAGCGCCCGCGGCTCTTCCTCGCGCCAGGTTTCCGTTATGCTTCATCTGCGACTCTGTGCGTGTGTAACACTAATCCCTGTGCGTTTACAGTCGCAGCCCGGCGTCCCGTACACTTAGGGGAGATTCGCTGCCTCTGTAATAAGATGCAGCTGGTACGTTTCGGGATTTATTTCCCGTCCTTAGGCTGTAGCTGTTTGTTCTACTTCCTGAGGACGGGAAATAAATCCTGAAACGTTGCGGGTTAAGAGATGACTGTGAGTCTTATTCCAAATGATGCCAAGTCCGTTGGGTGCGGTATCATCGCCTGCTATATATATAGCACCCTCCGTCAACCTCTGCTTCTCCGTGCCTCTCCCTGTCCCCCTCTGCCTCTCTCTGCCTCTCCCTGTCACCCTCTGCCTGACACACTCTGTCTCTCCGTCACCTCTGCCTCTCCCTGTCACACTCTGCCTCTCTCTGTCACACTCTGCCTCTCTCTGTCACACTCTGCCTCTCCCTGTCACACTCTGCCTCTCCCTGTCACACTCTGCCTCTCTCTGCGTCTCCCTGTCACAGTATGCCTCTCTCTGCCTCTCCCTGTCACCCTCTGATTCTCCTCTCACCCTCTTACATCCGCCTCTCACCCTTACATCTGCCTGTGACCTCCACCTCTACTCCTCTCACTCTTACATCTGATTCTGACCTCTGCCTATCACCCTCATACAGCTGCCTCTGACCTCCGTCCTCTCCCCCTCTTACATCAACCTCTCACCCTCTTACATCTGCCTCTGACCTCAGCCTCTCCTCCTCTCACATCTGCCTCTGACCTCCACCTCTCGCCCCTTACATCTGCCTCTGACCTCCACCGCTCGCCCCTTACATCTGCCTCTGACCTCCACCTCTCGCCCCTTACATCTGCCTCTGACCTCCAGCTCTCGCCCCTTACATCTGCCTCTGACCTCCACCTCTCACCCTCTTACATCCGCCTCTCACACTCTTACATCTGATTCTGACCTCTGCCTATCACCCTCATACATCTGCCTCGGACCTCCGCCTCTCCTCCTCTCACATCTGCCTCTGACCTCCACCTCTCGCCCCTTACATCTGCCTCTGACCTCCACCGCTCGCCCCTTACATCTGCCTCTGACCTCCACCTCTCGCCCCTTACATCTGCCTCTGACCTCCAGCTCTCGCCCCTTACATCTGCCTCTGACCTCCACCTCTCACCCTCTTACATCCGCCTCTCACACTCTTACATCTGATTCTGACCTCTGCCTATCACCCTCATACATCTGCCTCGGACCTCCGCCTCTCCTCCTCTCACCCTCTTACATCAACCTCTCACCCTCTTACATCTGCCTCTGACCTCAGCCTCTCCTCCTCTCACCCTTTTACATCTGCCTCTGACCTCCACCTCTCGCCCCTTACATCTGCCTCTGACCTACACCTCTCGCCCCTTACATCTGCCTCTGACCTCCACCTCTCGCCCCTTACATCTGCCTCTGACCTCCACCTTTCGCCCCTTACATCTGCCTCTGACCTCCACCTCTCGCCGCTTACATCTGCTTCTGACCTCCACCTCTCGCCCCTTACACCTGCCTCTGACCTCCACCTCTCGCCCCTTACATCTGCCTCTGACCTCCACCTCTCGCCCCTTACATCTGCCTCTGACCTCCACCTCTCGCCGCTTACATCTGCTTCTGACCTCCACCTCTCGCCCCTTACATCTGCCTCTGACCTCCACCTCTCGCCCCTTACATCTGCCTCTGACCTACACCTCTCGCCCCTTACATCTGCTTCTGACCTCCACCTCTCGCCCCTTAAATCTGCCTCTGACCTCCACCTCTCGCCCCTTACATCTGCCTCTGACCTCCACCTCTCGGACCTTACATCGGCTTCTGACCTCCACCTCTCGCCCCTTACATCTGCTTCTGACCTCCACCTATCGCCCCTTACATCTGCCTCTGACCTCCACCTCTCGCCCCTTACATCTGCCTCTGACCTACACCTCTCGCCCCTTACATCTGCCTCTGACCTACACCTCTCGCCCCTTACATCTGCCTCTGACCTACACCTCTCGCCCCTTACATATGCTTCTGACCTCTGCCTCTCGCCTCTTACATCTGCCTCTATCCTTCTCCTCTTTGGAACGCTGGCCTGGCCTCCACCATGATGGGCCTCTTATGTCCAGTCCCCTGTCCCACTAGCACCTCCTGTCTCAGCACTGCAAATTGAACATGAGCCCTCTGCCGTCTATCCCACGCCTGAGCCACCATCCTCCTGGCCTGTACGTATCCTGTGTAGTCTGTCCGGTGTCTGCACCCACATCCTCCGGCCCTGTATGTATCCTGTGTAGTCTGTCCCGTGCCTGCACCACCATCCTCCGGCCCTGTTAAGTATCCTGGGTGTGGTACAGGTCGGACCCAGACAGCATGGTGAGCGCAACTAAGCCCCTTGCGGGCTCACTGCACTCGCCACGCTGCGGGCGCGGTGGCTCGCTACGCTACGTGAGCTACCTATTCTATTCTCCCTCTATGGGGGTCGTGGACCCCCACGAGGGAAAATAGCAGGTGGCCGTCGGGAACCCGCCTGTCGGTGTGTTGACAGTTGGGATCCCGACGTCAGATAAATGCCTGTCGGGATCCTGTCCAGCACCTTGTATCCTGTGTAGTCTGTCCCGCGCCTGCACCACCTTCCTCCTGGCCTGTACATACCCTGTGTAGTCTGTCCCGCGCCTGCACCACCATCCTCCGGCCCTGTACGTATCCTGTGTAGTCTGTCCCACGTCTGCACCACCATCCACCGGCCCTGTACGTATACTGTGTAGTCTGTCCCGCGTCTGCACCACCATCCTCCGGTCCTGTATGTATCCTGTGTAGTCTGTCCCGCGCCTGCCCCACCATCCTCCTGGCCTGTACGTATCCTGTGTAGTCTGTCCCGTGCCTGCACCACCATCCTCCTGGCCTGTAAGTATCCTGTGTAGTCTGTCCCGCGCCTGCACCAACATCCTCCGGCCCTGTATGTATCCTGGGTGTGGTACAAGGGTCCGAAAGTTGGGATCCGACAGTCATTAGCCCCACGTCGGGATCCCGACTGGCCGGACCCAGACAGCATGGTGAGCGCAACTAAGCCCCTTGGGGGCTCACTGCGCTCGCCACCCGGCGGGCACGGTGAAATGCTGCGCGAGCCACCTATTCTATTCTCGCCACATATTCTATTCTCGCGTAGCGTAGTGAGCCACCTATTTTATTCTCCCCCTATGGGGGTCGTGGACCCCCACGAGGGAAAATAGCAGGAGGCCGTCGGAAACCCGCCTGTCGGTGTTTTGACAGTCGGGATCCCGACATCGGGTAAATGCTTGTCGGGATCCCATCCGACACCTTGTATCCTGTGTAGTCTGTCCCACGCCTGCACCACCTTCCTCCTGGCCTGAACGTATCCTGCGTAGTCTGTCCCGCGCCTGCACCACCATCCTCCGGCCCTGTACGTATCCTGTGTAGTCTGTCCCGCGCCTGCACCACCATCCTCCGGCCCTGTACGTATACTGTGTAATCTGTCCTGCGTCTGCACCACCATCCTCCGGCCCTGTATGTATCCTGTGTATTCTGTCCCGCGCCTGCCCCACCATCCTCCTGGCCTGTACGTATCCTGTGTAGACTGTCCCGCGCCTGCACCACCATCCTCTGGCCATGTACGTATCCTGTGTTGTCTGTCCCGCGCCTGCACCACCATCCTCCGGCCCTGTACATACTGTATACTGTGTAGTCTGTCCCGCGCCTGCACCACCATCCTCCGGCCCTGTACGTATCCTTTGTAGTCTGTCCCGCGCCTGCACCACCATCCTCTGGCCCAGTACGTATCCTGTGTAGTCTGTCCCACGCCTGCACCACCATCCTCCGGCCCTGTACGGATCCTGTGTAGTCTGTCCCGCGCCTGCACCACCATCCTCCGGCCCTGTACGCATCCTGTGTAGTCTGTCCCGCGCCTGCACCACCATCCTCCGGCTGTGTACGTATCCTGTGTAGTCTGTCCTGCGCCTGCACCACCATCCTCCGGCCCTGTACGGATCCTGTGTAGACTGTCCCACGTCTGCACCACCATCCTCCGGCCCTGTACGTATCCTGTGTAGTCTGTCCCACGTCTGCACCACCATCCTCCGGCCCTGTACGGATCCTGTGTAGTCTGTCCTGCGCCTGCACCACCATCCTCCGGCCCTGTACGTATACTGTGTAGTCTGTCCTGCGCCTGCACCACCATCCGCCGGCCCTGTACGTATCCTGTGTAGTCTGTCCCGCGCCTGCACCACCATCCTCCGGCCCTGTACGTATCCTGTGTAGTCTGTGTCACGTCTGCACCACCATCCTCCGGCCCTTTATGTATCCTGTGTAGTCTGTCCCGCGCCTGCCCCACCATCCTCCGGCCATGTACGTATCCTGTGTAGTCTGTCCCACGTCTGCACCACCATCCTCCGGCCCTGTACGTATCCTGTGTAGTCTGTCCCACGTCTGCACCACCATCCTCCGGCCCTGTACGTACCCTGTGTAGTCTGTCCCGCGCCTGCACCACCATCCTCCGGCCCTGTACGTATACTGTGTAGTCTGTCCTGCGCCTGCACCACCATCCTCCGGCCCTGTACGTATCCTGTGTAGTCTGTCCCGCGCCTGCACCACAATCCTCCGGCCCTGTACGTATCCTTTGTAGTCTGTCCCGCGCCTGCACCACCATCCTCTGGCCCAGTACGTATCCTGTGTAGTCTGTCCCACGCCTGCACCACCATCCTCCGGCCCTGTACGGATCCTGTGTAGTCTGTCCCGCGCCTGCACCACCATCCTCCGGCCCTGTACGCATCCTGTGTAGTCTGTCCCGCGCCTGCATCACCATCCTCCGGCTGTGTACGTATCCTGTGTAGTCTGTCCTGTGCCTGCACCACCATCCTCCGGCCCTGTACGGATCCTGTGTAGACTGTCCCACGTCTGCACCACCATCCTCCGGCCCTGTACGTATCCTGTGTAGTCTGTCCCACGTCTGCACCACCATCCTCCGGCCCTGTACGGATCCTGTGTAGTCTGTCCTGCGCCTGCACCACCATCCTCCGGCCCTGTACGTATACTGTGTAGTCTGTCCTGCGCCTGCACCACCATCCGCCGGCCCTGTACGTATCCTGTGTAGTCTGTCCCGCGCCTGCACCACCATCCTCCGGCCCTGTACGTATCCTGTGTAGTCTGTCCCGCGCCTGCACCACCATCCTCCGGCCCTGTACGTATCCTGTGTAGTCTGTGTCACGTCTGCACCACCATCCTCCGGCCCTTTATGTATCCTGTGTAGTCTGTCCCGCGCCTGCCCCACCATCCTCCGGCCATGTACGTATCCTGTGTAGTCTGTCCCACGTCTGCACCACCATCCTCCGGCCCTGTACGTATCCTGTGTAGTCTGTCCCACGTCTGCACCACCATCCTCCGGCCCTGTACGTACCCTGTGTAGTCTGTCCCGCGCCTGCACCACCATCCTCCGGCCCTGTACGTATACTGTGTAGTCTGTCCTGCGCCTGCACCACCATCCTCCGGCCCTGTACGTATACTGTGTAGTCTGTCCTGCGCCTGCACCACCATCCTCCAGCCCTGTACGTATCCTGTGTAGTCTGTCTCACATGAGATTTATTTGTGACTGTCTGGTAATGTAACTTGTGGTGATATGATGAGTGTATAATACACCAAGCTGTTCTCCCAATATTGTCCCAGCTGCCCGTCAGTCCCCAGGGGGCAGATTAACAGCCGCTATATTCTCTTCTATGTTACAGGGAGGTCAGGTCACAGCGCGGGAATGTTATATAGTCCGGGGGGAGCTGTAAACCTGAACGTGACTTTCTGTGTAGTATTCCTACTAGACGTGATATAATATCATCCAGCGCTACACCTGGCATCCATAATGTCAGTATTCCCAGTACCGCAGGTTATTTACGGAGTGGAAAAGTCACCGATACAGGATAAGGTACTTGTTTCCTAGCACGGCGCCCGTCGTGGTTAATCACATACCTTAAGTTAAGGTAACTTATGGTATGCGATGGATGCGATTTTCTGTCAATTTTGAGACATTATTGCAGGCAAGGCTAAAATCGCGTTGATCGCATCCATCGCACGCCATTATAATGTCATGCAATGCGACCGACGCGATTTTACATAGGGATCAATGTTAAATTACCTCTCAATGATAAAATCGCGTTGATCGCGTCCATCGCATGCCCTGTGTACCTGAGCCACACACAAACTAACCTGCCCCAAACAGCCACGTCAGTGCCACGCCAAATGTAACATTATTATCTTATGTTTCCACCTCACCCGCAGCGTTCCCGGTGCCACAGATAATGTCACAATATTGTATCGCTATGGTGACATCGTCCTGCTCCTAAGAGCTTACATTCTACAGGCGAAGTATGTGGACGTAGACGTGGGAGGCTTGAGTGAGCATATGAGGGCACTTAACTCGTGGTGAGACACAGACAGACGGAGCAGCCACCCCCCCCCCCCCGCACACAGGGCGCTCAGCGTGGCAAACCTTCCCTAAGTGCTGATATAACATCTCCAGCTCGCGGATGTGTGAAATAATAAATACATGTTTAGAATAATTCTCTCTCACAAACCCAGATCCTTCCTATCAAAACAAACCATGCATTATTCCCTTTGAAATCGCTCGTCTGCCGTGGGAGATGCAGAGACGTGAAGCCACCAGACACCAGTTCTGAGACATCGTTCCTCGCACAGTGGAGAGCGCTGTCACCGAACAGCGGACTGGATCGGGCGTCATCGCATTTCAAAGAGCAGGAGGCGTGTGGATGGCGGGGGGATCACGCAATCTCCGCATTATATACTGCGTGGACGAAGGATGTGACTGCGGAGAAGCCTGCACATAAGGGGCTTATACTGTGCTCCTAATTCTGGTATCACCACAGGATCACATATACAATGCAATCTGGGGGAGATCTACCGACCAATATCGTATTGCAATATGCAATCCTATCGTCTGGGCAGATGCAGGGTCAGGAGCTACAAAAGGAGCCCGTCCCTGGCAACTGCACAGCCGGCTGCAAGGGGTCTGCACGTGCGTGGTTAGTGATGTCCCCCCCCCATGCTGGCTGCACTGCTCCACCGGTAGTGTGGTCTGTAGCCCAAAGGCTACAATGGGGTACTGCCATCTCAGAATGGGTGACATGAACACTGATTGGCAGCAGAGGGGTGAGGTGTACACTGATGGACAGCAGACTCTGCGTGGCGGTGTGACAGTGCTGTGCGTGTAGCTCTGTGTCAGTATGGTGAATGTGAGAAGGCTGTACGTGTAGCTGTGTATCAGTGTGACAGTGCTGTGCGTGTAGCTGTGTCAGTATGGTGGATGTGAGAAGGCTGTGCATGTAGCTATGTATCAGTGTGACAGTGCTGTGCGTGTAGCTGTGTATCCATGTGGCAGTGTGACAGTGCTGTGCGTGTATCTGTGTCAGTATGGTGGATGTGAGAAAGCTGTGCGTGTGACAGTGCTGTGCGTGTAGCTGTGTCAGTATGGTGGATGTGAGAAGGCTGTGCGTGTAGCTGTGTATCAGTGTGACAGTGCTGTGCGTTTAGCTGTGTCAGTATGGTGGATGTGAGAAGGCTGTGCGTGTAGCTGTGTATCAGTGTGACAGTGCTGTGCGTGTAGCTGTGTCAGTATGGTGGATGTGAGAAGGCTGTGCATGTAGCTATGTATCAGTGTGACAGTGCTGTGCGTGTAGCTGTGTATCCATGTGGCAGTGTGACAGTGCTGTGCGTGTATCTGTGTCAGTATGGTGGATGTGAGAAGGCTGTGCGTGTAGCTATGTATCAGTGTGACAGTGCTGTGCGTGTAGCTGTGTATCCATGTGGCAGTGTGACAGTGCTGTGCGTGTATCTGTGTCAGTATGGTGGATGTGAGAAGGCTGTGCGTGTAGCTATGTATCAGTGTGACAGTGCTGTGCGTGTAGCTGTGTATCCATGTGGCAGTGTGACAGTGCTGTGCGTGTATCTGTGTCAGTATGGTGGATGTGAGAAGGCTGTGCGTGTGACAGTGCTGTGCGTGTAGCTGTGTCAGTATGGTGGATGTGAGAAGGCTGTGCGTGTAGCTGTGTATCAGTGTGACAGTGCTGTGCGTTTAGCTGTGTCAGTATGGTGGATGTGAGAAGGCTGTGCGTGTAGCTGTGTATCAGTGTGACAGTGCTGTGCGTGTAGCTGTGTCAGTATGGTGGATGTGAGAAGGCTGTGCATGTAGCTATGTATCAGTGTGACAGTGCTGTGCGTGTAGCTGTGTATCAGTGTGACAGTGCTGTGCGTGTGGCTGTGTCAGTATGGTGAATGTGAGAAGGCTGTGCATGTAGCTATGTATCAGTGTGACAGTGCTGTGCGTGTAGCTGTGTATCAGTGTGACAGTGCTGTGCGTGTATCTGTGTCAGTATGGTGGATGTGAGAAGGCTGTGCGTGTAGCTATGTATCAGTGTGACAGTGCTGTGCGTGTAGCTGTGTATCCGTGTGACAGTGCTGTGCATGTATCTGTGTCAGTATGGTGGATGTGAGAGGGCTGTGCGTGTAGCTGTATATCAGTGTGACGGTGTGACAGTGCTGTGCATGTATCTTTGTCAGTATGGTGGATGTGAGAAGGCTGTGCGTGTAGCTGTGTATCAGTGTGACAGTGCTGTGCATGTAGCTGTGTCAGTATGGTGGATGTGAGAGGGCTGTGCGTGTAGCTATGTATCAGTGTGACAGTGCTGTGCATGTATCTGTGTCAGTATGGTGGATGTGAGAAGGCTGTGCGTGTAGCTGTGTATCAGTGTGACAGTGCTGTGCATGTAGCTGTGTCAGTATGGTGGATGTGAGAGGGCTGTGCGTGTAGCTATGTATCAGTGTGACAGTGCTGTGCGTGTGGCTGTGTCAGTATGGTGGATGTGAGAGGGCTGTGCGTGTAGCTATGCGGCGGTGTGACAGTATGGTGGATGTTAGAGGGCTGTGCGTGTAGCTATGCGGCAGTGTGACAGTGCTGTGCATGTATCTGTGTTAGTATGGTGGATGTGAGAGGGCTGTGCGTGTAGCTGTATATCAGTGTGACGGTGTGACAGTGCTGTGCATGTATCTGTGTCGGTACAGTGTATGTGAGAAGGCTGTGCGTGTAGCTGTGTATCCGTCTGGCAGTGTGACAGTGCTGTGTGTGTATCTCTGTGTCAGTACCATGGATATGAACGTGTTGTGTGTGTAGCTGCGTATCTGTCTGGCAGTGTGACAGTGCTGTGCGTGTATCACTATGTCAGTACCATGGATATGACAGTGTTGTGTGTGTAGCTGCGTATCCGTCTGGCAGTGTGACAGTGCTGTGCGTGTATCTCTATGTCAGTACCATGGATATGACAGTGTTGTGTGTGTAGCTGCGTATCCGTCTAGCAGTGTGACAGTGCTGTGTGTGTATCTCTGTGTCAGTACCATGGATATGACAGTGTTGTGTGTGTAGCTGCGTATCCGTCTGGCAGTGTGACAGTGCTGTGTGTGTATCTCTGTGTCAGTACCATGGATATGACAGTGTTGTGTGTGTAGCTGCGTATCCGTCTGGCAGTGTGACAGTGCTGTGCGTGTATCTCTGTGTCAGTACCATGGATATGACAGTGTTGTGTGTGTAGCTGTGTATCCGTCTGGCAGTGTGACAGTGCTGTGCGTGTATCTCTGTGTCAGTACAATGGATATGACAGTGTTGTGTGTGTAGCTGCGTATCCGTCTGGCAGTGTGACAGTGCTGTGTGTGTATCTCTGTGTCAGTACCATGGATATGACAGTGTTGTGTGTGTAGCTGCGTATCCGTCTGGCAGTGTGACAGTGCTGTGTGTGTATCTCTGTGTCAGTACCATGGATATGACAGTGTTGTGTGTGTAGCTGCGTATCCGTCTGGCAGTGTGACAGTGCTGTACGTGTATCTCTGTGTCAGTACCATGGATATGACAGTGTTGTGTGTGTAGCTGCGTATCCGTCTGGCAGTGTGACAGTGCTGTGCGTGTATCTCTGTGTCAGTACAATGGATATGACAGTGTTGTGTGTGTAGCTGCGTATCCGTCTGGCAGTGTGACAGTGCTGTGTGTGTATCTCTGTGTCAGTACCATGGATATGACAGTGTTGTGTGTGTAGCTGCGTATCCGTCTGGCAGTGTGACAGTGCTCTGCGTGTATCTCTGTGTCAGTACCATGGATATGACAGTGTTGTGTGTGTAGCTGTGTATCCGTCTGGCAGTGTGACAGTGCTGTGCGTGTATCTCTGTGTCAGTACAATGGATATGACAGTGTTGTGTGTGTAGCTGCGTATCCGTCTGGCAGTGTGACAGTGCTGTGTGTGTATCTCTGTGTCAGTACCATGGATATGACAGTGTTGTGTGTGTAGCTGCGTATCCGTCTGGCAGTGTGACAGTGCTGTGTGTGTATCTCTGTGTCAGTACCATGGATATGACAGTGTTGTGTGTGTAGCTGCGTATCCGTCTGGCAGTGTGACAGTGCTGTGCGTGTATCTCTGTGTCAGTACCATGGATATGACAGTGTTGTGTGTGTAGCTGCGTATCCGTCTGGCAGTGTGACAGTGCTGTGCGTGTATCTCTGTGTCAGTACAATGGATATGACAGTGTTGTGTGTGTAGCTGCGTATCCGTCTGGCAGTGTGACAGTGCTGTGTGTGTATCTCTGTGTCAGTACCATGGATATGACAGTGTTGTGTGTGTAGCTGCGTATCCGTCTGCCAGTGTGACAGTGCTGTGTGTGTATCTCTGTGTCAGTACCATGGATATGACAGTGTTGTGTGTGTAGCTGCGTATCCGTCTGGCAGTGTGACAGTGCTGTGCGTGTATCTCTGTGTCAGTACCATGGATATGACAGTGTTGTGTGTGTAGCTGCGTATCCGTCTGGCAGTGTGACAGTGCTGTGTGTGTATCTCTGTGTCAGTACCATGGATATGACAGTGTTGTGTGTGTAGCTGCGTATCCGTCTGGCAGTGTGACAGTGCTGTGTGTGTATCTCTGTGTCAGTACCATGGATATGACAGTGTTGTGTGTGTAGCTGCGTATCCGTCTGGCAGTGTGACAGTGCTGTGCGTGTATCTCTGTGTCAGTACCATGGATATGACAGTGTTGTGTGTGTAGCTGCGTATCCGTCTGGCAGTGTGACAGTGCTGTGCGTGTATCTCTGTGTCAGTACCATGGATATGACAGTGTTGTGTGTGTAGCTGCGTATCCGTCTGGCAGTGTGACAGTGCTGTGTGTGTATCTCTGTGTCAGTACCATGGATATGACAGTGTTGTGTGTGTAGCTGCGTATCCGTCTGGCAGTGTGACAGTGCTGTGCGTGTATCTCTGTGTCAGTACCATGGATATGACAGTGTTGTGTGTGTAGCTGCGTATCCGTCTGGCAGTGTGACAGTGCTGTGTGTGTATCTCTGTGTCAGTACCATGGATATGACAGTGTTGTGTGTGTAGCTGCGTATCCGTCTGGCAGTGTGACAGTGCTGTGCGTGTATCTCTGTGTCAGTACCATGGATATGACAGTGTTGTGTGTGTAGCTGCGTATCCGTCTGGCAGTGTGACAGTGCACCACCAGGTCACCACCCCAGCTACCACATTCATTGTGCATCGAGTGCAGGAATCGAGGTTGGCAACTTCCATCTGAAATCACCACAAGTCTACCAACCTTGAGGACAGCTGCCCCATACCATCCCTGAGGTTGGAACCTCTAGCGACGTGGGAAACCCCTGGCTGTTTCAATTTCCAGCCCTCATCACTTGCCATCTGTGGCCCCACTGCCGCATATATGAGGACACCTCCGCAATCTTGCATCTAGGATTGGACCAACTGTGACAGTTTGTGGTAACTATCAGCCCATTGGGCACCTTGACTCATTTCACTCGTCAGATACACCCCTGACCTACTGGGATTGATTTCATTACTTGTCCCGTTATCTCAGCCTCCGGTCCAGACTTGTTTTTTATTCACCATCTTTAATTTCCTCTCATATTGTTGTGCAATTGTATGTTATGATTTTTTAATTGTTATTAAATATTTGTAATACCTTTCATCAAACCAGCGCCACTTTTATTTTCTCTTTGTGCGTGTATCTCTGTATCAGTGTGTCGGTGTGACAGTGCTGTGCGTGTATCTCTGTATCAGTGTGTCGGTGTGACAGTGCTGTGCGTGTATCTCTGTATCAGTGTGTCGGTGTGACAGTGCTGTGCGTGTATCTCTGTATCAGTGTGTCGGTGTGACAGTGCTGTGCGTGTATCTCTGTATCAGTGTGTCGGTGTGACAGTGCTGTGCGTGTATCTCTGTATCAGTGTGTCAGTGTGACAGTGCTGTGCGTGTATCTCTGTATCAGTGTGTCGGTGTGACAGTGCTGTGCGTGTATCTCTGTCTGACGTCACTACAGAGGACTCTATGTCACTGTAATATCCTAATGTCCACAATGTAATATCAGCGTCGCAGAACGTTCTGCTCTCATACGTTCTGCTCTGCGCTGTGCACGTGCTCTGTGGGCGCTGCTCCAATATTCATTACCTTCACGGCATTATTGAATTTATCATTTCTTTCCTCATTGCTGGTAATCAGCATTAATTTATATTAACTTGCTGTTTCCTGTCAGACGACTGCAGCAGCTGAATATTTATTGTGTGTTCCTGGTAAAATGACAGGAACTTCGAGCCGAGAACTCAGTAACCCTTACATTGAGCATTGTGTGGACATTACATAAAGGCGGAGAGGGTGCTGTATGGCGCAGGGTAGGGGAGGCTATGTAAGGTGCAATCATTGGCAAAACTAGATATTTGTAGGCCTCACAGCAAAAGTTTGTAAGGGCCTCTATGTACCCAATGGAGAAAAATGTATATAACACATGTAACTGTGACAGGGAAGGTGGCTACTCTCAGCTCTGGGCCCCATAGCAGCTGCACTCCCTGCACCTATGGTAGCTACACCCTGTATATAACACATGTAACTGTGACAGGGAAGGTGGCCCCTATCAGCTCTGGCCCCATAGCAGCTGCACTCCCTGCACCTATGGTAGCTACACCCTGTATATAACACATGTAACTGTGACAGGGAAGATGGCCTCTCTCAGCTCCGGCCCCATAGCAGCTGCACCCCCTGCACCTATGGTAGCTACACCTCTGTATATTACACATGTAACTGTGACAGGGAAGGTGGCCCCTCTCAGCTCTGGGCCCCATAGCAGCTGCACTCCCTGCACCTATGGTAGCTACACCCCTGTATATAACACATGTAACTGTGACAGAGAAGGTGGCCCCTCTCAGCTCTGGGCCCCATAGCAGCTGCACCCCCTGCACCTATGGTATCTACACCCTGTATATAACACATGTAACTGTGACAGGGAAGGTGGCCTCTCTCAGCTCTGGGCCCCATAGCAGCTGCACCCCCTGCACCTATGGTAGCTACACCCTGTATAGAACACATGTAACTGTGACAGGGAAGGTGGCCCCTCTCAGCTCTGGGCCCCATAGCAGCTGCACTCCCTGCACCTATGGTAGCTACACCCCTGTATATAACACATATAACTGTGACAGGGAAGGTGGCCCCTCTCAGCTCTGGGCCCCATAGCAGCTGCACCCCCTGCACCTATAGTAGTTACACCCTGTATATAACACATGTAACTGTGACAGGGAAGGTGGCTACTCTCAGCTCTGGGCCCCATAGCAGCTGCACTCCCTGCACCTATGGTAGCTACACCCTGTATATAACACATGTAACTGTGACAGGGAAGGTGGCCCCTATCAGCTCTGGCCCCATAGCAGCTGCACTCCCTGCACCTATGGTAGTTACACCCCTGTATATAACACATGTAACTGTGACAGGGAAGGTGGCCCCTCTCAGCTCTGGTCCCATAGCAGCTGCACCCCCTGCACCTATGGTAGCTACACCCCTGTATATAACACATGTAACTGTGACAGGGAAGGTGGCCCCTCTCAGCTCTGGGCCCCATAGCAGCTGCACTCCCTGCACCTATGGTAGTTACACCCCTGTATATAACACATGTAACTGTGACAGGGAAGGTGGCCCCTCTCAGCTCTGGTCCCATAGCAGCTGCACCCCCTGCACCTATGGTAGCTACACCCCTGTATATAACACATGTTACTGTGACAGGGAAGGTGGCCCCTCTCAGCTCTGGGCCCCATAGCAGCTGCACCCCCTGCACCTATGGTAGCTACACCCCTGTATATAACACATGTATCTGTGACAGGGAAGGTGGCCCCTCACAGCTCTGGGCCCCATAGCAGCTGCACCCCCTGCACCTATGGTAGTTACTCCCCTGTATATAACACATGTAACACAGGGAAGGTAATACTGTATAGTTCCTTACCAGACTGTCCTGGCGGAGGGACGCCGGTTAGTCCTCTCGGCAGGCAGAGGAATACGGTGAGGACGGCGGCTTTATTCCCACAACACGGCTCGATAGCGATGGGTTTCGGCACACCCTGGAAAGAACAAAGATAAAAACAATTACACATATGCGATATAGCCACCAAGTGGCCCAATGGTGGCAGGTGAGACCCTGTGTCCCAGCACTGACCAAGCTATTTAACTCTCTGCTGCTAAAATGTTGTTTCCTACGAAGCAAGCTGCTAGATTGCACACACCGGGTGCTGATCAGCAGCCATATTGGATAGGGTATATAAACCCTCTGAGGCTGAATCTGCAATACCTTGTGAAAAAGCTGCAGTTTACGCAGCGAAACGCGCCAAGGCTTCCACCCCTGATCCACCATTGCTGTTTTATTCCACGCACAGCATCAACTTGCCAATCCTGCACTCCTGGGTATCTAATCACTGAGCCAGTCTGTCCACAGCCAGAAATCCTCCTTACAGAAGTTCCCAGAGACCATCCCCCTGTGGCTACGAAAGGAACAGAGAGGGGTGTGCTGTCCCCCAGAGGTCTCACCAGGAACAGAGGAACCCGCATTGGACGGTATAGTAAATCCATTGGGCCCAATGAGAATGGACATTTGCACCCAACCGATCTGCAGCTATTGAGTGGAACCAGTGGGTGAATATTGTATTGTACACTGAGGCTGCCCGAAGCTCTGCAGGATACACTGAGGCTGCCCGGAGCTCTGCAGGATACACTGAGGCTGCCCGGAGCTCTGCAGGATACACTGAGGCTGCCCGGAGCTCTGCAGGATACACTGAGGCTGCCCGGAGCTCTGCAGGATACACTGAGGCTGCCCGGAGCTCTGCAGGATACACTGAGGCTGCCCGGAGCTCTGCAGGATACACTGAGGCTGCCCGGAGCTCTGCAGGATACACTAAGGCTGCCCGGAGCTCTGCAGGATACACTGAGGCTGCCCTGAGCTCTGCAGGATACACTGAGGCTGCCCGGAGCTCTGCAGGATACACTGAGGCTGCCCGGAGCTCTGCAGGACACACTGAGGCTGCCCGGAGCTCTGCAGAACACACTGAGGCTGCCTGGAGCTCTGCAGGATACACTGAGGCTGCCCAGGGCTCTGCAGGATACACTGAGGCTGCCCGGAGCTCTGCAGAACACACTGAGGCTGCCCGGAGCTCTGCAGGATACACTGAGGCTGCCCGGAGCTCTGCAGGATACACTGAGGCTGACCGGAGCTCTGCAGGATACACTGAGGCTGACCGGAGCTCTGCAGGATACACTGAGGCTGACCGGAGCTCTGCAGGATACACTGAGGCTGACCGGAGCTCTGCAGGATACACTGAGGCTGCCCGGAGCTCTGCAGGATACACTGAGGCTGCCCGAAGCTCTGCAGGATACACTGAGGCTGACCAAAGCTCTGCAGGATACACTGAGGCTGACCGGAGCTCTGCAGGATACACTGAGGCTGACCGGAGCTCTGCAGGATACACTGAGGCTGCCCGGAGCTCTGCAGGATACACTGAGGCTGCCCGGAGCTCTGCAGGATACACTGAGGTCGCCCGGAGCTCTGCAGGACACACTGAGGCTGCCCGGAGCTCTGCAGGATACACTGAGGCTGCCCGGAGCTCTGCAGGATACACTGAGGTCACCCAAAGCTCTGCAGGATACACTGAGGCTGCCCGGAGCTCTGCAGGCTACACTGAGGCTGCCCGAAGCTCTGCAGGATACACTGAGGCTGACCAAAGCTCTGCAGGATACACTGAGGCTGACCGGAGCTCTGCAGGATACACTGAGGCTGACCGGAGCTCTGCAGGATACACTGAGGCTGACCGGAGCTCTGCAGGATACACTGAGGCCGCCCGGAGCTCTGCAGGATACACTGAGGCTGCCCGGAGCTCTGCAGGATACACTGAGGTCGCCTGGAGCTCTGCAGGATACACTGAGGTTGCCTGGAGCACTGCAGGATACACTGAGGCTGCCCGGAGCTCTGCAGGATACACTGAGGCTGCCCGGAGCTCTGCAGGATACACTGAGGCTGACCAAAGCTCTGCAGGATACACTGAGGCTGACCGGAGCTCTGCAGGATACACTGAGGCTGACCGGAGCTCTGCAGGATACACTGAGGCTGACCGGAGCTCTGCAGGATACACTGAGGCTGCCCGGAGCTCTGCAGGATACACGGAGGCTGCCCGAAGCTCTGCAGGATACACTGAGGTCGCCCAAAGCTCTGCAGGATACACTGAGGCTGCCCGGAGCTCTGCAGGATACACTGAGGCTGACCGGAGCTCTGCAGGATACACTGAGGCTGCCCGGAACTCTGCAGGATACACTGATGTCGCCCGGAGCTCTGCAGGATACACTGAGGCTGCCCGGAGCTCTGCAGGATACACTGAGGCTGCCCGGAGCTCTGCAGGATACACTGAGGCTGCCTGGAGCACTGCAGGATACACTGAGGCTGCCCGGAGCTCTGCAGGATACACTGAGGCTGCCCGGAGCTCTGCAGGATAAACTGAGGCCGCCGGGAGCTCTGCAGGATACACTGAGGCTGCCCGGAGCTCTGCAGGATACAATGAGGCCGCCGGGAGCTCGGCAGTATACACTGAGGCTGCCCGGAGCTCTGCAGGATACACTGAGGCTGACCGGAGCTCTGCAGGATACACTGAGGCTGCCCGGAGCTCTGCAGGATACACTGAGGCTGACCGGAGCTCTGCAGGATACACTGATGTCGCCCGGAGCTCTGCAGGATACACTGAGGCTGCCCAGAGCTCTGCAGGATACACTGAGGCTGACCGGAGCTCTGCAGGATACATTGAGGCTGCCCGGAGCTCTGCAGGATACACTGAGGCTGCCCGGAACTCTGCAGGGTACACTGATGTCGCCCGGAGCTCTGCAGGATACACTGAGGCTGCCCGGAGCTCTGCAGGCTACACTGAGGTCGCCCGGAGCTCTGCAGGATACACTGAGGCTGCCCGGAGCTCTGCAGGCTACACTGAGGCTACCCGGAGCTCTGCAGGATACACTGAGGCTGCCCGGAGCTCTGCAGGATACACGGAGGTTGCCCGAAGCTCTGCAGGATACACTGAGGTCGCCCAAAGCTCTGCAGGATACACTGAGGCTGCCCGGAGCTCTGCAGGATACACTGAGGCTGACCGGAGCTCTGCAGGATACACTGAGGCTGCCCGGAACTCTGCAGGATACACTGATGTCGCCCGGAGCTCTGCAGGATACACTGAGGCTGCCCGGAGCTCTGCAGGATACACTGAGGCTGCCCGGAGCTCTGCAGGATACACTGAGGCTGCCCAGAGCTCTGCAGGATACACTGAGGCTGCCCGGAGCTCTGCAGGATACACTGAGGCTGCCCGGAGCTCTGCAGGATACACTAAATGAGGGAATACACTGCGGTCCCCGGGACGTACCTGTCCCCTCTGTAGCACCATAACGCTGCGCAGTGTGACCTGGCTGTGTCAGTATACAGGTGAGGAATGAGGGAATACACTGCGGTCCCCGGGACGTAGCTGTCCCCTCTGTAGCACCATAACGCTGCGCAGTGTGACCTGGCTGTGTCAGTATACAGGTGAGGAATCAGGGAATACACTGCGGTCCCCGGGACGTAGCTGTCCCCTCTGTGTCACCATAACGCTGTGCAGTGTGACCTGGCTGTGTCAGTATACAGGTGAGGAATCAGGAATACACTGCGGTCCCCGGGACGTACCTGTCCCCTCTGTAGCACTATAACGCTGCGCAGTGTGACCTGGCTGTGTCAGTATACAGGTGAGGAATGAGGGAATACACTGCGGTCCCTGGGATGTACCTGTCTCCTCTGTGTCACCATAACGCTGTGCAGTGTGACCTGGCTGTGTCAGTATACAGGTGAGGAATGAGGGAATACACTGCAGTCCCCGGGACGTAGCTGTCCCCTCTGTGTCACCATAACACTGTGCAGTGTGACCTGGCTGTGTCAGTATACAGGTGAGGAATCAGGGAATACACTGCGGTCCCCTCCGGAGCTCGGTATAGGCTTAGGGGCGGGTGGCTGGCTGCAGGAACGCTGAAGGTCACACTGCGTCACAGAGCACATACCCATATACCACACAGAGACATGGCTTCCTTCTGCAAATACTGTAGCGGTGCTAATTATAATGCATTGCTCACACAGACTGTCTGCTCAGCGGCTATAACAAGTGAAATATCGCCACTTTTACAATTATAATTTGCTTCTATAAAAATAGGTTTGAAAAACAAATTAAAAACCGTAAAAATGAATCTGAGCTTCCATAACATACGGGATATTCAGAGGAGATCAGCTCTCACTTACACCCCGTATTCCCGAACCAGCCAATCACATCGCAGGCGGCAGCAACCGCTAGATCCAGGGAAACACCCTGCAGCCGCAAATCACGTACATATGGGGCAAGTGAGGGATCCGTACTGAAGGCATGTGATGCGCATGTTACCCTAGGTATCCCTTATTGGTTGCTCACTGCTCGCTGCCAAGAGTCAGGATATAGCAGCACTTAGTGGAAATGGCAAATCAATTCCATAATTACTTTCACAAATCGTAAAAAAACACAAAAGCAAAACTAGGACAACATTGGCTGCGCACCCGCAGTGTTACACAAAGCGGCAAATTGTGGGTTCCAAAGAAACTGAAATATTTTGGCAGCTTCTGCAAAGTTATTGTTACAGATATTGATTAGGAAATGGCAGTTGTGTGATTGGCGGTGTATGAATCCGTGTTATTAGGGAGACGCAGCCGGACGCGCTCCTGATCCCAACTGTCCTCATCTCACCACAAGGACTGCATATGACCAGTACCATACCGGACCCTATGTCTGCGGCCGCGAGGTACGCCCAGTTCTAGTTGGTCATCTTTCCCCGTAAGGTTTCTGGGGTATATTCATAACAGGGTTGCCATCCTCCCAAAATGGCTGGGAGGGTCCCAGAAATGGTGTCCGGCTCCCAGAAAGCTGTCCGGCTCCCGCGACCCCCCCTTGATGGCACGGCACTGCATGATGGGGGCACGGCCATGATGGCACAATGACGCTGGCCACGCCCATATACAAGCCATCTCTACCATGGCTTCATCCCCATCCTGCCCCTTTCCACTCCCGGCACGGCCCTGCCCCCCTCAGCTGGCGTTCCTCTCCCGGAGAGGGGTGCCAGTAGGTAGGCAAGCCAGATTTATAAATAAAATACATAATGGCATGTGATTTATTCAGGACCAGACGTTGGTACTAATAGAGACCTGTCCGGGCAATGGGCATTAATTAACGGGTATCAAGTCCACATAGAGCAGGCCGGACTAAGGGATACAGCCTATAGGGAGAGGTGGAGAAGGTCAGCACCATGTGGGAGTGGCCAGTGATGTGTGGCCAGTGTCATGTGGGTGTGGGCAGAGCCATGTGGGCGTGTACATCCCTACAACCCCTGACTTTCTCACTAAATTTGAAAAAATGTAAAATTGCTGAATTTTATGAATAAAAATAGAATCACAGGATAAATAGTGGTACTTATGAGTTATCCGGGCGCCCGATTTCTAAATCGGGTCGGATCGGGCACATCACATCGCATCGCATGCGACCATCGGATGCGATGCGATGCGATGCGATGACCCGATTTTTCCATAGGAATCAATGTTAAAATGGACAGAGTCCATTTTAACATGGAATTCAATGGGAAAAAGGGGTCCTTTTCATACCCCTACTATCCAAGTGGGCATGGAGTTGGAGCATAGAATACCGTCCCCTCGCGGGGCTCGCTTCGCTCGCCACGCTTCGGGCTCGGTGGCTCGCTACGCTCGCCACAGGTTTATATCCAACTCCATGCCCACTTGGATAGTAGGGGTATGAAGAGGACCCCTTTTTCCCATTGAATTCCATGTTAAAATGGACTCTGTCCATTTTAACATTGATTCCTATGGAAAAATCGGGTCATCGCATCCGATGGTCGCATGCGATGCGATGCGATATCGCATCGCATCTGATTGTATGCCTTAACTTAAGGCATACAATCAAAAAATCGGGCGCCCAGATAACTCATAAGTACCTAAATAGTTTATTAATAGCATAAGGCAGACTGTGTGGCCAGCCGGACAACTGGGCATTATCCTGCGTCTATGGTGATGGGCCTATTTATACACTGAGGCCTGGAGATTCATCTACCCCATCTCCGATCGCTGCCCTGCCACACATAGTGGGAACATATGATGTAATGTGATATATTGTATGATAAGTGATCTAATAATGCAGAGGTTAGATACATAATTGTTACAATTGTCTCCTAGATATTGCAGGGCTGTGCGTTGCACAGTACCGGCCTCACTGCGGGCTGTGGGAAAGCGATACTGCAAAGCACTGCCCGGAACCCAGAAATCAGCCACTGAACGCTGGAGTATAGCTATCAGCCACTGAACGCTGGGTTATAGCAATCAGCCACTGAACGCTGGGGTATAGCTATCAGCCACTGAACGCTGGGTTATAGCAATCAGCCACTGAACGCTGGGGTTATAGCTATCAGCCACTGAACGCTGGGTTATAGCAATCAGCCACTGAACGCTGGGGTATAGCAATCAGCCACTGAACGCTGGAGTATAGCTACCAGCCACCGAACGCTGGGTTATAGCAATCAGCCACTGAACGCTGGGGTATAGCTAACAGCCACCGAACGCTAGAGTATAGCAATCAGCCACTGAACTTTGGGGTATAGCAATCAGCCACTGAACGCTGGGGTACAGCAATCAGCCACCGAACGCTGGGGTATAGCAATCAGCCACCGAACGCTGGGTTATAGCAATCAGCCACCGAACGCTGGGTTATAGCAATAAGCCACTGAACGCTGGGTTATAGCAATCAGCCACTGAACGCTGGGGTATAGAAATCAGCCACTGAATGCTGCGGTATAGCAATCAGCCACCGAACGCTGGGTTATAGCAATCAGCCACTGAACGCTGGAGTATAGCAATCAGCCACTGAACGCTGGGTTATAGCAATTAGCCACTGAACGCTGGGGTATAGCAATCAGTCACCGAACGCTGGGGTATAGCAATCAGCCACCGAAAGCTGGGTTATAGCAATCAGCCACTGAACGCTGGGGTACAGCAATCAGCCACTGAATGCTGGGTTATAGCAATCAGCCACTGAACGCTGGGTTATAGCAATCAGCCACTGAACGCTGGGGTATAGCTATCAGCCACTGAACGCTGGAGTATAGCTATCAGCCACCGAACGCTGGGTTATAGCAATCAGCCACCGAACGCTGGGTTATAGCAATCAGCCACCAAACGCTGGGTTATAGCAATCAGCCACCGAATGCTGGGTTATAGCAATCAGCCACCAAACGCTGGGGTATAGCAATCAGCCACTGAACGCTGGGGTATAGCAATCAGCCACTGAATGCTGGGTTATAGCAATCAGCCACTGAACGCTGGGGTATAGCAATCAGCCACTGAATGCTGGGTTATAGCAATCAGCCACTGAACGCTGCACTGGGGTATAGCAATCAGCCACTGAATGCTGGGTTATAGCAATCAGCCACTGAACGCTGGGGTATAGCAATCAGCCACTGAATGCTGGGTTATAGCAATCAGCCACTGAACGCTGGGTTATAGCAATCAGCCACCGAATGCTGGGTTATAGCAATCAGCCACTGAACGCTGGGGTATAGCAATCAGCCACTGAATGCTGGGTTATAGCAATCAGCCACTGAACGCTGGGTTATAGCAATCAGCCACCGAATGCTGGGTTATAGCAATCAGCCACCGAACGCAGGGGTATAGCTATCAGCCACTGAACGCTGGGTTATAGCAATCAGCCACCGAATGCTGGGTTATAGCAATCAGCCACCAAACGCTGGGGTATAGCAATCAGCCACCAAACGCTGGGTTATATCAATCAGCCACTGAACGCTGGGTTATAGCAATCAGCCACCGAACGCTGGGGTATAGCAATCAGCCACCGAACGCTGGGTTATAGCAATCAGCCACTGAACGCTGGGTTATAGCAATCAGCCACTGAACGCTGGGTTATAGCAATCAGCCACCGAACGCTGGAGTATAGCAATCAGCCACCGAACGCTGGGGTATAGCAATCAGCCACTGAACGCTGCAGTGGGGTATAGCAATCAGCCACTGAACGCAGGGTTATAGCAATCAGCCACCGAATGCTGGGGTATAGCAATAAACCACTGAACGCAGGGGTATAGCAATCAGCCACTGAACGCAGGGGTATAGCAATCAGCCACCGAACGCTGGTGTATAGCTATCAGCCACCGAACGCTGGGTTATAGCAATCAGCCACCGAACGCTGGGGTATAGCAATAAACCACTGAACGCTGGGGTATAGCAATCAGCCACCGAACGCTGGGGAATAGCAATCAGCCACCGAACGCTGGGGCATAGCAATCAGCCACTGAACGCTGGGTTATAGCAATCAGCCACTGTACGCTGGGGTATAGCAGTCTGCCACTGAACGCTTGGGTATAGCAATCAGCCACCGAATGCTGGGGTATAGCAATAAACCACTGAACGCTGGGGTATAGCAATCAGCCACTGAACGCTGGGGTATAGTAATCAGCAACCACACGCTGGGGTATAGTAATCAGCCACTGAACGCTGGGTTATAGCAATCAGCCACTGAACGCTGGGGTATATCTAACAGCCACCGAACGCTGGAGTATAGCAATCAGCCACTGAACTCTGGGGTATAGCAATCAGCCACTGAACGCTGGGGTACAGCAATCAGCCACCGAACGCTGGGGTATAGCAATCAGCCACTGAACGCTGGGTTATAGCAATCAGCCACTGAACGCTGGGTTATAGCAATCAGCCACTGAACGCTGGGTTATAGCAATCAGCCACTGAACGCTGGGGTATAGCAATCAGCCACTGAATGCTGCGGTATAGCAATCAGCCACCGAACGCTGGGTTATAGCAATCAGCCACTGAATGCTGGAGTATAGCAATCAGCCACTGAACGCTGGGTTATAGCAATCAGCCACTGAACGCTGGGGTATAGCAATCAGTCACCGAACGCTGGGGTATAGCAATCAGCCACCGAATGCTGGGTTATAGCAATCAGCCACTGAACGCTGGGTTATAGAAATCAGCCACTGAATGCTGGGTTATAGCAATCAGCCACTGAACGCTGGGTTATAGCAATCAGCCACTGAACGCTGGGGTATAGCAATCAGCCACTGAACGCTGGGTTATAGCAATCAGCCACCGAACGCTGGGGTATAGCAATCAGCCACCGAACGCTGGGTCATAGCAATCAGCCACTGAACGCTGGGTTATAGCAATCAGCCACTGAACGCTGGGGCATAGCAATCAGCCACCGAACGCTGGGGTATAGCAATCAGCCACCGAACGCTGGGTTATAGCAATCAGCCACCAAACGCTGGGGTATAGCAATCAGCCACCAAACGCTGGGTTATATCAATCAGCCACCGAACGCTGGGTTATAGCAATCAGCCACTGAACGCTGGGGTATAGCAATAAACCACTGAACGCTGGGGTATAGCAATCAGCCACCGAACGCTGGGGTATAGCAATCAGCCACTGAACGCTGGGTTATAGCAATCAGCCACTGAACGCTGGGTTATAGCAATCAGCCACTGAACGCTGGGGTATAGCAATCAGCCACTGAATGCTGCGGTATAGGAATCAGCCACCGAACGCTGGGTCATAGCAATCAGCCACTGAACGCTGGGTTATAGCAATCAGCCACTGAACGCTGGGGCATAGCAATCAGCCACCGAACGCTGGGGCATAGCAATCAGCCACCGAAAGCTGGGGTATAGCAATCAGCCACTGAACGCTGGGGTATAGCAATCAGCCACTGAACGCTGGAGTATAGCTATCAGCCACCAAACGCTGGGTTATAGCAATCAGCCACCGAACGCAGGGGTATAGCAATCAGCTACCGAACGCTGGGTTATAGCAATCAGCCACCGAACGCTGGGTTATAGCAATCAGCCACCAAACTCTGGGGTATAGCAATCAGCCACCGAACGCTGGGTTATAGCAATCAGCCACTGAACGCTGGGTTATAGCAATCAGCCACCGAACGCTGGAGTATAGCAATCAGCCACCGAACGCTGGGGTATAGCAATCAGCCACTGAACGCTGCACTGGGGTATAGCAATCAGCCACTGAACGCAGGGTTATAGCAATCAGCCACCGAACGCTGGTGTATAGCTATCAGCCACCGAACGCTGGGTTATAGCAATCAGCCACCGAACGCTGGGGTATAGCAATAAACCACTGAACGCTGGGGTATAGTAATCAGCAACCAAACGCTGGGGTATAGTAATCAGCCTCTGAACGCTGGGTTATAACAATCAGCCACCGAACGCTGGGTTATAGCAATCAGCCACCGAACGCTGGGTTATAGCAATCAGCCACCGAACGCTGGTGTATAGCTATCAGCCACCGAACGCTGGGTTATAGCAATCAGCCACCGAACGCTGGGTTATAGCAATCAGCCACTGAACGCTGGGGTATAGCAATCAGCCACCGAACGCTGGGTTATAGCAATCAGCCACCGAACGCTGGAGTATAGCAATCAGCCACCGAACGCTGGGTTATAGAAATCAGTCACCGAACGCTGGGGTATAGCAATCAGCCACCGAACGCTGGGTTATAGAAATCAGCCACCGAACGCTGGGGTATATACAGAGAGTTGGTAGTACATATGGGGAACCCTGGGTCAGTGACTGAGATGTATATAGAGATAGATAGATAGATACATACGGGGAACCCTGGGTCAGTGACTAAGATGTACAGTATATAGAGATAGATAGATAGATACAGGGAATGTATCCCTCATTGTGCGGTGAGACTGTCATACTGGAATTCCTGGAATATTACTGATTCCCGCATCTGCCACCTCATTTATCTCTGTCTATCACTACATCCATTACACACAGAACCTCACACTAATGATATCACTCGTGCAATGAATCAATGTTACACTGTGCGTCATACTGTCTATAGAACATACCTACAGATATATAGCTACATAGATGTATAGATAGATATGACTGAGATAGATGGGATATAGGGGACAGGACAGAGAGACGATAGATATTAGATAGATGACAGATTAGATAGATAGATCTGAGGTTAGGGAGGGGGAGACGGAGAGGTTAGAACGGGAGATATTATTATGAGTTACATAACATAACGTGATCCCCAGTGTGTGGATCCATTGGCCAGATGCCGTGTCTGCCCCCTTCCCAACCCACGGTTATATCCCGGGCGTGTGTGTATGTTAATCTACCAGGCCCATCTGACCCGCCTCAGGCCGCGGTTATACCCCAGGTGTGTGTGTATGGTAATCTACCAGGCCCATCTGACCCACCTCAGGCCGCGGTTATATCCCGGGTGTGTGTGTATGGTAATATACCAGGCCCATCTGACCCGCCTCAGGCCGCGGTTATATCCCGGGTGTGTGTGTATGGTAATCTACTAGGCCCATCTGACCCACCTCAGGCCACGGTTATACCCCGGGTGTGTGTGTATGGTAATCTACTAGGCCCATCTGACCCGCCTCAGGCCGCGGTTATATCCCGGGTGTGTGTGTATGGTAATATACCAGGCCCATCTGACCCACCTCAGGCCGCGGTTATATCCCGGGTGTGTGTGTATGTTAATCTACCAGGCCCATCTGACCCACCTCAGGCCGCGGTTATATCCCGGGTGTGTGTGTATGGTAATATACCAGGCCCATCTGACCCACCTCAGGCCGCGGTTATATCCCGGGTGTGTGTGTATGTTAATCTACCAGGCCCATCTGACCCACCTCAGGCCACGGTTATACCCTGGGTGTGTGTGTAATGGTAATCTACCAGGCCCATCTGACCCACCTCAGGCCACGATTATACCCTGGGTGTGTATGTATGGTAATCTACCAGGCCCATCTGACCCACCTCAGGCCACGGTTATACCCTGGGTGTGTGTGTAATGGTAATCTACCAGGCCCATCTGACCCACCACAGGCCGCGGATATATCCCGGGTGTGTGTATGTTAATCTACCAGGCCCATCTGAGACCCATATTTCCTGGGTCCTGTCAGACTTTCGTTTACCCCTCTCACAATGATTATTCCTGCTGGCACGTAGAACAGAGACATCAATCCTTAATTCCTCCTTCCAATTCTCTAATTGCTTTCTTGGCATGCAGCAGAGCCGGCCGGCTAACACCGCGCATTTGCAGAACACTATAGTAATGGACTTTTTAAAATTAGATGCACTTCAGAAAATGACTGAAATAAAAAGAAAATATGACCAGACGCAGCGGTTCTCAGATGCATGCAAAGTGGCGTCCGAAGGAGAGGACACTGCAGCGATATGTGGGGTCACTGCGCAGTAGCTGAGTAATGGAGGATGGGCCTGTAATGTAATGGTCCTGGCTGCGGTGTTACAGGACTGAGTGACGGGGCCTGTGACAGGAAACATACAGACAGGTGTGTAAGAGGTGATGCAGTACTCAGTCACAGTAATCACACGGTGACAGGGGCATGGCAGAGGGGACACTGCAGCGATATGTGGGGTCACTGCCCAGTAGCTGAGTAATGGAGGATGGGCCTGTAATGTAATGGTCCTGGCTGCGGTGTTACAGGACTGAGTGACGGGGCCTGTGACAGGAAACACACAGACTGGTGTGTGAGAGGTGACGCGGTACTCAGTCACAGTAATCACACGGTGACAGGGGCACGGCAGAGGGGACACTGCAGCGATATGTGGGGTCACTGCCTAGTAGCTGAGTAATGGAGGATGGGCCTGTAATGTAATGGTCCTGGCTGCAGTGTTACAGGACTGAGTGACGGGGCCTGTGACAGGAAACACACAGACTGGTGTGTGAGAGGTGACGCAGAACTCAGTCACAGTAATCACACGGTGACAGGGGCACGGCATGGGGGACACTGCAGCGATATGTGGGGTCACTGCGCAGTAGCTGAGTAATGGAGGATGGGCCTGTAATGTAATGGTCCTGGCTGCGGTGTTACAGAACTGAGTGACGGGGCCTGTGACAGGAAACACACAGACTGGTGCGTGAGAGGTGACGCGGTACTCAGTCACAGTAATCACACGGTGACAGGGGCACGGCAGAGGGGACACTGCAGCGATATGTGGGGTCACTGCCCAGTAGCTGAGTAATGGAGGATGGGCCTGTAATGTAATGGTCCTGGCTGCGGTGTTACAGGACTGAGTGACGGGGCCTGTGACAGGAAACACACAGACTGGTGTGTGAGAGGTGACGCGGTACTCAGTCACAGTAATCACACGGTGACAGGGCACGGCATGGGGGACACTGCAGCGATATGTGGGGTCACTGCCCAGTAGCTGAGTAATGTAGGATGGGCCTGTAATGTAATGGTCCTGGCTGCGGTGTTACAGAACTGAGTGACGGGGCCTGTGACAGGAAACACACAGACTGGTGTGTGAGAGGTGACGCAGTACTCAGTCACAGTAATCACACGGTGACAAGGGCACGGCATGGGGGACACTGCAGCGATATGTGGGGTCACTGACCCGTAGCTGAGTAATGGAGGATGGGCCTGTAATGTAATGGTCCTAGCTGCGGTGTTACAGGACTGAGTGATGGGGCCTGTGACAGGAAACACACAGACTGGTGTGTGAGAGGTGACGCGGTACTCAGTCACAGTAATCACACGGTGACAGGGGCACGGCATGGGGGACACTGCAGCGATATTTGGGGTCACTGCCCAGTAGCTGAGTAATGGAGGATGGGCCTGTAATGTAATGGTCCTGGCTGCGGTGTTACAGGACTGAGTGACGGGGCCTGTGACAGGAAACACACAGACTGGTGTGTGAGAGGTGACGCGGTACTCAGTCACAGTAATCACACGGTGACAGGGGCACGGCATGGGGGACACTGCAGCAATATGTGGGGTCACTGCCCAGTAGCTGAGTAATGGAGGATGGGCCTGTAATGTAATGGTCCTGGCTGCGGTGTTACAGGACTGAGTGACCGGGCCTGTGACAGGAAACACACAGACTGGTGTGTGAGAGGTGACGCGGTACTCAGTCACAGTAATCACACGGTGACAGGGGCACGGCATGGGGGACACTGCAGCGATATTTGGGGTCACTGCCCAGTAGCTGAGTAATGGAGGATGGGCCTGTAATGTAATGGTCCTGGCTGCGGTGTTACAGGACTGAGTGATGGGGCCTGTGACAGGAAACACACAGACTGGTGTGTGAGAGGTGACGCGGTACTCAGTCACAGTAATCACACGGCGACAGGGGCACGGCATGGGGGACACTGCAGCGATATGTGGGGTCACTGCCTAGTAGCTGAGTAATGGAGGATGGGCCTGTAATGTAATGGTCCTGGCTGCGGTGTTACAGGACTGAGTGATGGG
Source organism: Crinia signifera (assembly GCF_055691185.1). NCBI lineage: Eukaryota > Metazoa > Chordata > Amphibia > Anura > Myobatrachidae > Crinia > Crinia signifera. The sequence goes on along the minus strand of NC_139222.1, from coordinate 289,553,764 downwards.
GCCTGTGACAGGAAACACACAGACTGGTGTGTGAGAGGTGACGCGGTACTCAGTCACAGTAATCACACGGCGACAGGGGCACGGCATGGGGGACACTGCAGCGATATGTGGGGTCACTGCCTAGTAGCTGAGTAATGGAGGATGGGTCTGTAATGTAATGGTCCTGGCTGCGGTTTTACAGGACTGAGTGACGGGGCCTGTGACAGGAAACACACAGACTGGTGTGTGAGAGGTGACGCGGTACTCAGTCACAGTAATCACACGGTGACAGGGGCACGGCAGAGGGGACACTGCAGCGATATGTGGGGTCACTGCCCAGTAGCTGAGTAATGGAGGATGGGCCTGTAATGTAATGGTCCTGGCTGCGGTGTTACAGGACTGAGTGACGGGGCCTGTGACAGGAAACACACAGACTGGTGTGTGAGAGGTGACGCGGTACTCAGTCACAGTAATCACACGGTGACAGGGCACGGCATGGGGGACACTGCAGCGATATGTGGGGTCACTGCCCAGTAGCTGAGTAATGGAGGATGGGCCTGTAATGTAATGGTCCTGGCTGCGGTGTTACAGGACTGAGTGACGGGGCCTGTGACAGGAAACACACAGACTGGTGTGTGAGAGGTGACGCGGTACTCAGTCACAGTAATCACACGGTGACAGGGCACGGCATGGGGGACACTGCAGCAATATGTGGGGTCACTGCCCAGTAGCTGAGTAATGGAGGATGGGCCTGTAATGTAATGGTCCTGGCTGCGGTGTTACAGGACTGAGTGACGGGGCCTGTGACAGGAAACACACAGACTGGTGTGTGAGAGGTGACGCAGTACTCAGTCACAGTAATCACACAGTGACAGGGCCACGGCATGGGGGACACTGCAGCGATATGTGGGGTCACTGCCCAGTAGCTGAGTAATGGAGGATGGGCCTGTAATGTAATGGTCCTGGCTGCGGTGTTACAGGACTGAGTGAAGGGGCCTGTGACAGGAAACACACAGACTGGTGTGTGAGAGGTGACGCGGTACTCAGTCACAGTAATCACACGGTGACAGGGGCACGGCATGGGGGACACTGCAGCGATATGTGGGGTCACTGCCCAGTAGCTGAGTAATGGAGGATGGGCCTGTAATGTAATGGTCCTAGCTGCGGTGTTACAGGACTGAGTGACGGGGCCTGTGACAGGAAACACACAGACTGGTGTGTGAGAGGTGACGCGGTACTCAGTCACAGTAATCACACAGTGACAGGGCCACGGCATGGGGGACACTGCAGCGATATGTGGGGTCACTGCCTAGTAGCTGAGTAATGGAGGATGGGCCTGTAATGTAATGGTCCTGGCTGCGGTGTTACAGGACTGAGTGAAGGGGCCTGTGACAGGAAACACACAGACTGGTGTGTGAGAGGTGACGCAGTACTCAGTCACAGTAATCACATGGTGACAGGGGCACGGCATGGGGGACACTGCAGCGATATTTGGGGTCACTGCCCAGTAGCTGAGTAATGGAGGATGGGCCTGTAATGTAATGGTCCTGGCTGCGGTGTTACAGGACTGAGTGACGGGGCCTGTGACAGGAAACACACAGACTGGTGTGTGAGAGGTGACGCGGTACTCAGTCACAGTAATCACACAGTGACAGGGGCACGGCATGGGGGACACTGCAGCGATATGTGGGGTTACTGCCCAGTAGCTGAGTAATGGAGGATGGGCCTGTAATGTAATGGTCCTGGCTGCGGTGTTACAGGACTGAGTGACGGGGCCTGTGACAGGAAACACACAGACTGGTGTGTGAGAGGTGACGCGGTACTCAGTCACAGTAATCACACGGTGACAGGGCACGGCATGGGGGACACTGCAGCGATATGTGGGGTCACTGCCCAGTAGCTGAGTAATGGAGGATGGGCCTGTAATGTAATGGTCCTGGCTGCGGTGTTACAGGACTGAGTGACGGGGCCTGTGACAGGAAACACACAGACTGGTGTGTGAGAGGTGACGCGGTACTCAGTCACAGTAATCACACGGTGACAGGGCACGGCATGGGGGACACTGCAGCAATATGTGGGGTCACTGCCCAGTAGCTGAGTAATGGAGGATGGGCCTGTAATGTAATGGTCCTGGCTGCGGTGTTACAGGACTGAGTGACGGGGCCTGTGACAGGAAACACACAGACTGGTGTGTGAGAGGTGACGCGGTACTCAGTCACAGTAATCACACGGTGACAGGGCACGGCATGGGGGACACTGCAGCGATATGTGGGGTCACTGCCCAGTAGCTGAGTAATGGAGGATGGGCCTGTAATGTAATGGTCCTGGCTGCGGTGTTACAGGACTGAGTGACGGGGCCTGTGACAGGAAACACACAGACTGGTGTGTGAGAGGTGACGCGGTACTCAGTCACAGTAATCACACGGTGACAGGGGCACGGCAGAGGGGACACTGCAGCGATATGTGGGGTCACTGCCCAGTAGCTGAGTAATGGAGGATGGGCCTGTAATGTAATAGTCCTGGCTGCGGTGTTACAGGACTGAGTGACGGGGCCTGTGACAGGAAACACACAGACTGGTGTGTGAGAGGTGACGCGGTACTCAGTCACAGTAATCACACGGTGACAGGGGCATGGCAGAGGGGACACTGCAGCGATATGTGGGGTCACTGCCCAGTAGCTGAGTAATGGAGGATGGGCCTGTAATGTAATAGTCCTGGCTGCGGTGTTACAGGACTGAGTGACGGGGCCTGTGACAGGAAACACACAGACTGGTGTGTGAGAGGTGACGCAGTACTCAGTCACAGTAATCACACGGTGACAGGGCACGGCATGGGGGACACTGCAGCGATATGTGGGGTCACTGCGCAGTAGCTGAGTAATGGAGGATGGGCCTGTAATGTAATGGTCCTGGCTGCGGTGTTACAGGACTGAGTGACGGGGCCTGTGACAGGAAACACACAGACTGGTGTGTGAGAGGTGACGCGGTACTCAGTCACAGTAATCACACGGTGACAGGGGCACGGCATGGGGGACACTGCAGCGATATGTGGGGTCACTGCCCAGTAGCTGAGTAATGAAGGATGGGCCTGTAATGTAATGGTCCTGGCTGCGGTGTTACAGGACTGAGTGACGGGGCCTGTGACAGGAAACACACAGACTGGTGTGTGAGAGGTGACGCGGTACTCAGTCACAGTAATCACACGGTGACAGGGGCACGGCAGAGGGGACACCGCAGCGATATATGGGGTCACTGCCTAGTAGCTGAGTACGGCAGAGGGGACTCGGCCCAGTGGACTCAGAACTGTGGTGTTGGCCCATAGTCTACACCATCCCTTTACTATAACAACATTCAGTCCCCGGTGCAGAGACCCTGCAGATGCCAAATAACCCTGGGATCTGGGGAGCTGACCGCCCCCCCCCCCCCATTGTCTGTTCTGATAGAGGGATATATTACGTCCAGGCAGCCACAGAGCCCCTGCCATTTGAATGTATTTCTCTGGACCATCGCACGTTGGAATCATTAGGCAATACTAGGAGCAATGGCCTGTATGCATCTATGTACTGACAATGGTATGGGGACCCCTGAGCATCACACAGATACCAGCATGTTACTCCAGCACCACGGTCAGAAATCGGGACGTGGCTTCAGGGACATACATCCCTTCAGCCACATGAGGCCGGGCTCACAGGCAGTGTTCCACATCATCCCAAATGTGTTGGCGGGGAGTTCAGGGCTCTACTACCGTGTGGTGTGACATGTAAGGGGCACTACTACTACTATTGTGTGACTATTGTGTGTGTAAGGGGCACTGATATTACTGTGTGGTGTAATACTACTGTGTCGCATAACATGGAAGAGACACTAATATTACCGTATGGTGTAATGTGCAAGGGGCACTACTACTACTACTACTAATAATAATAATAATAATAATATTACTGTGTGGTGTATTGTGTAAGAGGCACTATTACTGCATTCTGTAATGTGTAAGGGGCACTAATAATACTGTGTGGTGTAATGTGTAAGGGGCACTACTACTGTGTGGTGTAATGTGTAAGGGGCACTACTACTGTGTGGCGTAATGTGAAAGGGGCACTACTACTGTGTGGTGTAATGTGTAAGGGGCACTACTACTGTGTGGTGTAATATGTAAGGGGCACTACTACTGTGTGGTGTAATGTGAAAGGGGCACTACTACTGTGTGGTGTAATGTGTAAGGGGCAATACTACTGTGTGGCGTAATGTGGAAGGGGACAGATCCCTCTTAGCAGTTCCTCTCAGTAGAATATGCGCATCTAGGGCCTAATTCTGGGTGAGTTGTACCTTTGAGAGTAATTGCAAAGCTACAACTCCCGGCTGCAAGCGACAAGGAATATAAAGGAGGTGGCATGTAATGGGCGCCTGGCACACGGTTTGCTTGGCAATGAGAAAACATGTTGCTGCGTCACATCTCAGCAAACCCGGTCAGCGCAGGAGCTCAGCCCAGGAATCTGAGCGATACACAGAAGCCGGCATCCGGCACGACTTGCGCAGAGACAGCAGACAGATTGCAGCCACAAAGGCCGGTAACAAACGCTCATTATCTCCAGACTTACAGAATATTCACAGATTCCTAATCATTCGCTTTAGATGCCGCGCAGCTCAAAGATTTTTATGTACAATCGAGGACTCCTAATGAATTGCTCTCTTGTCGGAGAGAAATCTCCCATCGCACCGCAGAACAATTCCCCCAAGGAAAGTGAATTAATGAGACAACACCATATTTCATCATTTCAGTGGCGTGCTGTATTGTAGCAAGACGGATTCCTGACTGCCACAGACAGCCATCCATCCCATTGATGGTTCAGCTATTGATCCCACATTGGTCTGGGCTCCTGGACGGCCCCTCCTCTACCAGACCCTCCATACATAAATTAAATGCCAGTTAGGAAGGACGCAGAGAAAGCGCTCCCGGCTGGCAGAGCCCAGTGATATAACGCAGCAGCTGGTATCACAGAGAAACAAGCTGTCTCCATCCACATGAAGAACCTACACTTTCAGATGTACTGTCCCAATTGTCTGCATACAAACCCCCCCCCCCCACCCTCACGCAAATCTGTAACCAACTTTTCTATTCTCTTGTTCATAGAGACCCCTGAGAATGTCAGCAGAACACTGGTGCAGTTGTAGGGGCTGTACCTGGAAGACCTCCCTACCAGTCCCAGAAACGGGGAGGGTCTTGTGTTAGGGAAAACTCCATTTAATGCAGAGATCCCATGAGGAACTAAACATAAATCAACAAGACAGATTACAAGAAGTCTCTTGGTAACTGTCATTGCTTCTGGGATGCTTTGAAAGATTTCAAAAAGGACAGGTGATTTCCATAGCAACCACAGCCACATGGCACATATTGAAGTGAGCAGAGATGATTTGGCAAGCCCCTATGACCTCAGTGTTTTGTATACTGTAAACCCCCCTTCCCTGCCATTACATGATATGCGGAGAACCCTGCATGCTTCTGTGTGACTGGCAGACATAGTGGTCTCCCTTCCAGAGAGATTTTGAAAGGGAGATAATCAATTAGTAAGGACAGCTAAGAGAAATGACGGATTACAAGATATTTAACTGGCTTTTTAAAGAGAAGGGAAATAGATCCTGCTACTCGGGATCACTGTGAGTGGAGGAGTGAGTGAGGGGCGCTTGTATGCTGTCCCTGCACATAACTCCTTACAGGACACCGGTTCCTGCACTGCTTTAGCATACTGTACGTGCCGCCTCCAGTATGTGCCCCTCCTGAGCCTGGCTGCAAGGCTCACTGCATAGAATGGGAGAAGGGGGTGCACTGGGGTTCCTGGGACGGTTTCCAGCACGTGTCACAGGAGTAGGCTGCGGGAATGAATGATGTCAGCCCAGCAGTGGGATATCAGCCTGCCTGTGAGGTCACGGCACAGGGACTGGAAGCTGTCCAGCATTAACACCTCCTGTTATTGTTACAGCCTCAATGGGCTGAGCAGGAACGCACCTGCCTAACAGATGTCCTGCTGTGATCCCAGGAAAGGAGAGCCTGGGAACTAGTACTCATGTGCCTGCATTACACTGTCAGCTCATACTGGCAAGTGCTGCGCAGAACAGACCTGTGTGATACCACACTGGATGCACCACACATGCTCAGAAAGCAGAACAGCAGAGGACGGACTGCATATTTGGTGGTGGTCCATGACCGTCAGGCAGTGTGGCCCAAACAGTGGTCATGTGACCAGGCAGTGTAGCCAGACAGTGGTCATATGTTCCACCAGGCAGTGTGGCCAGACTGTGGTCATGTGACCAGGCAGTGATCATATGTTCCACCAAGCAGTGTGGCCAGGCAGTGGTCATGTGACCAGGAAGTGTGGCCAGGCAGTGGTCACGTGACCAGGAAGTGTGACCAGGCAGTGGTCACGTGACCAGGAAGTGTGACCAGGCAGTGGTCACGTGACCAGGAAGTGTGGCCAGGCTGTGGTCATATGTTCCACCAGATAGTGTGGCCAGACTGTGGTCATGTGACCAGGCAATGGTCATATATTCCACCAGGCAGTGTGGCCAGACTGTGGTCAAGTGACCAGGCAGTGGTCATATGTTCCATAAAGCAGTGTGGCCAGGCAGTGCAGTGGTCATGTGACCAGGAAGTGTGGCCGAGCAGTGGTTACGTGACCAGGAAGAGTGGCCAGGCAGTGGTCACGTGACCAGGAAGTGTGGCCAGGCTGTGGTCATATGTTCCACCAGACAGTGTGGCCAGACTGTGGTCATGTGACCAGGAAGTGTGGCCAGGCAGTGGTCATATGTTCCACCAGGCAGTGTGGCCAAGCAGTGGACACGTGACCAGGAAGTGTGGCCAGGCAGTGGTCACGTGACCAGGATGTGTGGCCAGGCAGTGGTCACATGACCAGTAAGTGTGGCCAGGCAGTGGTCACGTGACCAGGAAGTGTGGCCAGGCTGTGGTCATGACCAGGCAGTGTGGACAGGCAGTGGTCATGTGACCAGACATTGTGGCCAGAAAGTGGTCACGTGACCATTGTGTGTACACAGGGGCCTGCTTTGGAGACGCGTGTAATTCGGCAGCTGCTGCGGATGCCTCTTGCACAGATCTATACAGCTCCTCTCCCATCCGTTTATTTACTTCTGGAAGTAGTAGTACCGATTCAGCAACTGGGACCGTTACACAAAATGGGGAGCTTGTCTCCCCTGTTCTGCAGGCGTGTCAGGCCAAGGGTCCGCATCGTCGACCACAAACTCCCTGCGCCTGGCTGGGGGGTTCTGTCGGCCAGTCTGAGTGTTACGCAGACTGGCAGAGGGTGGCTACCATCAGTGGGATGGCAGAGGCAGGCAGGAGGTGACACCCTACAGACTCCGTTACTATAATGTTGCACGGTACTGCACACCCGCTTCCCTGTAGTACATATCGCTATCCGGCCCATCGGCGGATGTGAGCACATTATTCCCCACGCCGTACTCTGCAGATCTCCGCACTGACGCTGCTGCTGTAACATAAGGATCTGACCAATGATTAAAGGGAAGACGCAGAGATGACATCGCCGCAGGACAGGTCTCCCAGAACCATCAAGTTACCTTCTGCAGATTTTCATATCCCCAAATATTTATGATATTCTACATCCTACAGAGCGTTTTTCCCAGGCCTGTAATCTGGTACATCCGGAGCTGCAGTGATAATATTACCTCCATTAATATCTCAGCAGTCCTGGCAGAGAACTACACGTTCTCCCTCCCGGCTGCGGTTCAGTAAGAGGCCGCTGTGTTACAGTATCAGTTACAGGATAATTACCAGATGTTTCCCAGACTCCCAGCTGTAGTAACCTTTACCTTGTATGTGGGCGTCTGTGAGTGCTAATACTGACATTCATCTACTGCCACGCTACCCTGAGGGCCTGCAGTGACGTCACTACCCTGCATCTCTATCTATCCTTCCGAATGGCAAGTGCATGCTGTGATGTCACTCCATGCTACCCTGCATCCCTGTACAAACTGTGACTGGCTGAGGGTCTGCAGTGATGTCACACCATGCTACCCTGAGGGCCTATGGTGATGTCACACTACCCTGCATCTCTATCCTTCCGACTGGCAAGTACATGCTGTGATGTCACTCCACCTTACCCTGCATCCCTGTACAATCTCTGACTGGCTGAGGGAATGCTGTGATGTCACTCCACGCTACCCTGCATCCCTGTACAATCCCTGACTGGCTGAGGGCCTGCAGTGACGTCACACTACCCTGCATCCCTTTACAATCTGTGACTGGCTGAGGGAATGCTGTGATGTCACACTACCCTGAGGGCCTATGGTGACGTCACTACCCTGCATCTCTATCCTTCCGACTGGCAAGTGCATGCTGTGATGTCACTCCATGCTACTCTGCATCACTATACAATGTCTGACTGGCTGAGGGCCTGCTGTGATGTCACACTACCCTGAGGGCCTATGGTGATGTCACACTACCCTGCATCCCTTTACAATGCCTGACTGGCTGAGGGCATGCTGTGATGTCACTCCATGCTACATTGTATACTTATACTTCCTCGGACTGCAGGAATCTCAGTTCCCTGATTGGCTGAGGGTATGCTGTGAAGTCACAACACTCTACACTGTATCCTCGTACATCCTCCAACTGCAGGCATCTCAGCTCTCCGATTGGCTTAGAGCCTGCTGTGATGTCACACCATACTAAAATGTATCCTTATACATGCTCCAGCTGTGGAAACTCAACTTTCGGTTCGCCGAGTGCACGCACCCATGACGGCGTGCGGGGGGGGGGGCGTCACCGGGCTGCTCCATTACATATGGGAACGCCCAGCTCAGCTCATGGTAATGAGGCGGTGACGCGGGTGCTGGGGGGGGGGGGGGGGGGGCGAAATGTTTTCTCATTTATTAAAGACCTAAATTCTTCATGTTAACAAATAACTTTTCCTCGAAAGTTACAAGAAAGTAAAAACCTGGATTATTCTAACATTAGCCAGAAATGTATTATTTGTCTAAAATGACCCCCCCAGAAAGGCTGACATCCCCCCCCCCCCCCCTTCCCCAGAAGGGCTGAATCCAGGGATATAACATATGCATTAGGGGGATTCTCCCCCCCCCCACGCAGGCTAAGAAGGGGGCCCAGGCACCGGACCCACTGACAGATTCTGGTAGCTCCCACTCCCTCCATTGTTCTGGGCTCAGGGTCCCAGGTGACTGCTTTAATTTGATTCAGGTAACATCCTCCACCGAATTGCTGAGCAATACAAAGACGTTAATTGGCTTTTCCTTATTAGAGCCAGCAGCCCAGCGAAGATGTTAATCAGTCGGCATGTTTCCGCAGGGAAGACGAGATTTCCTCCAGAACAATTACAGATCAAAGTTAACAACAACTAGGTCACTGATTAACCCTGCGGTGTCCAGCGAGAGACCTCTCCAGCCAGCCAGCCCCCCCCCCCCCCCCCCGAGCACCAGGTGTGGTCCGCAGGAAGTATGGAAGCCAGGAGCTCCTGGTCTATGGGGAGAAGGCCAACAACCCTGGAGACCAACGGCACGTGCACCACAGTGTCACAGGTCCAAGATGGTATCGCCCAAACTTCATGTTACGTTGCCACACTCACACTGAGAAAGGTTTGTCCATGGCCAAACTCTGCTGCCTGGTGGTTACAGCCATAGATAACCGCACACAAGCATTATATATATATATATATATATACTAGGTGATTCATCGCGCCCTACGGGCGCTCTTCACACCGGCGTAAGGGGCTACGCCCCTTAATTTGTGAACATTTGTATTGTGAGAAATATGGTTAGAATTGTATGAAAGATGCCCTGTATTGCAGCTTCTGGCAGTGGGTGAGGGTCCAGCGTGGCAGCACAGGAGTACCGGACGGTGGCCCTGAGTCAGTGTCTCCTCCTACTGGGTGGGAGTTAGGGTGCATGAGAGCAGGAGGCTGGGATATGAGGCATGATAGGGGTATGTGGGCAACACAGCGTCAGCGATTACCCAGTGGTGGAAGTTACGGTTCAGGAGAGCAGGAAGCTGGGTAGTGATAGGGGTGTGTGGGCATACGGGGGACTAAAGAGGGTGGTGGACACTGTGCAGCTTCTGCCAGTGGGTGAGGGTCCAGCGTGGCAGCACAGAAATACAGGAGTCAGTGTCTCCTCCGACTGGGTGGGAGTTAGGGTGCATGAGAGCAGGAGGCTGGGCGGTAAAGCATGATAGGGGAATGTGGGCAACACAGGGTGAGCGGGTCTCCACTGGCGGAAGTTACGGGGCAGGAGAACAGGAGGCAGGGCAGTGTCCTCCCACATTGATGGCAAAAGTATTCAACATCGGCCATAAACCATCGATTATTTGAAAATCATTGATGGTCGATGGGCATCCCTAGAACTGGAGGAGGGTGGGGGACAGTATGCAGCTCCCGGCAGTGGGTGAGCGTCTCCTCCCACTGGGAGGGAGTGAGCGTGCATGAGAGCAGGAGGCTGTATAATAGTGGTATGTGGGCAAGACATTGATAAAAGTTGTGGCGCTGGTGCAGAGGGCAGTGGGGAAACCTGCAGTGCGGCAGCCAGGGCCGGATTTCCCACCTAGGGGCGGTACCTGCTTGTGGTGGTACAGGATCCCCCATTGTCACGGGGGTACGTGAAACGCGGGAGCGGGGGCCGCGGTGATCCGCTGGGGGGTGGAATTGCCGGAAGGGGGTCTGGGGGGTCTGCAAATTGCGGGAGGGGGGGTGGTGTGTGGGGATCCGCGGTTAGCGGGAGGGGGCGGGGGCCTGCAAATCGTGGACAGGGGCGCGGGGGGGCTTGAATCGTGGGAAGGGGGGTCCGCAAATTGCGGGAGGGGGGTTGTCGGGGTTAGTGAATTGCGGGAGGGGGGTTGCGGAGGTCCGTGAATTGCGGGAGGGGCGCGTGGGGTGCCGTGAGTCAAGGGGGGGTGGTGCGGGGGTCCGTGAATCACGGGAGGGGTCATGAATCGGGGGAGGGGGGGTCGTGGGGGGTTGCGAATCGCAGGAAGGGGTGTGTGGGGGGGTGCCGTGAATTGCGTGAGGGGGGCATGAATCGCGGGAGGTGGGGTCCCCGAATGTGTGAATTAGGGGGCGGTCGCAAATCGCGAGAAGTGCCGAGGGGGCCCGCAAATCGCGGGAGGGGGGCGCAGGTCGACATACCATTAGGTCGACATGTCATTATGTCGACAGCTCATTAGGTCGACAGCTCATTAGGTCGACAGCTCATTAGGTCGACATGTTTTTAGGTCGACACTGCCATTAGGTCGACAGAGTCTATGTCGCCAGTCAAAAGGTCGACATGGGTTTTTTCACTGTTTTTTTTGGCCGAAATGTCGACACAGTCGACATGGACACAGTTTGAAGTGTACCGCAGCCGCTCGCTATGCTTCGGGCACGGTGCCTCGCTGCGCTCGGCACACTATTTTATTCTCCCACCACGCCCTAGTGGATAGTAGGGCATGAAATACCGCCTGTCGGCACATGTCGGCTCAATAAACAGTGAAAAAACCCATGTCGACCTTTTGACTGTCGACATAGACACTGTCGACCTAATGGCAGTGTCGACCTAAAAACTTGTCGACCTAATGAGCTGTTGACCTAATGAGCTGTCGACATAATGACATGTCGACCTAATGGTATGTCGACCTAAAACCATGTTGACCTATTGAGCTGTCGAACTAATGGTGTCGATGTAATGGCTGTCGATGTAAGTGCTGTCTAACAATAGTCCGGATACCGGGGTGGTCGCGGGGGTCCCGCGAATCGCGGGAGGGGGGGTTCGCGGGGGTCCCGCGAACCACGGGAGGGGGGGTCGCAGGGGTTCCCGCGACTCGCGGGAGGGTGGAAAGCGGGGGTCCCGCGAATGGCGGGAGGGGGGGTGCGGGGGTCCATCAAATCGCGGGAGGGGGGGTCGCGGGGGTCCCGCGAATTGCGGGAGGGGGGGGGTCGCGGGGGTCCCGCGAATCGCGGGAGGGGGGGGGTCGCGGGGGTCCCGCGAATCGCGGGAGGGGGGGTCGCGGGGGTCCCGCGAATCGCGGGAGGGGGGGTCGCGGGGGTCCCGCGAATCGCGGGAGGGGGGGTCGCGGGGTCCCGCGAATCGCGGGAGGGGGGTCACGGGGGTCCCGCGATTCGCGGGAGGGGGGGGCGCGGGGGTCCCGCGATTCGCGGGAGGGGGGGTCGCGGGGGTCCCGCGATTCGCGGGAGGGGGGGTCGCGGGGGGTCCCGCGGATCGCGGGAGGGGGGGTCGCGGGGGGGGGCGCAAATCGCGGGGGGTCCCGCGAATCGCGGGAGGGGGGTCGCGGGGGTCCTGGCAGAGGGTAGGGATGTGCAGGAGTAATGGTGGATGGTGGCTGTGGAGTAATGGTGGATGGTGGGCGTGTACTGTAGCCCTGGCTGGGCGGGGGGAGGTGATGTCAAGGGGGTGGAACGTCATACACATGAAAGTGAAACTGTTTTACACAGGAACGTCATACACATGAAAGTGAAACTGTTTTACACAGGAACGTTCTCCACAGGGGTTGAGTGACAGATCTGGCTAAATATATAAGAGATATATATATATATATATATATATATATATATATATATATATATATATATATATGTATATATAGCTGTTATGTCCCAGCTGTACAGTGCTGCGGAGATCGTCGGCGCTACATAAATAATTGGTCATTAACAAAATAAATAACTGTGGAAGACGAGTCTGCGCCATCGCTCTCATGTCACATCAGTACGTCGGCCTGGACGTCACATAACACTTCATCAGCGCTGACAGGCGTGACAAATGACATGTGATTGGATAGGTTAGACCTGTGCTGGGCGTGTTCATAGGGAGTCGGGGTCACAGCAAAGACAACGTTCCGAAAAATATCCAGCTAAGGAGAAAAACCTTTCAGGTAATAAGTGACTGTTAAGGTGCCCATACACTAGTAAGATTTATCTTCAGATCTGGCTGGTTGGAACAAAAACATGGTTATGGATGATGACAGTTTGTCAGTTTTCCAGCATTTCCAAGCAAATGGTCAACTGTCATTTGCTCTCATCCATAACCATGTTTTTGTTCCAACCAGACAGATCTGCAGATAAATCTGCGTGTGTATGGCCACCTTACACTTCAGCGACTGCCGGCGCACGGGCCAATCAGGAGCGCGGACTCATTAGGGGACATATTAATGACTAGTGACACAAGAGGACATGTCCCGCTGGGTCTGGCGGATGGTTACTCATGGTCCATGATCCCTATAGAAGGAGACTAGAGCCATTGGCGAACACTCCCCCCCCCCCCCCGCCCCTCTGGGAGTACCGATGCTGGTATACTGACCATCGGAAACCAGACTGTCGGGCCGGCGAATCCTGGAATGATAGGGAGGATTATTCCTATCATGTGTGATGTCAGGTGAGACACGTATGTGAGGTGCTGGGTACATGCTAGCACGGGGCAGTTAGGAGCGTACTTGTGTGATGTCAGGTGAGACACGTATGTGAGGTGCGGAGTACAAGCTAGCAGGGGGGCAGTTGGGAGCGTACTCATGTGTGATGTCAGGTGAGACACGTATGTGAGGTGCTGGGTACATGCTAGCACGGGGCAGTTAGGAGCGTACTTGTGTGATGTCAGGTGAGACACGTATGTGAGGTGCAGAGTACAAGCTAGCAGGGGGGCAGTTGGGAGCGTACTCATGTGTGATGTCAGGTGAGACAGGTATGTGAGGTGCTGGGTACATGCTAGCACGGGGCAGTTAGGAGCGTACAGCGCCGTACACGAGAGCACTTGGATGAGGACACAGTGATCCGCACAGCTGGAGATGGGAGAACCGTGGAATAACCGGCTTCCTTATCAGCTGTCTGATGTGAGAGCGCTCACTAGGGCTCTGTCACTCGTCTGCAAGGTCGGAGAGATGAGACGCTCTCATTTAATACTTGGCTCATTTGCTTTGCTCCTAATTGTGGGCTCTACGCCGGTGTCACTGCAATAAACGGCACCCTATGGACGAAACGATGCGCCATTTAATAATATTATCACTGTGGAAGCTGCTCGCTCCAAATTAATTTAGGTAATCACGTAGAAGGCGTAAATCAGCACCCTCTTACTCCGCCAGCACTCCCAGATCCCTGCATCCATTAAATACGCTTTTATACGCCACACTTTGGCTCTGGGTCCTGCCCTAATTGGGGGGCTGGTGAGTACGAGCGCACATCCCCGCCATCGGACGGTGACGGCCTGTTAGGGGACTACAAAGGAAAACTACAACAATGAATTACTCCGCAGACACGGCTAATAAAATTCTAAGTCACGAACGCCATAAATGTCATAGGGCTCCATAAATATCCACAATGCTCGCCATTAAATGCAGCTTCTGCCGAGCGGCACACGGAGGACAAAGGAAGGAAGGATGATTATATTACACCCCACCGCCGCTGGGAGGCTGCACCCTGTGCCCGCCACCACTGACACCTGCCCAACATGTCCGAAGTAAGATTCATACAACATATTACACTGACCGTCCTGCACCAGGGGACCCTCGCTGTAACCATAGCTCCAGGCCTCCGATATTTATGGTCTGAAATTATATATACTGTATAACCCGTGCTGAAATGTGGGGAGAAAACCAATTCATGGAAAAGATTTAAGAGTAAGAGAGATCAGAGCAGCGAGGAATGGGCGTCACCCGCTCCTGCCATGGTGTGCCCAGCCCGAGGGCAGCCCAGTGATTTGCAGGCTCCGAGTCGCTCTATTATCCCGATCCAGCCACTACATATACCAACATTTACCCCCCCCCCCCCCCCAAAAAGGTTTACATGGATACTTTGCTGATAGCATATAATGATACAATCCAATCCAGCATATAAATTGGGAGGTTACTGTGACCCTTTAAACCCAACACATTGGGAGATTTGGGATCCACCTACAATCCTACTGATTGACCAGTAGAACCCCCAAAAGGCTCATCTCCAATCTGGGTGTACATGGAGGATTGATTCCATACACACCAGGAGATTTGGAAGTTGAACCAATCTGTACCCACTACTCTCAATATTAATAAATTCCTTGTTAAACATCGACCGACTGCTGCCATCACTGGCACATATCCAGGGACACCACCGCACTTAGCAACATTTTAGACACTGAAAGGCACAATTAAGGATCACCTACCATACCAACCTAAGCACCCCCACCCGTCGGTATCTGTTATATAGGCTATTCTAAACCATCAGATACGCTAAGGGTCAGGAAATAAGAGGTGGTATTAGGAGAGGTGATCAATTTAATAGGAGGTACTGCATGCTAATACCGCACGCGCATTTTTAATAATCACTGTACTCACTGTTTAATGTTTCATGTTAGTTTGTATATTTCGCAGTTTTAAATGAACCTAATAAAATGTTTTAAGAGTCTAGAAATTAATCTCTCTTTTGGTTCACCACACCAGTGACAATCCCTACCCTCTCTCCACTTATACTCTACTTTGCTGATAGGCTGAACCCACACATTTCATGTACCACACAATGTGAACCCACACGTTTCATGTACCATACAATTTATACCCACGTATTTCATGTACCATACAATTTGTACCCACGCATTTCATGTACCATACAACGTGACCCCACGCATTTCATGTACCATACAATTTGTACCCACACATTTCATGTACCACACAATGTGAACCCACGCGTTTCATGTACCATACAATTTGTACCCACACATTTCATATACCATACACTGTGACCCCACGTATTTCATGTACCATACAATTTATACCCACGCGTTTCATGTACCATACAATTTGTACCCACACATTTCATATACCATACAATGTGACCCCATGCATTTCATATACCATACAATGTGAACCCACGCTTTTCTTGTACCATGCAATGTCCCCACACGTATCTTGTACCATGCAATGTCCCCACACGTATCTTGTACCATGCAATGTCCCCACACGTATCTTGTACCATGCAATGTCCCCACACGTATCTTGTACCATGCAATGTCCCCACACGTATCTTGTACCATGCAATGTCCCCACACGTATCTTGTACCATGCAATGTCCCCACACGTATCCTGTACCATGCAATGTCCCCACACGTATCCTGTACCATGCAATGTCCCCACACGTATCCTGTACCATACAATGTCCCCACACGTATCTTGTACCATGCAATGTCCCCACACGTATCTTGTACCATGCAATGTCCCCACACGTATCTTGTACCATGCAATGTCCCCACACGTATCTTGTACCATGCAATGTCCCCACACGTATCCTGTACCATGCAATGTCCCCACACGTATCTTGTACCATGCAATGTCCCCACACGTATCCTGTACCATGCAATGTCCCCACACGTATCTTGTACCATGCAATGTCCCCACACGTATCTTGTACCATGCAATGTCCCCACACGTATCTTGTACCATGCAATGTCCCCACACGTATCTTGTACCATGCAATGTCCCCACACGTATCTTGTACCATGCAATGTCCCCACACGTATCTTGTACCATGCAATGTCCCCACACGTATCTTGTACCATGCAATGTCCCCACACGTATCTTGTACCATGCAATGTCCCCACACGTATCTTGTACCATGCAATGTCCCCACACGTATCTTGTACCATGCAATGTCCCCACACGTATCTTGTACCATGCAATGTCCCCACACGTATCTTGTACCATGCAATGTCCCCACACGTATCTTGTACCATGCAATGTCCCCACACGTATCTTGTACCATGCAATGTCCCCACACGTATCTTGTACCATGCAATGTCCCCACACGTATCTTGTACCATGCAATGTCCCCACACGTATCTTGTACCATGCAATGTCCCCACACGTATCTTGTACCATGCAATGTCCCCACACGTATCTTGTACCATGCAATGTCCCCACACGTATCTTGTACCATGCAATGTCCCCACACGTATCTTGTACCATGCAATGTCCCCACACGTATCTTGTACCATACAATGTCCCCACACGTATCTTGTACCATGCAATGTCCCCACACGTATCTTGTACCATGCAATGTCCCCACACGTATCTTGTACCATGCAATGTCCCCACACGTATCTTGTACCATGCAATGTCCCCACACGTATCTTGTACCATGCAATGTCCCCACACGTATCTTGTACCATGCAATGTCCCCACACGTATCTTGTACCATGTCCCCACACGTATCTTGTACCATGTCCCCACACGTATCTTGTACCATGCAATGTCCCCACACGTATCTTGTACCATGCAATGTCCCCACACGTATCTTGTACCATGCAATGTCCCCACACGTATCTTGTACCATGCAACGTCCCCACACGTATCTTGTACCATGCAACGTCCCCACACGTATCTTGTACCATGCAACGTCCCCACACGTATCTTGTACCATGCAACGTCCCCACACGTATCTTGTACCATGCAACGTCCCCACACGTATCTTGTACCATGCAATGTCCCCACACGTATCCTGTACCATGCAATGTCCCCACACGTATCCTGTACCATGCAATGTCCCCACACGTATCTTGTACCATGCAATGTCCCCACACGTATCTTGTACCATGCAATGTCCCCACACGTATCTTGTACCATGCAATGTCCCCACACGTATCTTGTACCATGCAATGTCCCCACACGTATCTTGTACCATACAATGTCCCCACACGTATCTTGTACCATACAATGTCCCCACACGATTTGATAGATCTTGGAGCACTATAACTGCCAGCATTCTGTATTTACTAACTAGGATAGTATATAATGTTTTCTAAAATGTATGAGATGAGATTATACAGTGATAGTGATAATAATAGGAAATGTATTGTGCAGTTACTCTAGAAGCTGGTGCTGTGGGGCTGATTCACAGATGGGGCAGTTCCTAGGTAATATGTCCAAGCAGCAGATTGTGATATGCTGCTGCGGCCAAAGATGCGGCATCGGATCACATGTGACACCCCATGTGACCCCGCTCCACCGTCGGAGATGTACGTAATCTGAATCAGGCCCCGTGCGTGTAAATTAGGGACTTGTCTCTGGCATCTCGTATAACCGGGCCAGCCAGCAGAATATTCTCCAACATTCCACATTTAGTGGTCCCCAGAGTGTGCGGTAACCATGGAAACCTTGCACACTGCACTGCGTCATTCATTATATCCTGCGGACATGTAACACAGCGCAAGGTGCGCCATGCCCTCTACAAACTGGGCCCAGTGCTCATCGTACATACAATTAACGCCGGGCAGAGAGCGGAGCTGGAGGGGCCGTCGGGGGACTGTATATACGTTCTCTCTGTATACAGGCGCTAATAATAGAGAGGGCTCCGACGGGAAAGTGCTGACATGTCGCCTGTGGAACACACACAGAGCCAGCGCTGCAGACGGATAGTATGGCTTTGATTTGTCACATCTTACAGAGGCCGCACAGTCACTGCGCCGTACAGAGGACATTCTCAGCAGGAGAGCGAGGCGCAGGGCAGACATTTTGCTGAGCAGATTGGATACGTGTATTCTCAGGATAATAATAAGCTGCGGGCTGTCACCTCGGTGCCCCTGAGGCATGAGGTGCAGGAACCAATGCAATACATTCTATGTGACAGTAACACCGCAGAGATTCTTCTCTGTATAATGTCCGGGGGACGCAGCTGTGACATTATACTACTGTAGTGTCCTCAGTGCATAGGAGGGGTCCTAGACCCTGGAGCTAGCAATTCAGGGGCCCATCTCCCAGGGAGGGTGAATCTGGAGGCCATGTTTGAGGCAGGCGATGAGATGATTGGCTGATCCGCAAGGATGCTGCGTGGACATGTATATCGTTAGTTACTTGTAGCATTCCCATGTGAGGGCCCGGGGTGGTGTGTGAGGAGATCTCTGCCATTTATTCTTTATTTAAATCACACATTTCTTAGCGTCATTCCCAGGACCTTCAGTCGCATGCTCCATTATTTAGTAATACTGCCAGAAATCAAACCAATAACTTTCTATCTTGCAGTCAGACACCTTACGGAATTTTGAACTGTGTGCCTTAGATGGAGTGTGTGAGTGATAGATGTGGGGGAGGCCAGGTGATACCGGGGATGTGAGGGAGATGGGGGGAGGCCAGGTGATGCCGGGGATGTGAGGGGGAGATGGGGGGAGGCCAGGTGATGCCGGGGATATGAGGGGGAGATGCCAGGTGATGCCGGGGATGTGAGGGGGAGATGGGGGGAGGCCAGGTGATGCCGGGGATGTGAGGGGGAGATGGGGGGAGGCCAGGTGATGCCGAGGATGTGAGGGGGAGATGGGGGGAGGCCAGGTGATGCCGGGGATATGAGGGGGAGATGCCAGGTGATGCCGGGGATGTGAGGGGGAGATGGGGGAGGCCAGGTGATGCCGGGGATGTGAGGGGGAGATGGGGGGAGGCCAGGTGATGCCGAGGATGTGAGGGGGAGATGGGGGGAGGCCAGTTGATGCCTGGGATATGAGGGGGAGATGGGGGGAGGCCAGGTGATGTCGGGGATGTGAGGGGGAGATTAAGGTGGGGGGGGGGGCGGGCAGGTGATGCCGGGGATGTGAGGGGGAGATTGGGGAGGCCAGGTGATGTCGAAGATGTGAGGGGGAGATGGGGGGAGGTCAGGTGATGCCGGGGATGTGAGGGGGAGATGGGGGAGGCCAGGTGATGTCGGGATGTGAGGGGGAGATGGGGGGAGGCCAGGTGATGCCGGGGATGTGAGGGGGAGTTGGGGGGAGGCCAGGTGATGCCGGGGATGTGAGGGGGAGATGGGGGGAGGCCAGGTGATGCCGGGGATGTGAGGGGGAGATGGGGGGAGGCCAGGTGATGCCGGGGATGTGAGGGGGAGATGGGGGGGGGGGGCGCAGGGGATGTCGGGGATGTGAGGGGGAGATGTGGGGAGGCCAGGTGATGTTGGTGAAGTAAGGGGGAGATGTGGGGAGGCCAGGTGATGCCGGGGATGTGAGGGGGAGATGGGGGGGGGGGGGGGGGGCAGGTGATGCCGGGGATGTGAGGGGGAGATGGGGGGAGGCCAGGTGATGCCGGGGATGTGAGGGGGAGATGGGGGGAGGCCAGGTGATGCCGGGGATGTGAGGGGGAGATGGGGAGAGGCCAGGTGATGCCGGGGATGTGAGGGGGAGATGGGGGGAGGCCAGGTGATGCCGGGGATGTGAGGGGGTGTTGGGGGGAGGCCAGGTGATGCCTGGGTTGTGAGGGGGAGATGGGGGGAGGCCAGGTGATGCCGGGGATGTGAGGGGGAGATGGGGGGAGGCCAGGTGATGCCGGGGATGTGAGGGGGAGATGGGGGGGGGGGGCAGGTGATGTCGGGATGTGAGGGGGAGATGGGGGGAGGCCAGGTGATGTTGGTGAAGTAAGGGGGAGATGTGGGGAGGCCAGGTGATGCCGGGGATGTGAGGGGGAGATGGGGGGAGGCCAGGTGATGCCGGGGATGTGAGGGGGAGATGGGGGGAGGCCAGGTGATGCCGGGGATGTGAGGGGGTGTTGGGGGGAGGCCAGGTGATGCCGGGGATGTGAGGGGGAGATGGGGGGAGGCCAGGTGATGCCGGGGATGTGAGGGGGAGGCCAGGTGATGTTGGTGATGTGAGGGGGAGATGGGGGGAAGCCAGGTGATGTCGAAGATGTGAGGGGGAGATGGGGGGAGGTCAGGTGATGCCGGGGATGTGAGGGGGAGATGGGGGGAGGCCAGGTGATGTCGGGATGTGAGGGGGAGATGGGGGGAGGCCAGGTGATGCCGGGGATGTGAGGGGGAGATGGGGGGAGGCCAGGTGATGTCGGGGATGTGAGGGGGAGATGGGGGGAGGCCAGGTGATGCCGGGGATGTGAGGGGGAGATGGGGGGAGGCCAGGTGATGCCGGGGATGTGAGGGGGAGATGGGGGGAGGCCAGGTGATGCCGGGGATGTGAGGGGGAGATGGGGGGGGGGGCGCAGGGGATGTCGGGGATGTGAGGGGGAGATGTGGGGAGGCCAGGTGATGTTGGTGAAGTAAGGGGGAGATGTGGGGAGGCCAGGTGATGCCGGGGATGTGAGGGGGAGATGGGGGGGCTGGTGATGCCGGGGATGTGAGGGGGAGATGGGGGGAGGCCAGGTGATGCCGGGGATGTGAGGGGGAGATGGGGGGAGGCCAGGTGATGCCGGGGATGTGAGGGGGAGAGGCCAGGTGATGCCAGGGATGTGAGGGGGAGATGGGGGGAGGCCAGGTGATGCCGGGGATGTGAGGGGGTGTTGGGGGGAGGCCAGGTGATGCCGGGGATGTGAGGGGGAGATGGGGGGAGGCCAGGTGATGCCTGGGTTGTGAGGGGGAGATGGGGGGAGGCCAGGTGATGCCGGGGATGTGAGGGGGAGATGGGGGGAGGCCAGGTGATGCCGGGGATGTGAGGGGGAGATGGGGGGGGGGGGCAGGTGATGTCGGGGATGTGAGGGGGAGATGTGGGGAGGCCAGGAGATGTTGGTGAAGTAAGGGGGAGATGTGGGGAGGCCAGGTGATGCCGGGGATGTGAGGGGGAGATGGGGGGAGATGGGGGGAGGCCAGGTGATGCCGGGGATGTGAGGGGGAGATGGGGGGAGGCCAGGTGATGCCGGGGATGTGAGGGGGTGTTGGGGGGAGGCCAGGTGATGCCGGGGATGTGAGGGGGAGATGGAGGGAGGCCAGGTGATGCCGGGGATGTGAGGGGGAGATGGGGGGAGGCCAGGTGATGTTGGTGATGTGAGGGGGAGATGGGGGGAGGCCAGGTGATGTCGGGGATGTGAGGGGGAGATGGGGGGAGGCCAGGTGATGCCGGGGTGGTGAGGGGGAGATGGGGGGAGGCCAGGTGATGCCGGGGATGTGAGGGGGAGATGGGGGAGGCCAGGTGATGTCGGTGAAGTAAGGGGGAGATGCCAGGTGATGCCGGGGATGTGAGGGGGAGATGGGGGGAGGCCAGGTGATGCCGGGAATGTGAGGGGGAGATGGGGGGAGGCCAGGTGATGCCGGGGATGTGACGGGGTGTTGGGGGGAGGCCAGGTGATGCCGGGGATGTGAGGGGGAGATGGGGGGAGGCCAGGTGAGTAAATGTGTACACAAGGTACCATGTGGTGGCCTCTGATGGTGATTGGAGTGGGGGCCAGTTAGAAGCTTTTGTAAATTAACCCCTTAGTTTCTGATTGGCTGACTCGGCCCCTGAGGGCCTGAAGGTCAGTTACCGGCCAGAGAACCTACAGTACAGAGTGACAACATACTGCTGCTGTATGACAGTACAATATATATAGCAACCTGTGGCTCTCCAAAGGATGTGGGACTACATGTCCCAGCATGCCCTGTACTTCTCTGCCTTATTGCTTATTCCTTATGGTGTGTACTTAATGGAGCACATTCATTTGCAGAATACGCATTACACAGACACCTCTGTAATACGGATGTAGGTGCATCTCTGGCGGCCATGACAGCTCACTGGGGGCCTCAGAATAACCAGGCCGTGCCCCCCACATGAGTTACGACAGGCATGTCCAAACTATGGCCCTCCAGCTGTTGTGAAACTACAAGTCCCATCATGCCTTGCCACAGTTTTGCTATTAGGGAATGCTAAAACGGATTCAGTATTGAATCCCGGCGGTCGGGATCCCGGCGTTCAGAATCCCGACGCCGGAATCCCGACAGCCGAAATGCCGACAAGGGGGGGACGTGGATCGCCCCCCCTTGCGGGCCCGGTGCCTCGCTACGCTCGGCACGCTATTTTATTCTCCCTCCAGGTGTGTCGTGGACACCCCAGGAGGGAGAAAGTTTCGGCATTTCGGCGGTCGGGATTCCGGCGTCGGGATTCTGAACGCCGGGATCCCGACCGCCGGGATCTTAACTGCATCCCGCTAAAACTATGGCAATGCATGCTGGGATGTGTAGTTTCACAACAGCTGGAGGGCCATAGTTTGGACATGCCTGAGTTACGACATTGATGTGGGTGATGTAGGTTACAGATGTGATGCCAGTGTCTATGGCTCGTCCTGTCAGGCGTCTCCCTTAGTAACGCCGCACAGTAAATGTTCCGACACTTGCTACAGTATGTCTATAAATAAAGTCCCGGTCCCAGAGGGCAGCGATGGCCGCGGTGTGTTTGTAGATTTGCATAGTTATTTATCTCAGACTATTGGACTTTAACAAAATGTATTATTTCTGCACCATTTTGCTCCAGGATTACAAGCTAACAATCCCTCACTTTAATGTCAGCCATCTCAGAGCCCTGATGCGGTTGAACCCTTTTAGCGGTAATTGTTGCCGGTGGAGGGACTCTCCTGTGCCATTATCCGCGGTTTCAGGCACCACACTGTAATTTCAGCTGTGCGCTCTCGCTCAGTAATGCGCCATGAGATGGAATAATTTGGGCCTTATATTTTCCTTGACAATAGATTAATATTTGCTGCTAGTTAGACTGTCAGAGTCTCTCAGTCTGACAAGTCTCGGTGAATGCTATGTGCTTGTTACCGGGGGGAAGAACAACATTGTTTGACTCCAAAGTGAAATGGAAAAAAAAAGGAAGAAGAAAGAAAGCGTGTGATTATCGGCCGCGGGCTGGCGCATGTCTTACAGTGCAAATGGCTCTTAATTAGGAGACTGGGGGAGAACAGTAAATATGGATGACGCGGGGCTGCACGATTCACTACCGCGTTTGTGTTACACGTATTCTATAGCAGGACCCATGATCCCATTATCACCTTAGTCTGATCTGACACCACCTCAGCCCGTGCAATCATTCGTATAACCAATAACTTATTATCATGTATGGAGAGAGACAAAGTGGAGAGGAATAGATCACTAACCAATCAGTTCCTGTCAATTTAAAACTACTGGGTCTATTTACACAGCAATGGAGAGAGATACAGCACAAGAAAAGCTGCCCTTAACTGTCATGTTACAGGTACAGTTGGGGGCTGATTCAGTGGTTCTTTGGGGTTTATTTACAGCCATAGGACCAGTTGTATCAATCTTCAAAAAGTGATAAAATGGAGAGTGATAAACAGCCAGCCAATCAGCTCCTAACTATTATGTCATAGACTAGATTTTTAAAAATAACAAGTAGGAAGTGATTGGCTGGTTTTCACTTATAACCATAGCGGCATCAGCAGAGCACAAGTACAGGGCACATAACTATAGCTGCATCAGCAGAGGACAAGTACAGGGCACATAACCATAGCGGCATCAGCAGAGCACAAGTACAGGGCACATAACCATAGCTGCATCAGCAGAGGATAAGTACAGGGCACATAACCATAGCTGCATCAGCAGAGGACAAGTACAGGGCACATAACCATAGCGGCATCAGCAGAGCACAAGTACAGGACACATAACAATAGCTGCATCAGCAGAGCACAAGTACAGGGCACATAACCATAGCGGCATCAGCAGAGGATAAGTACAGGGCACATAACCATCAGCAGAGCACAAGTACAGGGCACATAACCATAGCTGCATCAGCAGAGCACAAGTACAGGGCACATAACCATAGCGGCATCAGCAGAGGATAAGTACAGGGCACATAACCATAGCTGCATCAGCAGAGGACAAGTACAGGGCACATAACCATAGATGCATCAGCAGAGGATAAGTACAGGACACATAACCATAGCTGCATCAGCAGAGGACAAGTACAGGGCACATAACAATAGCTGCATCAGCAGAGGACAAGTACAGGGCACATAACAATAGCTGCATCAGCAGAGGACAAGTACAGGGCACATAACCATAGATGCATCAGCAGAGTACAAGTACAGGGCATATAACCATAGCTGCATCAGCAGAGGATAAGTACAGGACACAATCATAGTTGCATCAGCAGAGGATAAGTACAGGTTACATAACCATAGCTGCATCAGCAGAGGATAAGTACAGGGCACATAACCATAGCTGCATCAGCAGAGCACAAATACAGGGAACATAACCATAGCTGCATCAGCAGATGACAAGTACAGGGCACATAACCATAGCGACAACAGCAGAGGACAAGTACAGGGCACATTACCATAGCAACATCAGCAGAGGACACGTACAGGGCACATTACCATAGCGGCATCAGCAGAGGACAAGTACAGGGCACATTACCATAGCTGCATCAGCAGAGGACAAGTACAGGGCACATTACCATAGCGGCATCAGCAGAGGACAAGTACAGGGCACATAACCATAGCTGCATCAGCAGAGGACAAGTACAGAGCACATTACCATAGCTGCATCAACAGAGGACAAATACAGGGCACATTACCATAGCTGCATCAGCAGAGGGCAAGTACAGGGCACATTACCATAGCGGCATCAGCAGAGGACAAGTACAGGGCACATAACCATAGCTGCATCAACAGAGGACACTGACATAAGTATCAGGGGGCAGAGAACTGCGGGACTGCAGTGCCGTCAAAGTTGTTTTAAGAAGAGAAAGCACATGAGGAAAGAGGGCCCTGCTCGTGAGAGCTTACATTGTAATGTAATATTTATACCTGGCACATCAGCACCTTAAGTAACAGATAGTTCCCACAAGCTACAGTACAATGTTGGTTTCCATAGCACCAGTCTAGTGTAATATGATGGTTATACAGACATTGGGCGGTATTCAATGTGAATACCGGCGAGGTGCAGCGAATCCTGTTTAGGATTCGCTGCACATTCGCCACGTTCCGGAGCTGGTATTCAACGATTTAGGGGCTCGCTGCCCCTGACCGACGAATATGAGCTCCTGCGGCGAACGCCGCAGGGAGCCTGAGGACGGTGGCAGGCAGGGAGATGGAAGTCTCTCTGCCTGCCCCAGAGCGTATGTGGGGGGGAGGTGGGCTCCCCGGGTGCCAGGCAGCACAGGCTGCCCCCCGGGGGTGCCAGCAGGGGACCGGGTATATTCACTACACCCGATCGTGCATATGTAACGATCGGGTGCAGTGAATATATGAATATCTAATGAGCGGCTCGGCTCCGGCGCCCCCTGCTGGCTGCTGTGTAAAAAAAAAAAAAAATTTTTTAAATTAAATATATATATTTATGTGCTTACAGCACATGAATAAAAATAGCATGCCCCTCCTCAGAATAAAATTCCAGATTTTTTGACACCAAATGTAAAAAACAAAACACTTTATTTTAAAAGTTCACATTCCACTTCTCCATAAAAAGATAGCGATTGCTACTCGGTGAATCATGGCGAAAAAAACCTTGAAATGTATTCGCCATCTGGTCATTGAATAGGGTGATTCACCGTTTTAGTCAGAAATTCGCCTTACAGCACAAAATCGCCATAAAAACATGGCGAATCAGGCTCATTGAATACCGCCCATTGCTGTGGTCTCTGCCGAATTATGTAACTACAGCCATGCAGCGCAGGATGCAGTAACCGGATTATAACGTAACCGGATTAGCCACAACCGGACGCACTGTGATGATATACAGCCAGTGAGCGCAGTTACTTACTGTTTAGATAATTAGGAGAACTAGGTGGTAATTAGAGATTATATAGCAGGCTGTAAATGGTGAAAAGACTTATACTAACGAGACAAAGGAATCAAATTAAGGAATTTACAGGACTCTGTATTAATTAGGACTTTCAGTGCTGACGATCATTATACATTTCAGAAGAAGGGCTATAAAACTGTGGATTTGATTGCTGAAGGCTGCAGGACTTAAGCTGTGTACACATAGGAAGATGAGCGCACACAGCCATACGGGGAGAAGAGCGCACAGCCATACGGGGAGATGAGCGCACAGCCATACCGGGAGATGAGCGCACACAGCCATACGGGGAGAAGAGCGCACAGCCATACGGGGAGATGAGCGCACAGCCATACCGGGAGATGAGCGCACACAGCCATACGGGGAGAAGAGCGCACAGCCATACCGGGAGATGAGCGCACACAGCCATACCGGGAGATGAGCGCACACAGCCGTACCGGGAGATGAGCGCACACAGCCGTACCGGGAGATGAGCGCACACAGCCGTACCGGGAGATGAGCGCACACAGCCGTACCGGGAGATGAGCGCACACAGCCGTACCGGGAGATTAGCGCACACAGCCATACCGGGAGATGAGCGCACACAGCCATACCGGGAGATGAGCGCACACAGCCATACCGGGAGATGAGCCCACACAGCCATACCGGGAGATGAGGGCACAGCCATACCGGGAGATGAGCGCACAGCCATACCGCGAGATGAGCGCACAGCCATACCGCGAGATGAGCGCACACAGCCATACCGGGAGATGAGCGCACAGCCATACCGGGAGATGAGCGCACACAGCCATACCGGGAGATGAGCGCACAGCCATACTGGGAGATGAGCGCACAGCCATACCGGGAGATGAGCGCACACAGCCATACCGGGAGATGAGCGCACACAGCCGTTACTGGATATGAGCGCACACAGCCGTACCGGGAGATGAGCGCACACAGCCGTTACTGGATATGAGCGCACACAGCCGTACCGGGAGATGAGCGCACACAGCCCTACCGGGAGATGAGCGCGCACAGCCCTACCGGGAGATGAGGGCGCACAGCCATACCATGAGATGACCGCCCACAGCCATACCGGGAGATGAGCACACACCCCTACCAGGAGATGAGCGCACAGCCATACCGGGAGATGAGCGCACAGCCATATCGAGAGATGAGCGCAGAGCCATACCGGGAGATGAGCGCACAGCCATAACGGGAGATAAGCGCACACAGCCATAACAAGAGATGAGCGCACACAGCCAGCCATACTGGGAGATGAGCGCACACAGCCGTACCGAGAGATGAGCGCACACAGCCGTACCGGGAGATCATACCGGGGGATGAGCGCACACCGCCATACCGGGAGGTGAGCGCACACAGCCGTACCGGGAGATGAGCGCACACAGCCGTACCGGGAGATGAGCGCACACAGCCCTACAGGGAGATGAGCGCACACAGCCGTACCGGGAGATGAGCGCACACAGCCGTACCGGGAGATTAGCGCACACAGCCGTACCGGGAGATGAGCGCACACAGCCCTACAGGGAGATGAGCGCACACAGCCCTACAGGGAGATGAGCGCACACAGCCGTACCGGGAGATGAGCGCACACAGCCGTTACTGGATATGAGCGCACACAGCCGTACCGGGAGATGAGCGCACACCCCTACCGGGAGATGAGCGCACAGCCATACCGGGAGATGAGCGCACAGCCATATCGAGAGATGAGCGCAGAGCCATACCGGGAGATGAGCGCAGAGCCATACCGGGAGATGAGCGCACACAGCCGTACCGGGAGATGAGCACACACAGCCGTACCGGGAGATGAGCGCACACAGCCGTACCGGGAGATTAGCGCACACAGCCGTACCGGGAGATGAGCGCACACAGCCGTACCGGGAGATTAGCGCACACAGCCGTACCGGGAGATGAGCGCACACAGCCCTACAGGGAGATGAGCGCACACAGCCGTACCGGGAGATGAGCGCACACAGCCGTACCGGGAGATGAGCGCACACAGCCGTACCGGGAGATGAGCGCACACAGCCGTACCGGGAGATGAGCGCACACAGCCGTACCGGGAGATGAGCGCACACAGCCGTACCGGGAGATGAGCGCACAGCCATATCGAGAGATGAGCGCACAGCCATACCGGGAGATGAGCGCACAGCCATAACGGGAGATAAGCGTACACAGCCATAACAAGACATGAGCGCACACAGCCATACCGGGGATGAGCGCACACAGCCGTACCGGGAGATCATACCGGGGGATGAGCGCACACAGACATACCGGGAGATGAGCGCACACAGCCGTACCGGGAGATGAGCGCACACAGCCGTACCGGGAGATCATACCGGGGGATGAGCGCACACAGCCATAACGAGAGATGAGCGCACACCGCCATACCGGGAGATGAGCGCACACAGCCATACCGGGGATGAGCACACACAGCCATACCGGGAGATGAGCGCACACAGCCATACCGGGAGATGAGCGCACACAGCCATACCGAGATGAACGAGCACAGCAATACCGGGAGATGAGCGCACACAGCCATACCGGGAGATGAGCGCACACAGCCATACCGGGAGATGAGCACACACAGCCATACCGGGGATGAGCACACACAGCCATACCGGGGATGAGCACACACAGCCATACCGAGATGAACGAGCACAGCCATACCGGGAGATGAGCGCACACAGCCATACCGGGAGATGAGCGCACACAGCCATACCGAGATGAACGAGCACAGCAATACCGGGAGATGAGCGCACACAGCCATACCGAGATGAACGAGCACAGCAATACCGGGAGATGAGCGCACACAGCCATACCGAGATGAACGAGCACAGCCATACCGGGAGATGAGCGCACACAGCCATACCGAGATGAACGAGCACAGCAATACCGGGAGATGAGCGCACACAGCCATACCGGGAGATGAGCGCACACAGCCATACTGGGGGATGAGCGCACACAGCCATACCGGGGGATGAGCACACACAGCCGTACCGGGGATGAGCACACACAGCCATACCAGGAGATGAGTGCACACAGCCAGGATATGGGGGTGGTGGGAGCAGAGAAGTTCCAGGATATGGGGGTGGCGGGAGCAGAGAAGCTCCAGGATATGGGGGTGGCAGGAGCAGAGAAGCTCCAGGATCTGGGGGTGGCAGGAGCAGAGAAGCTCCAGGATCTGGGGGTGGCGGGAGCAGAGAAGCTCCAGGATCTGGGGGTGGCAGGAGCAGAGAAGCTCCAGGATATGGGGGTGGCAGGAGCAGAGAAGCTTCAGGATATGGGGGTGGCGGGAGCAGAGAAGCTCCAGGATATGGGGGTGGCGGGAGCAGAGAAGCTCCAGGATATGGGGGTGGTCTGGGGAACTATGCCCAGATTTTTGCTAGGTAAGCTGTCTCTGTTTCTAAGTAATTGACTACACCCCTCTTTCAATATGGCCATGTACCAAATAAGCCATCCAGTCGCAGACCACCACGGACGGGTTATTGCTGCTGGTGAGGCGGTCCCTACAGTACACATGGGATACCAGCTGGCGCCCCCTAGTTCCCGCACACTAATGTACAGCAGAGCCTTTGGATTTAGCTATAACGCTGTAATATCTGATTACAGTCTATAATTACACTGTATGTAGCATACATCTGAGCAGAACCCACATATATCGCTAATTATCATACGTAGTATGACAATGTCACCTCCGCTTTACCGAACACTCACCCTCACTAATTCCACGCAGCAGACACCCCCAGGTTACACGTAATTATTACTTACTATTCCGTAAAAGGTAAAGAACCCATAATAACGTATATAATCCATCTCCGTGCCAGCCGGTGACTGCATGATTGCTAGCTGCCAAAACCCTGCTCCGTCCCCTGCCGGGATTAGCTTTCTGTGCAAGATGTAAGTGCGCATTATATGTACAGCACGTACCGGTATCGGTATAACTCGGAGACATCTGTAATAATGATGTGACCCAGGCATTGGTACATTGCCCCCAACATGATTGCTTTGTCCAGGAGTATAAATGTCTATGTTCAGAGCCCTGTTTCTTTGTATAAGCTGAGAAATGGAACCTACCCCCAGTATATACTTTCTGTACGGTGTGCTAGTATGCAGATGACGTGACGATGTAGCGTTACATGCAATGTTCCCTCTAATTTTACGAAGGCTGTGTGCAGCAAAAGATTTTGGCTGTGCAACTTTGGAAGGAAATTTAAATTTTTGTGCTTCACTTATATATAACTGGAAAATGACATTCAGCATTTGTGTTAACTTTACTTCAAAATGATATTAAACATTTAAACATTCAAAACACAGCACACAATGTAGTTAATGGGTGAAACACACATTAATTGAGTCCACAACTGCAAAAAGGGACCACTGCTGCTTTGTGCGCTCTGTTGTAATGTCTGTGCGCACGCTTATCGAGTTGTGTGCGCGCGCACGTGCGCACGGCTTAGAGGGAACACTGGTTACATGCCCCGTTACCCTCTTTAGTATGGTCATCCTTCTGTTCTGTGGTCAGCCGGCAACTAGACGGTGCGGATACAAACTTACCAGAAAGAAAGAAATTCAGAGCAGCACGATATCAGACATAGTATACCTGGCAGCGTTCAGTAGGGTTCGTCAGCGTAACACGAAATACTGGGACAGTGTTTCCTGATATATAAGATTGGACCCACAATATTGGCGGCAACCAGAAGCCAGCCATGGATATTACTGGAATGCCTCCCCGCCTCCCCGCCACTTTCTCATCTCACATGCACCACGTTCTAGTCTTGCCAATCACTGGTACTCTTTAGGAGTCCGGTCTGGGTGCCAGGCAGGAACCTGCCATTAGTTATGTCAATATAAAGTGCGCTAATGCCGAGTGAGTGCGATGATATTAATTCATGACCTGACGTATTGCACAAAAATGTTACAAAAAGCTGTGAGAGTAAAACATGGAATCCTGGCGTGACTCCGGATTAGTAGAACGTGGCGGGTTTTACGGACGTTTAGCCCAACGTCACCAGAAATGCCCCAGCTGTGGTAGCGCTGCATCAGTCCGGTAAGGGCAGAAATGGAGCAAGTTTTACATGCCGCCTACCCATTGTAGGGGCCAATTCAATTAGCTGCAAGTTGCCACTTTTGGCAATTTACATTTGCCTCAGACTAGCTGAATTGTGCTTAGAACCCATAGGGATGTGTACAGAAATACACTGGGGGCAAGAAGAAGGGATGAGATGTGGTTGCAGAGTTTCTACCCCAAGGTGTCTTCTTTCAACAAGACTGGATAACTGGGGACACTGGGAAACTGGGGACACTGGGAAACTGGGGACACTGGGAAACTGGGGATACTGAAGAACTGGGGATACTGGAGAGCTGGGGATACTGAAGAACTGGGAAAACTGGGAATCTGGGGATACTGGAGATACTGGAGAACTGGGGATACTGAAGAACTGGGGATACTGGAGATACTGGGGAACTGGGGACACTGGAGATACTGGGGAACTGGGGAC
Source organism: Crinia signifera (assembly GCF_055691185.1). Classification (NCBI taxonomy): domain Eukaryota; kingdom Metazoa; phylum Chordata; class Amphibia; order Anura; family Myobatrachidae; genus Crinia; species Crinia signifera. The sequence continues at coordinate 289,521,811 of NC_139222.1, read as the reverse complement.
ACTGGAGATACTGGGGACACTGGAGAACTGGGAACACTGGAGAACTGGGCATACTGGAGAACTGGGGATACTGGAGAAACTGGGATACTGGAGAACTGGGGACACTGGAGATACTGGCACTGGAGATACTGGGGACACTGGAGATACTGGGGACACTGGAGAACTGGGGATACTGGAGAACTGGGCATACTGGAGAACTGGGGATACTGGAGAACTGGGGATACTGGAGAACTGGGCATACTGGAGAACTGGGGATGCTGGAGAACTGGGGATGCTGGAGAACTGGGCATACTGGAGAACTGGGGATGCTGGAGAACTGGGCATGCTGGAGAACTGGGGATGCTGGAGAACTGGGGATGCTGGAGAACTGGGGATACTGGAGAACTGGGGACACTGGAGAACTGGGCATACTGGAGAACTGGGGATACTGGAGAACTGGGGACACTGGAGAACTGGGGACGCTGGAGAACTGGGCATGCTGGAGAACTGGGGATGCTGGAGAACTGGGGATGCTGGAGAACTGGGGATGCTGGAGAACTGGGGATGCTGGAGAACTGGGGACACTGGAGAACTGGGGACACTGGAGAACTGGGAATACTGGATGACAATGATGCAAACTACTGCAGCATAAATGACACACACACACACTCACACACACACACGCACGCTCACACACACGCACGCTCACACATACGCACACACACTCGCTATTAATCATATTTGTTAAGATAAATGTACGTTTCTTGCATTATACAAATGCTTTATCTGATAAATAACAGAACGCGAGTATTGAACGTTAGCGGAATGACGGGGGGCTGGTGCTGTGATACAATAGCAGGGCGGGCGGGGGGCTGTGCGTGGGGAATATACTTCTATAATAACCACAACTATAAATGGTGGAATCAGATAATTGTTCCCTGAAGCTTCGTCTGAAGATAAATGTTATTATTCATCAGTTCTGAAGGAGATGATAAAGATGGCAGCTGCGGGGTAGAGCTCCTGAGATCCGCCAGCGGGTGCAGTGTAGCGACATGCTGGGTGGGTTAGCGCTTGTCCTGCGGGGTCTCCCACGGACAGGGCCCCTGATAAACATGTCACATGCTGTCAGATGGAGGCTCTGATACGTCGCACAGACCGCTAAATAATGATCTCACTCACCGCGAGTTGGGGTCATAGGGTCACGTCCCCTCGCATGGCTCTTTGTGCAGCCAAAGCTTCGAGCGCGGTACCCAGTGCACTATTCTATTCTCCCGCCACGCCCTAGTGGATGTTATGGCCTGTCAGCTCAAACAAAAACAAAACCATGAAAAACTCATGCCAACCTTATGACTGGGTAGATACGGGTATATACAGATGGGTGTATACGGTCCTGGCCATGAACTGCTTGCAGGCGCTGCAGAGAGAGGGGGACAGAGATCCCGACCGTACTCTGCTCTGGTCCCATAGATGCAGTCCTACAATATGCCCTCTCTGTGTGCTCAGCGCCATACCTCACCAGAGGTGCCCCTCGCCAAGCTGGAGAACGTCAGGCGTGGATAATGTAATTATATCACACCAGGGCATATAATGCCTTGTATTGGGGGTAGAAATGCGCACTCTGTGAACTCTGATTTGTGTGGTTGCTTGTTTGTAACAAGGTGTAGGCAGAGTATAAATATACTATAAGGCTGATGTGGTGAAAACAAATGCTCTTTATTGTTACTGGTGCAATTAAGATAAAACGTCTCTTAATTAAGGGCGGTCGGCCTGGGGGTGGGTGTCACTGGGGCCAGAGGTCTACTGTGGATCTCACTACTGTGTCTTCCACAGGCTCTGGTGTGCGTGTCAGCCTCCCTGTGTCGACCTGGGTGGGGTGGTGGACCAGTGGGAACTCCATGCGGGTGTGGGGCACTGGGGTCCCGCTGGTGGGGGGTAGTGTGGAAGTCTGTGGTGAGCAATGGGGTGGAACCCTTGAACTGGGGGTTCGCTGGCTGGAGTATCAGTCCGTGCAGTGTGCACTTTCCTGGTGGTCAAAGTAAGTGCTGGGTGGTACCGGGGGCTGGCGTCCCTACCCCTCCGGTGGTGCACCTGGACACTTACCCGATACCTGGTGGTCGCTGCGGCGAAGTTGATCTCTGCCCGAAGTCCTCTTCAGTCTTCACCGGCGTCCGCACTTCCCGCGGTGCTGCCGGCTGCAGGTCCACACCGCTACTACAGCCGTTCCTTCCACTTACGGGTTCGGCTGGCTTGCGTCACCCGGGGTGTTAGGGCGGCTGGAGCGGCGTGCGCTCGACTCCTTCAGGAGGAGACTTGTGTGTGCTTGTGGGGTGCAGGACTGGCGTCCTGGGGTCCTACGCGTTTCGGCACCACGTGCCTTTCTCAAGGAATGCCATGTCTGTGTATCCGGGCCTCCTTAAATGGCCGTTTTGGGTTGGTTGGGTGACGTCATCGGGGGAGTGTCCGGAGTGAAGCTGCCGTATGGGTGTGGATAATTGGGGGCAGGTGTGATCGTCAGGCTCAGCTGTGCGTGGAGTCTGATTGGATCTTCTGTTGCACCTCATGAAATGAGTTGTGATTGTTGACACATGTTGTGTCGACCCTGTCCTGGTGTGCCCACTGGTGGCTCCTTAGGTATAGAATTAGCTTCTTCTCCACGCACAGCTGAGCCTGAGGATCACACCTGCCCCCAATTATCCACACCCATACGGCAGCTTCACTCCGGACACTCCGCAGATCTTGTGCAAAGCGGAGAGGTCAGGTGATGAGAGATGCAGATCTTGTGCAGAGCGCAGAGGTCGGGTGATGAGAGGTGCAGATTTTGTGCAGAGCGGAGAGGTCAGGTGATGAGAGACGCAGATCTTGTGCAGAGCGGAGAGGTCAGGTGATGAGAGGCGCAGATCTTGAGCAGAGCGGAGTGGTCGGGTGATGAGAGACGCAGATCTTGTGCAGAGCGGAGAGGTCGGGTGATGAGAGGCGCAGATCTTGTGCAGAGCGGAGAGGTCGGGTGATGAGAGACGCAGATCTTGTGCAGAGCGGAGAGGTCGGGTGATGAGAGGCGCAGATCTTGTGCAGAGCGGAGAGGTCGGGTGATGAGAGACGCAGATCTTGTGCAGAGCGGAGAGGTCGGTGGGGATATATTGTGAGATAAGTAGTAAGATATATGTCAGGTTAATACCTGAGCCGACCGCACAGACCCCGCCAGTGGGACAGATCTGCGGATCCATTATATAGAGAATCCCTGGTGTTAATCAGTCGGCGATGGGGTATCAGTGATAATTACCTGGTGTCAGACTGCGGAGCACATACTCAGCACTGATGTATAATACTTCACATTCATTATGCAAATTAACGCCCGCAGTAGCAGAGAAAGGTATTTATTTGAATAGTTAATTATTTGTATTTTAAACAGCTGATGATTTATGGAAATATTTGATAATTTATGATAATTTAATTGGTGCTTATAACTTTAATATATCTTAATTCTTCGCACTTATAATGATGTTTTATTAACACCGCTGTGACCGCAGCATTACGCAGCGTTCCCCACTAGCAATACGTTCATTTTTTTGACATTTTTGTGCAGAAAAAATAACATTATAAGGGGCCCCTGTATTCTGCAATATCAGCCCCCACAAACTCCAGCTGCACGTCTCTCTTCTGTGACTCCTGTGGGTGTGTGTCTGTGTGTGGGGGGAGGGTGCATCTGAGTTCCACCACCTGTACTGGTAGGGGGAATAAGCTCCACCTCCACCACAGCCCTGCACAGTAATTGCAACAGACAAGCCTGTCCCAGCGGCTTCCTTTTCTGGCACGGCGTATGTGATGTCATGTCGTCATTGCCGCTGAAGTGAAGAGAAGCCACTAAGATGAGCAGGCTCTGTGCATACTGAAGAAAGGGTGAGAGGGGGCTGGAGGGACACAAAGAGGTGGGGAAGCTGCTGGAGTAACAGAGACATGTGTACTGGGGCACTTACTGTGGACATTTTGTGTAAGGGGCGATACTGCTGTGGGCATTCTGTGTAAACAACACTACTGTGCTGCACACATGTATAATGAGTACTACTGTGTAGCATAACCTGAATAATAGGCACTCCTGTGTGTCATAACATGTATAAGGGGCTCTACTGCTGTAGGCATTCTGTGTAAGCATCACTACTGTGTAGCATAACCTGAATAAGAGGCACTACTGTGTGTCATAACATGTATAAGGGGCACTACTGCTGTGGGCATTCTGTGTAAGCATCACTACTGTGTAGCATAACCTGAATAAGAGGCACTACTGTGTGTCATAACATGTATAAGGGGCTCTACTGCTGTGGGCATTCTGTGTAAGCATCACTACTGTGTAGCATAACCTGAATAATAGGCACTACTGTGTGTCATAACATGTATAAGGGGCTCTACTGCTGTGGGCATTCTGTGTAAGCATCACTACTGTGTAGCATAACCTGAATAAGAGGCACTACTGTGTGTCATAACATGTATAAGGGGCACTACTGTGTGTCATAACGTGAATAAGGGGCACTAAACGTGAATAAGGGGCATTACTGTGTGGTATAATGGGAATAAGACTTTGGAACTGTATGGCATAATATGAATTTGGGGTATTATTGTGTGACCACACCCCTTCCCTGTGAGAACACTTTCCCTTTACAAAGTACAGGGTAGGGCACAAATGTTTATGTTTGCAAGGGGTACCGAAAACCCTGTAACTGACCCGTGCTCCACCCAATGGGGGGGTCAGTTGCGTGGAAATGAGTTCCGCCACCTCTCCAAGACCACTTAAAGCCCCAGAGGGGAGTGCTCAAGACTTGAGGGTCATGGTATAACAGGTCGACACCAAATGGTTGACAGACAAAAATGTTGACATAGAAAAAATGTAAACCTACGGATTGCTGGCCTATGGTCTGGACACCCTTCTTGAGGTACCCATCCCCTTACACAATGACCCAGGTCCTGTCCCACGGTGCGGATCATTATGGTGGCAATTAAAAGTTCAACACATGGAAAAGGTTGACCTGTATTGGGTCGACATGGTCAAAAGGTTGACACAAGCAAAAATCAATGTTCAAAAAGGTCAACAGTAGTTTTTTTTTTTAAATAGTGTCTATGTCGACATAGGACTTTAGTGTAGCTCCGCGCTCGCAATCTATACCCACTGAAATTGTAATGTCGACACTAATACAGTGTCGACAGAGGACACTGTGATAGTGTAGCTCCGCGCTCGCAATCTATGCCCACTGAGATTGTAATGTCGACACTAATACAGTGTCGACATAGGACACTGTGATAGTGTAGCTCCGCGCTCGCAATCTATACCCACCGAGATTGTAATGTTGACACTAATACAGTGCCGACATAGGACACTGTATTAGTGTAGCTCCACGCTCGCAATCTATACCCACCAAGATTGTAATGTCGACACTAATACAGTGCCGACATAGGACACTGTATTAGTGTAGCTCCGCGCTCGCAATCTATACCCACCAAGATTGTAATGTCGACACTAATGCAGTGCCGGCATAGGACATTGTAATAGTGTAGCTCCGCGCTCGCAATCTATACCCACCGAGATTGTAATGTCGACACTAATGCAGTGCCGGCATAGGACATTGTAATAGTGTAGCTCCGCGCTCGCAATCTCTGCCCACCGAGATTGTAATGTCGGTTAAAATAAAAAAATCCCCAAAAACCCAGGTCATTGACCTTTTGACCTTATACTGTGCACATATAATTGCAATAATACAGTTTCCTGCATAAGAGCTGTCTGGGGCCCGGGGCCCTTTATAGCATAAACCATGAGAAATAATCACTCTGGACACAAGGGCGACTGTCAGTATCTGCTGCGTCGGCATAATATGAAGCGAACACATAATATTCAGAGCACAACCACAATGTAACCCTAAATATAGCATCATGTGTATCACATTGTATCTCCCAGATATAGAACGATGTTATGGTTCTAATGCCTGAAACACGGCACAAAATCCATCAGTCACCCCAGGGACGGGATTCATTCTTAATGGGAATATAGGAAACGTGTTTACAGCGATCGGATTCTCATTTCTGCAGCATTTTATTCCCGTTACATAACCCTGCGATTGTCGCCGTCAGCATCGCGCTAGTAGCAGACAGTTCTCGCACGTAATTAGTTAGCGCCCATCCAGCAATAGTGATACACCGGACAGAGGTTCAGGGGACACAGAACTGGTCCCCAACATCATGTAGGCAGCGCGATTCTACATCATCTGTCAGCTACTTGTGGAAATGTATTTATCAAAGCTCAGAGAGTGATACAATCGTTAGGAAAAGACATGAAGCCGCCTTGGTTCATGTGGTTGGCACGCTAGAGCTTTCTGTCCCGGTGCATCATACGCCAAGAATGGGATGTGTGTGCGTGGGGTAAGTATCATCACCGACTGCCTCACACATGGGCGTGGGGTAAGTATAAATCACCGACTGCCTCACACACGGGTGTGGGGTAAGTATCATCACCGCAAAATCAAAGAAAAAAGCCGGCGTCATCAAATTACATCACTTCCGGCGGAAACAATATGGCCGCAATCCCGGAAGTAAACAAAGAAAACGCCGGTGGACGGGAATATGGATTTTTAAATAGATCCATCGCGGAGTAAAGCAGAATTATGAACTATACATGTCACTTGAATGAAGACACAGGTGGGAGGGATTGTTTAATCAAAGGGGTATATAAACCCCATGTTTTGCTGAGACCAAAACACCTTGAAAAAGATCCCAACACAGGGATCGAAACGCGTTGGTGGACTCAGCATCTAGGAGCAGCAGACCTCATCAAGTGGGACTTCAGGATCTCCACCAGGAACGGGGCCCCGTATCCATATCCAATTTACATCTGAGTGGCTGGATATCCTGAACCTATGAGATGAGTACCCTAGCTCCTTTTTTATTGTATAACACTACCCAGCTTTAATAAAGGATCAAAATTTTCTATTCACATTTGTAGTGGAGATCTAATTTCATTACGATCAACAGGAGAATAGAAAGAACCCTCTTGACATGCGCATTGCCACACCATTAGTGTGAGTACCCTGAAAGGGGAAACCCCCCGAATACATATTTATACCCCATATATGTAGGTATACACCAGTCATATGGTGATATACCACTCATAAAAATAACAATATCACACAAGGTTGGAGGCCTTCTTCTCTCTCTTATTGTTTTATATATCCCAACAAAGAAAATAACAGAAGAAACTGAACAGACCCCACCGCAAACCAGGGAAGTTATCTAAAGCGCTATGTACTAGGTGAAGGGCATCTTTTTTCTATTAAGTATCATCACCGACTGCCTCACACACGGGCGTGGGGTAAGTATCATCACCGACTGCCTCACACACGGGCGTGGGGTAAGTATCATCACCGACTGCCTCACACACGGGCGTGGGGTAAGTATCATCACCGACTGCCTCACACACGGGCGTGGGGTAAGTATCATCACCGACTGCCTCACACACGGGCGTGGGGTAAGTATCCATCACCGACTGCCTCTTACACAGGAGTGGGGTAAGTATCAATCACCGACTGCCTCACACACGGGCGTGGGGTAAGTATCATCACCCGCTGACTCACACACGGGCGTGGGGTAAGTATCATCACCCGCTGACTCACACACGGGCGTGGGGTAAGTATCATCCCCGCTGTCTCACACACGGGCGTGGGGTAAGTATAAATCACCCACTGCCTCACACACGGGCGTGGGGTAAGTATCAATCACCGACTGCCTCACACACGGGCGTGGGGTAAGTATCATCACCGACTGCCTCACACACGGGCGTGGGGTAAGTATCATCACCGACTGCCTCACACACGGGCGTGGGGTAAGTATCATCACCCACTGCCTCACACACGGGCGTGGGGTAAGTATCATCACCGACTGCCTCACACACGGGCGTGGGGTAAGTATCATCACCGACTGCCTCACACACGGGCGTGGGGTAAGTATCATCACCGACTGCCTCACACACGGGCGTGGGGTAAGTATCATCACCGACTGCCTCACACACGGGCGTGGGGTAAGTATCATCACCGACTGCCTCACACACGGGCGTGGGGTAAGTATCATCACCGACTGCCTCACACACGGGCGTGGGGTAAGTATCCATCACCGACTGCCTCACACACGGGAGTGGGGTAAGTATCAATCACCGACTGCCTCACACACGGGCGTGGGGTAAGTATCATCACCGACTGCCTCACACACGGGCGTGGGGTAAGTATCATCACCGACTGCCTCACACACGGGCGTGGGGTAAGTATCATCACCCACTGCCTCACACACGGGCGTGGGGTAAGTATCATCACCGACTGCCTCACACACGGGCGTGGGGTAAGTATCATCACCGACTGCCTCACACACGGGCGTGGGGTAAGTATCATCACCCACTGCCTCACACACGGGCGTGGGGTAAGTATCATCACCCACTGCCTCACACACGGGCGTGGGGTAAGTATCATCACCCGCTGCCTCACACACGGGCGTGGGGTAAGTATAAATCACCCACTGCCTCACACACGGGCGTGGGGTAAGTATCCATCACCCACTGCCTCACACACGGGCGTGGGGTAAGTATCCATCACCCACTGCCTCACACACGGGCGTGGGGTAAGTATCAATCACCCACTGCCTCACACACGGGCGTGGGGTAAGTATCAATCACCCACTGCCTCACACATGGGCGTGGGGTAAGTATCCATCACCCACTGTCTCACACACGGGCGTGGGGTAAGTATCATCACCCGCTGCCTCACACACGGGCGTGGGGTAAGTATCAATCACCCGCTGCCTCACACACGGGCGTGGGGTAAGTATCAATCACCCACTGTCTCACACACGGGCGTGGGGTAAGTATCAATCACCCACTGCCTCACACATGGGCGTGGGGTAAGTATCAATCACCCACTGTCTCACACACGGGCATGGGGTAAGTATCATCCCCGCTGCCTCACACACGGGAGTGGGGTAAGTATCATCACCCGCTGCCTCACACACGGGCGTGGGGTAAGTATCATCACCCACTGCCTCACACACGGGCGTGGGGTAAGTATCAATCACCCACTGCCTCACACACGGGCGTGGGGTAAGTATCAATCACCCACTGCCTCACACACGGGCGTGGGGTAAGTATCAATCACCCACTGCCTTACACACGGGCATGGGGTAAGTATCAATCACCCGCTGCCTCACACACGGGCGTGGGGTAAGTATCATCACCGACTGCCTCACACACGGGCGTGGGGTAAGTATCAATCACCCACTGCCTCACACACGGGCGTGGGGTAAGTATCAATCACCCACTGCCTCACACACGGGCGTGGGGTAAGTATCAATCACCCACTGCCTCACACACGGGCGTGGGGTAAGTATCCATCACCCACTGCCTCACACACGGGCGTGGGGTAAGTATTATCACCCACTGCCTCACACACGGGCGTGGGGTAAGTATCCATCACCTGCTGCCTCACACACGGGCGTGGGGTAAGTATTATCACCCACTGCCTCACACACGGGCGTGGGGTAAGTATAAATCACCCACTGCCTCACACACGGGCGTGGGGTAAGTATCATCCCCGCTGCCTCACACACGGGCGTGGGGTAAGTATCAATCAACCGCTGCCTCACACACGGGCGTGGGGTAAGTATCAATCACCCACTGCCTCACACACGGGCGTGGGGTAAGTATCAATCACCCGCTGCCTCACACACGGGCGTGGGGTAAGTATCAATCACCCACTGCCTCACACACGGGCGTGGGGTAAGTATCAATCACCCACTGCCTCACACACGGGCGTGGGGTAAGTATCATCACCTGCTGCCTCACACACGGGCGTGGGGTAAGTATCCATCACCCGCTGCCTCACACACGGGCGTGGGGTAAGTATCATCACCCGCTGCCTCACACACGGGCGTGGGGTAAGTATCAATCACCCACTGCCTCACACACGGGCGTGGGGTAAGTATAAATCACCCACTGCCTCACACACGGGCGTGGGGTAAGTATCAATCAACCGCTGCCTCACACACGGGCGTGGGGTAAGTATCCATCACTGGTACCATTCCGGAGGCTCTGTGAGTGTACGTTTGGTACAGTATATGAGGGAAGATGTGACTGGATTGGGTGATTTGGGGAAGGGGAGTGTAGATTAGGGAGGAGATGGGACGGTTTCCCCAGTATTTTGTACTGTTCCTGCACATTATTGGGGCTAGCATGGACTCCTGACAAAGGAAAGGTGGAGGACTGCCCCGGTGTAGGAGCTATGGGGCCTGGAGGAGAGAAGGGCCCGCAGTCGCTCCTGTCCTTTCATACGCTGTACGGTGGCCTGGAGGGTCCATGGGAATGGCCTGTGAGGAAATGCCGGAGGGCTGGGAGAGGCCATTGCAGCACCTCACAGAAGACGCCACAGATGGGGGAGGGTTAAACCCCACAGCACAGTATTGGAGAGTTCTCGTCTTCAGTGACTTTCACGTCGGATTTTTACAATGCAATTTTTTTCTTTAGCAAATTGTTGCTTAGTTGTCTCATGTTCCGACTCCTAATAACACTTTCTCCTCCGCATATCCCACCAAGAGGCGTCAATCATCCTCCCGACTGTGCTAACATGTGGGATTGTCTCTAAAACAAAGGTTCTTCCCTGAATAATAACCGATTGGCGGATGAATTACCGCCATGAATCATATTTCTGAGAGAACACAGTTCTAACCCCAGTTAAACGTATCCGTCTGATCCTCATCTATCTGCGGACGCAGAACCTGCCTTAATCCCACAACTGTTCTGCAGATTGCTACATGCTTAATAAATCTGGAGCAATAAAGCCGGAGGCAGAACATCCTCCTGGGATATCAGACGGCGGCAGCTGGAGGCTTAGGGAACCGCTGCAATAATCTCTCCTCCAATATGGGATAATCAATAACGAGGTCACCACGGTAACCCTGGCAACCAATGACAGATTTACCTTTAGTGGACGAGAAGTGTCACAGCCCAACACGGCTTGCTTCAAGTCGCTGTGTATAGTGGAGGCAGCCATGTTGGTAGCGGCATGATCGAGGCATGAGGCACTGTGCTTCACGTCTCATTTAAGTCTCCAGCTCGAAGTAATGGACTTTGCCACATGTAAAATAAATCATCGCACACATGAAGGTCACCCGTCAGCTCTAATGATTCCGGAAAGTCATAAGTAATCTCAGACTCAGCAGTTACAGCCGGCGTTACATAGGATCGGATACAGTACAACAAGATCAAACAACAGAGAAAGCATGTCAGTTAGGTAGCAGGTCCCTGCGCTGTATGACCTTGGAGGCTGGCCAGCCAATCACAAGAGCTGATTTTCCGCTTTATAAGAAATACACAAACAAGTAGAAGGACCTGGAGTGCGATGGCTGGGCATATTCCGGCATGTTCTGTCTCCTAATAACACTTTCTCCTCCGCATATCCCACCAAGAGGCGTCAATCATCTTCCCAATGAGCGGAATAACCCCCCACAGCACAAGGAGTACATGTAAAGTTATCCGCTGCGCTCGCCGCGCTTTGTAAAATCGACTCCACACGACGTGGATAGTGAGGGTATGAAAAGGTCGGGAGGACGCGTAACCGCGTCCGCTCACCACGCTTCGGGGTGACGTGGATAGTGGGGGTGTGCATGGCTGCTTTTAAAATGCAGTACCATCACATCTCATCGCATGGGTGCTTATACAATGAAAAATCGCATTGTATCGGCACCACAAATGGCATGCGATGCGATCCGCGGGCAGGGGTGCACTAAAGATTAACTAAGGAAAATCGCATCACCAAACAGGATGACGCGCTGCTCCGGCTCTCGGGTCTTCTTCACGTGCTTCTGCAGCTTCCTGGAACTGTGACTGACAGGGGGGCGTGTATCTAGGCATCACATCGCACCACAAATGGCATGCGATGAGATGCGATGCGATCCGCGGGCAGGGGTGCACTAAAAATTAACTAAGGAAAATCGCATCGCATCGCAAAGCAAAATTGCATGCGATGCGATTTTACTACGGTGCCGTACGTATGTAAATTGGGCGCCCTGCATAGACACAAGTACCGATATGGCACTACAAGTCCCAGTACACCCAGCCAGTCAGAGCCACAGGAGAACCAGGCTAGGGGTGGGGACACAATGCGGGGGGTGGGCTCAGTCACAATCCGGGAGAGCTACAATCAGCGACTACAATTTGTGGCAGTAACAAACAAAACAGACAAAACATGGAAGGAAAGAGCCAGATGGAATCTATCCATCACCATCACTCATGTCCCCACCTGCTCCCCCCTGGAACACTGACAGAGGGCTTACAGTTGGAGTAGGTTGGAGTGTCCAGGAGCGCCTGGGGTGGCTCAGTTATTCAGCATTAAAAGCTTCTCGCCCAGACACTAAGGCCCCAGGGAGGCAGAGACGTCCGGCCAGGCAGCTGTCCTGTCTGTCTACCCGATGTGTGAATGAGGAGACAGCAAGGGGCCAGAGCGGGCAGCCCAAACATGGGGAACACTTAGCGATACCACTCTCACCCCGCGCTGCCAAGAAAGGGATTAGGATCTACAGCTGTTTTAGTACTGTCACAACTTACCAGGGAGCGGACAGCTGGTGGGGTATACTGCCAGAGAGCGGACAGCTGGTGGGGTATACCGCCAGAGAGCGGACAGCTGATGGGGTATACTGCCAGAGAGCGGGCGGCTGCTGGGGTATACTGCCAGAGAGCGGACAGCTGATGGGGTATACTGCCAGAGAGCGGGCGGCTGATGGGGTACACTGCCAGAGAGCGGGCAGCCTATGGGGTATACTGCCAGAGAGCGGGCGGCTGATGGGGTACACTGCCAGGGAGCGGACAGCTGATGGGGTATACTGCCAGGGAGCGGACAGCTGATGGGGTATACTGCCAGAGAGCGGACAGCTGATGGGGTATACTGCCAGAGAGCGGGCGGCTGCTGGGGTATACTGCCAGAGAGCGGACAGCTGATGGGGTATACTGCCAGAGAGCGGGCGGCTGATGGGGTACACTGCCAGAGAGCGGGCAGCCTATGGGGTATACTGCCAGAGAGCGGACAGCTGATGGGGTATACTGCCAGGGAGCGGACAGCTGATAGGGTATACTGCCAGAGAGCGGACAGCTGATGGGGTACACTGCCAGAGAGCGGGCGGCTGATGGGGTATACTGCCAGAGAGCGGGCAGCCTATGGGGTACACTGCCAGAGAGCGGACAGCTGATGGGGTACACTGCCAGAGAGCGGACAGCTGATGGGGTACACTGCCAGGGAGCGGACAGCTGATGGGGTATACTGCCAGGGAGCGGACAGCTGATGGGGTACACTGCCAGGGAGTGGACAGCTGATGGGGTATACTGCCAGAGAGCGGGCGGCTGATGGGGTACACTGCCAGAGAGCGGACAGCTGGTGGGGTATACTGCCAGAGAGCGGACAGCTGGTGGGGTATACTGCCAGAGAGCGGACGGCTGGTGGGGTATACTGCCAGAGAGCGGACAGCTGGTGGGGTATACTGCCAGAGAGGGGGCGGCTGCTGGGGTATACTGCCAGAGAGCGGTCGGCTGATGGGGTACACTGCCAGGGAGCGGGCAGCTGATGGGGTATACTGCCAGAGAGCAGACAGCTGATGAAGTATACTGCCAGAGAGCGGGCAGCTGATGGGGTACACTGCCAGAGAGGGGGCAGCTACTGGGGTATACTGCCAGAGAGCGGACAGCTGATGGGGTATACTGCCAGAGAGCGGGCAGCTGATGGGGTATATTGCCAGAGAGCGGGCAGCTGATGGGGTATACTGCCAGAGAACGGGCAGCTGATAGGGTATACTGCCAGAGAGCGGGCAGCTGATGGGGTATACTGCCAGAGAGCGGGCAGCTGATAGGGTATACTGCCAGAGAGCGGGCAGCTGATGGGGTATACTGCCAGAGAGCGGGCAGCTGATAGGGTATACTGCCAGAGAGCGGGCAGCTGATGGGGTACACTGCCAGAGAGCGGACAGCTGATAGGGTATACTGCCAGAGAGCGGACAGCTGATAGGGTATACTGCCAGAGAGCGGGCAGCTGATAGGGTATACTGCCAGAGAGCGGGCAGCTGATAGGGTATACTGCCAGAGAGCGGGCGGCTGATAGGGTATACTGCCAGAGAGCGGACAGCTGATGGGGTATACTGCCAGAGAGGGGGCAGCTGATGGGGTATACTGCCAGAGAGCGGACAGCTGATGGGGTATACTGCCAGAGAGCGGGCAGCTGATAGGGTATACTGCCAGAGAGCGGGCAGCTGATGGGGTACACTGCCAGAGAGCGGACAGCTGATAGGGTATACTGCCAGAGAGCGGACAGCTGATAGGGTATACTGCCAGAGAGCGGGCAGCTGATAGGGTATACTGCCAGAGAGCGGGCAGCTGATAGGGTATACTGCCAGAGAGCGGGCGGCTGATAGGGTATACTGCCAGAGAGCGGGCAGCTGATAGGGTATACTGCCAGGGAGCGGACAGCTGATGGGGTATACTGCCAGAGAGGGGGCAGCTGATGGGGTATACTGCCAGAGAGCGGACAGCTGATGGGGTATACTGCCAGAGAGCGGGCAGCTGATAGGGTAAACTGCCAGAGAGCGGGCAGCTGATGGGGTATACTGCCAGAGAGCGGGCAGCTGATGGGGTATACTGCCAGAGAGCGGGCAGCTGATAGGGTATACTGCCAGAGAGCGGGCAGCTGATAGGGTAAACTGCCAGAGAGCGGGCAGCTGATAGGGTATACTGCCAGAGAGCGGGCAGCTGATAGGGTATACTGCCAGAGAGCGGGCAGCTGATAGGGTATACTGCCAGAGAGCGGGCAGCTGATAGGGTATACTGCCAGAGAGCGGGCAGCTGATAGGGTATACTGCCAGAGAGCGGGCAGCTGATAGGGTATACTGCCAGAGAGCGGGCAGCTGATAGGGTATACTGCCAGAGAGCGGGCAGCTGATAGGGTAAACTGCCAGAGAGCGGGCAGCTGATAGGGTATACTGCCAGAGAGCAGACAGCTGATGGGGTATACTGCCAGAGAGCGGGCAGCTGCTGGGGTATACTGCCAGGGAGCGGGCAGCTGATGGGATATACTGCCAGGGAGCGGACAGCTGATGGGGTACACTGCCAGAGAGCGGGCAGCTGATAGGGTATACTGCCAGAGAGCGGACAGCTGATGGGGTACACTGCCAGAGAGCGGGCAGCTGATGGGGTACACTGCCAGGGAGCGGGCAGCTGATGGGATATACTGCCAGGGAGCGGACAGCTGATGGGGTATACTGCCAGAGAGGGGGCAGCTGATGGGGTATACTGCCAGAGAGCGGACAGCTGATGGGGTATACTGCCAGAGAGCGGGCAGCTGATAGGGTAAACTGCCAGAGAGCGGGCAGCTGATGGGGTATACTGCCAGAGAGCGGGCAGCTGATGGGGTATACTGCCAGAGAGCGGGCAGCTGATAGGGTAAACTGCCAGAGAGCGGGCAGCTGATAGGGTATACTGCCAGAGAGCGGGCAGCTGATGGGGTATACTGCCAGAGAGCGGACAGCTGATGGGGT
This sequence comes from Crinia signifera, assembly GCF_055691185.1. Taxonomy (NCBI): domain Eukaryota; kingdom Metazoa; phylum Chordata; class Amphibia; order Anura; family Myobatrachidae; genus Crinia; species Crinia signifera. Next base: position 289,506,247 of record NC_139222.1, on the reverse strand, counting down.
ATACTGCCAGAGAGCGGGCAGCTGCTGGGGTATACTGCCAGGGAGCGGGCAGCTGATGGGATATACTGCCAGGGAGCGGACAGCTGATGGGGTACACTGCCAGAGAGCGGGCAGCTGATGGTGTATACTGCGAGAGCGGGCAGCTGATAGGGTATACTGCCAGAGAGCGGACAGCTGATGGGGTACACTGCCAGAGAGCGGGCAGCTGATGGGGTACACTGCCAGGGAGCGGGCAGCTGATGGGATATACTGCCAGGGAGCGGACAGCTGATGGGGTATACTGCCAGAGAGGGGGCAGCTGATGGGGTATACTGCCAGAGAGCGGACAGCTGATGGGGTATACTGCCAGAGAGCGGGCAGCTGATAGGGTAAACTGCCAGAGAGCGGGCAGCTGATGGGGTATACTGCCAGAGAGCGGGCAGCTGATGGGGTATACTGCCAGAGAGCGGGCAGCTGATGGGGTATACTGCCAGAGAGTGGGCAGCTGATAGGGTATACTGCCAGAGAGCGGGCAGCTGATGGGGTACACTGCCAGGGAGCGGGCAGCTGATGGGATATACTGCCAGGGAGCGGACAGCTGATGGGGTACACTGCCAGAGACGGGCAGCTGATGGGGTATACTGCCAGAGAGCGGACAGCTGATGAGGTATACTGCCAGAGAGCGGGCAGCTGATGGGGTATACTGCCAGAGAGCGGGCAGCTGATGGGGTATACTGCCAGAGAGCGGGCAGCTGATAGGGTATACTGCCAGAGAGCGGGCAGCTGATAGGGTATACTGCCAGAGAGCGGGCAGCTGATAGGGTATACTGCCAGAGAGCGGGCAGCTGATAGGGTATACTGCCAGAGAGCGGGCAGCTGATAGGGTATACTGCCAGAGAGCGGACAGCTGATGAGGTATACTGCCAGGGAGCGGACAGCTGATGGGGTATACTGCCAGAGAGCGGGCAGCTGATAGGGTATACTGCCAGAGAGCGGGCAGCTGATAGGGTATACTGCCAGGGAGCGGGCAGCTGATGGTGTATACTGCGAGAGCGGGCAGCTGATGGGGTATACTGCCAGAGAGCGGGCAGCTGATAGGGTATACTGCCAGAGAGCGGGCAGCTGATAGGGTATACTGCCAGAGAGCGGGCAGCTGATAGGGTATACTGCCAGGGAGCGGGCAGCTGATGGTGTATACTGCGAGAGCGGGCAGCTGATGGGGTATACTGCCAGAGAGCGGGCAGCTGATAGGGTATACTGCCAGAGAGCGGGCAGCTGATAGGGTATACTGCCAGGGAGCGGGCAGCTGATGGTGTATACTGCGAGAGCGGGCAGCTGATAGGGTATACTGCCAGAGAGCGGACAGCTGATGAGGTATACTGCCAGGGAGCGGACAGCTGATGGGGTATACTGCCAGAGAGCGGGCAGCTGATAGGGTATACTGCCAGAGAGCGGGCAGCTGATAGGGTATACTGCCAGAGAGTGGGCAGCTGATAGGGTATACTGCCAGAGAGGGGGCAGCTGATGGGGTACACTGCCCATATACTCCCCTTCCCCACTGCAGGCCATTGTTTCCCACAATATTGGGACAGTTGGGGAGTGCCGTTGGTGCAGTGGGTATACAATCACACCTGAGTGCAAGCAGTGGCAGTCTGCAACCTCAGCCAGCGACCACAATGCTGTCATATGGTAACACTTGCCCAGAACTAAAATTCTTCATCAATTTAATAGTCACAGATTTGATCATTAGCATTGTGCCTGATACCCATCTGGTGCCAGGCTGGGGCTGCAGCGGATGCCAGGGGAAGGGTGCACTGTTCCCGGGCCCATCCTGTATATCGCTATGAGTGGCAGCCGCATCAGCTCATTATAGCCACAACTGATATTCTCCAGTGCACCCATTTGGTTTCCCCTCCGCCCGGCGTACCAGTGTGTGAGACATGCCACGCTTCAGTACATCGGGAAGAACAGTGCATGTGAGGGAATGCAGAACTCAGCAAAGCTCACAATGAAATGTGTCAAGGTTATTTTGCCAATTACCGGGGTTTGTTAGGGAGATGCAGACAATTAACCAGCAGCGGCGGCGGCGCATGCACACGATCCCGGCTATTTATGAGCTCTTTGCTCAACTAAATAAAGGTGTCTCTTATTCCTTGTAACAAACACAAAACATCGCAGCTTCCAGCTCTGAACAAACACTATTAACATCAAGGGCAGCGTGTCAGCGCAGTGTCAGCATCAATTTACCAACAGCGCAACTTAAGTGCTCATTATTCTCCGAGCGTTATACAGCGGCTGCCCGGAGAGGAGCTAGAATATTATATGTGGTGTAATACAGCGGCTGCCGGAGAGGAGCTAGACTATTATATGTGGTGTTATACAGCGGCTGCCCAGAGAGGAGCTAGACTATTATATGTGGTGTTATACAGCGGCTGCCCAGAGAGGAGCTAGACTATTATATGTGGTGTTATACAGCGGCTGCCGGAGAGGAGCTAGACTATTATATGTGGTGTTATACAGCGGCTGCCGGAGAGGAGCTAGATATTATATGTGGTGTTATACAGCGGCTGCCCGGAGAGGAGCTAGACTATTATATGTGGTGTTATACAGCGGCTGCCCGGAGAGGAGCTAGATATTATATGTGGTGTTATACAGCGGCTGCCGGAGAGGAGCTAGATATTATCTGTGGTGTTATACAGCGGCTGCCGGAGAGGAGCTAGACTATTATATGTGGTGTTATACAGCGGCTGCCCGGAGAGGAGCTAGAATATTATATGTGGTGTAATACAGCGGCTGCCGGAGAGGAGCTAGACTATTATATGTGGTGTTATACAGCGGCTGCCCAGAGAGGAGCTAGACTATTATATGTGGTGTTATACAGCGGCTGCCCAGAGAGGAGCTAGACTATTATATGTGGTGTTATACAGCGGCTGCCGGAGAGGAGCTAGACTATTATATGTGGTGTTATACAGCGGCTGCCGGAGAGGAGCTAGACTATTATATGTGGTGTTATACAGCGGCTGCCGGAGAGGAGCTAGACTATTATATGTGGTGTTATACAGCGGCTGCCCGGAGAGGAGCTAGACTATTATATGTGGTGTTATACAGCGGCTGCCCGGAGAGGAGCTAGATATTATCTGTGGTGTTATACACAGGCTGCCGGAGAGGAGCTAGATATTATCTGCGGTGTTATACAGCGGCTGCCGGAGAGGAGCTAGACTATTATATGTGGTGTTATCCAGCGGCTGCCCGGAGAGGAGCTAGACTATTATATGTGGTGTTATACAGCGGCTGCCCAGAGAGGAGCTAGACTATTATATGTGGTGTTATACAGCGGCTGCCCGGAGAGGAGCTAGACTATTATATGTGGTGTAATACAGCAGCTGCCGGAGAGGAGCTAGACTATTATATGTGGTGTTATACAGCGGCTGCCCGGAGAGGAGCTAGTATATTATATGTGGTGTTATACAGCGGCTGCCGGAGAGGAGCTAGACTATTATATGTGGTGTTATACAGCGGCTGCCCGGAGAGGAGCTAGTATATTATATGTGGTGTTATACAGCGGCTGCCGGAGAGGAGCTAGACTATTATATGTGGTGTTATACAGCGGCTGCCGGAGAGGAGCTAGACTATTATATGTGGTGTTATACAGCGGCTGCCGGAGAGGAGCTAGACTATTATATGTGATGTTATACAGCGGCTGCCGGAGAGGAGCTAGACTATTATATGTGGTGTTATACAGTGGCTGCCCGGAGAGGAGCTAGACTATTATATGTGGTGTTATACAGTGGCTGCCCGGAGAGGAGCTAGACTATTATATGTGGTGTTATACAGCGGCTGCCCGGAGAGGAGCTAGACTATTATATGTGGTGTTATACACAGGCTGCCGGAGATGAGCTAGACTATTATATGTGGTGTTATACAGCGGCTGCCGGAGAGGAGCTAGTATATTATCTGTGGTGTTATACAGCGGCTGCCGGAGAGGAGCTAGTATATTATATGTGGTGTTATACAGCGGCTGCCCGGAGAGGAGCTAGATATTATATGTGGTGTTATACAGCAGCTGCCCGGAGAGGAGCTAGACTATTATATGTGGTGTTATACAGCGCCTGCCCGGAGAGGAGCTAGATATTATATGTGGTGTTATACAGCGGCTGCCGGAGAGGAGCTAGTATATTATATGTGGTGTTATACAGCGGCTGCCCGGAGAGGAGCTAGATATTATATGTGGTGTTATACAGCAGCTGCCCGGAGAGGAGCTAGACTATTATATGTGGTGTTATACAGCGCCTGCCCGGAGAGGAGCTAGATATTATCTGCGGTGTTATACAGCGGCTGCTCGGAGAGGAGCTAGAATATTATATGTGGTGTTATACAGCGGCTGCCCGGAGAGGAGCTAGAATATTATATGTGGTGTTATACAGCGGCTGCCGGAGAGGAGCTAGACTATTATATGTGGTGTTATACAGCGGCTGCCGGAGAGGAGCTAGATATTATCTGTAGTGTTATACAGCGGCTGCCCGGAGAGGAGCTAGATATTATATGTGGTGTTATACAGCGGCTGCCGGAGAGGAGCTAGTATATTATATGTGGTGTTATACAGCGGCTGCCCGGAGAGGAGCTAGTATATTATATGTGGTGTTATACAGCGGCTGCCCGGAGAGGAGATAGTATATTATATGTGGTGTTATACAGCGGCTGCCGGAGAGGAGCTAGACTATTATATGTGGTGTTATACAGCGGCTGCCGGAGAGGAGCTAGACTATTATATGTGGTGTTATACAGCGGCTGCCGGAGAGGAGCTAGAATATTATCTGTGGTGTTATACAGCGGCTGCCGGAGAGGAGCTAGACTATTATATGTGGTGTTATACAGCGGCTGCCGGAGAGGAGCTAGACTATTATATGTGGTGTTATACAGCGGCTGCCGGAGAGGAGCTAGACTATTATATGTGGTGTTATACAGCGGCTGCCTGGAGAGAAGCTAGACTATTATATGTGGTGTTATACAGCGGCTGCCCGGAGAGGAGCTAGATATTATCTGTGGTGTTATACACAGGCTGCCGGAGAGGAGCTAGATATTATCTGCGGTGTTATACAGCGGCTGCCGGAGAGGAGCTAGACTATTATATGTGGTGTTATACAGCGGCTGCCCGGAGAGGAGCTAGACTATTATATGTGGTGTTATACAGCGGCTGCCCGGAGAGGAGCTAGAATATTATATGTGGTGTTATACAGCGGCTGCCGGAGAGGAGCTAGACTATTATATGTGGTGTTATACAGCGGCTGCCGGAGAGGAGCTAGACTATTATATGTGGTGTTATACACAGGCTGCCGGAGAGGAGCTAGATATTATCTGTGGTGTTATACACAGGCTGCCGGAGAGGAGCTAGAATATTATTTGTGGTGTTATACAGCGGCTGCCCGGAGAGGAGCTAGAATATTATTTGTGGTGTTATACAGCGGCTGCCCGGAGAGGAGCTAGATATTATCTGTGGTGTTATACAGCGGCTGCCGGAGAGGAGCTAGACTATTATATGTGGTGTTATACTGCGGCTGCCGGAGAGGAGCTAGAATATTATCTGTGGTGTTATACAGTGGCTGCCGGAGAGGAGCTAGACTATTATATGTGGTGTTATACAGCGGCTGCCGGAGAGGAGCTAGACTATTATATGTGGTGTTATACACAGGCTGCCGGAGAGGAGCTAGAATATTATATGTGGTGTTATACAGCGGCTGCCGCAGAGGAGCTAGTATATTATCTCTGGTGTTATACAGCGGCTGCCCGGAGAGGAGCTAGATATTATCTGCGGTGTTATACACAGGCTGCCGGAGAGGAGCTAGATATTATCTGTGGTGTTATACAGCGGCTGCAGAGAGAGGAGCTAGAATATTATATGTGGTGTTATACAGCGGCTGCCGGAGAGGAGCTAGTATATTATCTGTGGTGTTATACAGCGGCTGCCGGAGAGGAGCTAGATATTATATGTGGTGTTATACAGCGGCTGCCTGGAGAGGAGCTAGTATATTATATGTGGTGTTATACAGCGGCTGCCGGAGAGGAGCTAGATATTATCTGTGGTGTTATACAGCGGCTGCCTGGAGAGGAGCTAGTATATTATCTGTGGTGTTATACAGCGGCTGCCCGGAGAGAAGCTAGATATTATATGTGGTGTTATACAGCGGCTGCCGGAGAGGAGCTAGTATATTATCTGTGGTGTTATACAGCGGCTGCAGGGAGAGGAGCTAGATATTATATGTGGTGTTATACAGCGGCTGCCGGAGAGGAGCTAGAATATTATATGTGGTGTTATACAGCGGCTGTCCGGAGAGGAGCTAGTATATTATATGTGGTGTTATACAGCGGCTGACGGAGGGGAGCTAGATATTATCTGTGGTGTTATACAGTGGCTGCCCGGAGAGAAGCTAGATATTATATGTGGTGTTATACAGCGGCTGCCGGAGAGGAGCTAGTATATTATCTGTGGTGTTATACAGCGGCTGCAGGGAGAGGAGCTAGATATTATATGTGGTGTTATACAGCGGCTGCCGGAGAGGAGCTAGAATATTATATGTGGTGTTATACAGCGGCTGTCCGGAGAGGAGCTAGTATATTATATGTGGTGTTATACAGCGGCTGACGGAGGGGAGCTAGATATTATCTGTGGTGTTATACAGTGGCTGCCCAGAGAGGAGATAGAATATTATATGTGGTGTTATACAGCGGCTGCCCGGAGAGGAGCTAGACTATTATATGTGGTGTTATACAGAGGCTGCCCGGAGAAGAGCTAGACTATTATCTGCGGTGTTATACAGCGGCTGCCGGAGAGGAGCTAGACTATTATATGTGGTGTTATACAGCGGCTGCCGGAGAGGAGCTAGATTATTATATGTGGTGTTATACAGCGGCTGCTTGGAGAGGAGCTAGAATATTATCTGCGGTGTTATACAGCGGCTGCTTGGAGAGGAGCTAGAATATTATCTGCGGTGTTATACAGCGGCTGCCGGAGAGGAGCTAGACATTATCTGCGGTGTTATACAGCGGCTGCCCGGAGAGGAGCTATACTATTATATGTGGTGTTATACAGCGGCTGCCCGGAGAGGAGCTAGAATATTATATGTGGTGTTATACAGCGGCTGCCGGGAGTGGAGCTAGACTATTATATGTGGTGTTATACAGCGGCTGCCGGGAGAGGAGCTAGAATATTATTTGTAGTGTTATACAGCGGCTGCACGGAGAGGAGCTAGTATATTATATGTGGTGTTATGCAGCGGCTGCCGGAGAGGAGCTAGATATTATCTGTGGTGTTATACAGCGGCTGCCGGAGAGGAGCTAGATATTATATGTGGTGTTATGCAGCGGCTGCCGGAGAGGAGCTAGACTATTATATGTGGTGTTATACAGCGGCTGCCCGGAGAGGAGCTAGATATTATCTGTGGTGTTATACAGCGGCTGCCGGAGAGGAGCTAGAATATTATATGTGGTGTTATACAGCGGCTGCCAGAGAGGAGCTAGTATATTATCTGTGGTGTTATACAGCGGCTGCAGGGAGAGGAGATAGTATATTATCTGCGGTGTTATACAGCGGCTGCCGGAGAGGAGCTAGAATATTATATGTGGTGTTATACAGCGGCTGCCGGAGAGGAGCTAGATATTATATGTGGTGTTATACAGCGGCTGACGGAGGGGAGCTAGATATTATATGCGGTGTTATACAGCGGCTGCCCGGAGAGGAGCTAGACTATTATATGTGGTGTTATACAGCGGCTGCCAGAGAGGAGCTAGACTATTATATGTGGTGTTATACAGTGGCTGCCGGAGAGGAGCTAGATATTATCTGTGGTGTTATACAGCGGCTGCCAGAGAGGAGCTAGACTATTATATGTGGTGTTATACAGCGGCTGCCGGAGAGGAGCTAGAATATTATATGTGGTGTTATACAGCGGCTGCCGGGAGAGGAGCTAGACTATTATATGTGGTGTTATACAGCGGCTGCCGGTAGAGGAGCTAGAATATTATTTGTGGTGTTATACAGCGGCTGCACGGAGAGGAGCTAGTATATTATATGTGGTGTTATGCAGCGGCTGCCGGGAGAGGAGCTAGAATATTATTTGTGGTGTTATACAGCGGCTGACGGAGGGGAGCTAGATATTATCTTCGGTGTTATACACAGGCTGCCGGAGAGGAGCTAGTATATTATCAGCGGTGTTATACAGTGGCTGCCGGAGAGGAGCTAGATATTATCTGTGGTGTTATACAGCGGCTGCCCGGAGAGGAGCTAGAATATTATATGTGGTGTTATACAGCGGCTGCCGGAGAGGAGCTAGAATATTATATGTGGTGTTATACAGCGGCTGCCGGAGAGGAGCTAGTATATTATCTGTGGTGTTATACAGCGGCTGCCCGGAGAGGAGCTAGATATTATATGTGGTGTTATACAGCGGCTGCCGCAGAGGAGCTAGAATATTATAAGTCGTGTTATACAGTGGCTGCCCGGAGAGGAGCTAGATATTATCTGCGGTGTTATACAGCGGCTGCCCGGAGAGGAGCTAGAATATTATCTGTGGTGTTATACAGCGGCTGCCGGAGCGGAGCTAGTATATTATCTGTGGTGTTATACAGCGGCTGCCGGAGAGGAGCTAGATATTATCAGCGGTGTTATACAGCGGCTGCCGGAGAGGAGCTAGATATTATCAGCGGTGTTATACAGTGGCTGCCGGAGAGGAGCTAGATATTATCTGCGGTGTTATACAGCGGCTGCCCGGAGAGGAGCTAGATATTATCTGCGGTGTTATACAGCGGCTGCAGGGAGAGGAGCTAGATATTATCAGCGGTGTTATACAGCGGCTGCCGGAGAGGAGCTAGATATTATCAGCGGTGTTATACAGCGGCTGCCGGAGAGGAGCTAGATATTATCTGCGGTGTTATACAGCGGCTGCCCGGAGAGGAGCTAGTATATTATCTGCGGTGTTATACAGCGGCTGCAGGGAGAGGAGCTAGATATTATCTGTGGTGTTATACAGCGGCTGCAGGGAGAGGAGCTAGATATTATCTGTGGTGTTATACAGCGGCTGCCGGAGAGGAGCTAGTATATTATCTGCGGTGTTATACAGCGGCTGCCCGGAGAGGAGCTAGTATATTATCTGCGGTGTTATACAGCGGCTGCAGGGAGAGGAGCTAGATATTATCTGTGGTGTTATACAGCGGCTGCCGGAGAGGAGCTAGAATATTATATGTGGTGTTATACAGCGGCTGCCGGAGAGGAGCTAGATATTATCAGCGGTGTTATACAGCGGCTGCCGGAGAGGAGCTAGATATTATCAGCGGTGTTATACAGCGGCTGGAGGGGATTAACCAGATCTCTGACTCCCTGGAACCAGCATGTGATCAGGTGCTAATGAATAGTTATATATTATGATATGACACAACCATTTCCTGTGTATAGAGCACGTTTTTCCAGAGATACTTTCAGGACGGAACGTTCTAGAGCGACAGGTGCAGCGACCGGCTGATCTGATAGATGTTTGCGCTATAAATGAACCATTTTACGGCCGTGTTGTGCAGGTACTGTACTCACTTAATAAGTGGATGTTGTGCGAAGGTTTTGGGGCATAATCAGGTGGCCGCTGTTTAGATCACTCCGAGCCGCAGATTCCTGGCTGGAAGACGGAGAATTCGGCGATTACGAGCATAGAAAGAAATGAGTTTCTCTAAATCAGTTTTGTAGAGTAATATTATCCCACGGACGGGAATATAATTGGTCTGCGTGTGGAGACGAGTAGGAGGGGAAGGAATGAATAGGAAATAATGAATGTGAACATTAGATTGTGCCTGGAAATACTGCATCAATTAGTGATCTGCAGATAAACCATCGGAAATGTTCAGATATAATAATCACCTGTAACATTTACCGTGTGCCATACCTGAACATGTATGTGCGAGGGGAGTGATGTTCTGCAGATCTACGTGTAGTAATCTGCAGAAAATATCATTATGTATATAATATGGGACAGAGCAATATTCTGCAGATCTATAGAGATCAGACGTGTAATAATCTGCAGAAAATATCATTATGTATATAATATGGGACAGAGCAATATTCAGCAGATCTATAGAAAGATGTAATAATCTGCAGAATAGATCAAGTTTACGGTTGAGTGTCTACTCTCCGGCCCGTGTGCACACCTATGTGTGAGTGTCTCCCCTCCGGCCCGTGTGCACACCTATGTGTGAGTGTCTCCCCTCCGGCCAGTGTGCACACCTATGTGTGAGTGTCTCCTCTCCGGCCAGTGTGCACACCTATGTGTGAGTGTCTCCTCTCCGGCCCGTGTGTACACCTATGTGTGAGTGTCTCCTCTCCGGCCAGTGTGCACACCTATGTGTGAGTGTCTCCCCTCCGGCCCGTGTGCACACCTATGTGTGAGTGTCTCCCCTCCGGCCCGTGTGTACACCTATGTGTGAGTGTCTCCAATCCGGCCCGTGTGTACACCTATGTGTGTGTGTCTCCTCTCCGGCCCGTGTGTACACCTATGTGTGAGTGTCTTTCCTCCGGCCCGTGTGCACACCTATGTGTGAGTGTCTCCTCTCCGGCCCGTGTGTACACCTATGTGTGAGTGTCTCCCCTCCGGCCCGTGTGCACACCTATGTGTGAGTGTCTCCCCTTCGGCCCGTGTGCACACCTATGTGTGAGTGTCTCCCCTCCGGCCCGTGTGTACACCTATGTGTGAGTGTCTCCCATCCGGCCCGTGTGTACACCTATGTGTGTGTGTCTCCTCTCCGGCCCGTGTGTACACCTATGTGTGAGTGTCTCCCCTCCGGCCCGTGTGTACACCTATGTGTGTGTGTCTCCTCTCCGGCCCGTGTGTACACCTATGTGTGAGTGTCTCCCCTCCGGCCTGTGTGTACACCTATGTGTGAGTGTCTTTCCTCCGGCCCGTGTGCACACCTATGTGTGAGTGTCTTTCCTCTGGCCCGTGTGCACACCTACAGTATGTGTGAGTGTCTCCTCTCCGGCCCGTGTGCACACCTATGTGTGAGTGTCTCCCCTCCAGCCCGTGTGCACACCTATGTGTGAGTGTCTCCCCTCCGGCCCGTGTGCACACCTATGTGTGAGTGTCTCCCCTCCAGCCCGTGTGCACACCTATGTGTGAGTGTCTCCCCTCCGGCCCATGTGCACACCTATGTGTGAGTGTCTCCCCTCCGGCCAGTGTGCACACCTATGTGTGAGTGTCTCCCATCTTCCCCGTGTGCACACCTATGTGTGAGTGTCTCCCCTCCGGCCGTGTGCACACCTATGTGTGAGTGTCTCCCCTCTGGCCCGTGTGCACACCTATGTGTGAGTGTCTCCCCTCTGGCCCATGTGCACACCTATGTGTGAGTGTCTCCCCTCCGGCCCGTGTGCACACCTATGTGTGAGTGTCTCCCCTCTGGCCCGTGTGCACACCTATGTGTGAGTGTCTCCCCTTCGGCCCATGTGCACACCTATGTGTGAGTGTCTCCCCTCCGGCCCGTGTGCACACCTATGTGTGAGTGTCTACCCTCCGGCCCGTGTGCACACCTATGTGTGAGTGTCTCCCCTCCGGCAGTGTGCACACCTATGTGTGAGTGTCTCCCCTCTGGCCCGTGTGCACACCTATGTGTGAGTGTCTCCCCTTCGGCCCGTGTGCACACCTATGTGTGAGTGTCTCCCCTCCGGCCCGTGTGCACACCTATGTGTGAGTGTTTCCCCTCCGGCCCGTGTGCACACCTATGTGTGAGTGTCTCCCCTCTGGCCCGTTTGCACACCTATGTGTGAGTGTCTCCCCTCCGCCCCGGGTGCACACCTATGTGTGTGTGTCTCCCCTCCGGCCCGTGTGCACACCTATGTGTGAGTGTCTCCCCTCCGGCCCGTGTGCACACCTATGTGTGAGTGTCTTTCCTCCGGCCCGTGTGCACACCTATGTGTGAGTGTCTCCCCTCCGGCCCGTGTGCACACCTATGTGTGAGTGTCTTTCCTCCGGCCCGTGTGCACACCTATGTGTGAGTGTCTCCCCTTCGGCCCGTGTGCACACCTATGTGTGAGTGTCTCCCCTCCGGCCCGTGTGCACACCTATGTGTGAGTGTTTCCCCTCCGGCCCGTGTGCACACCTATGTGTGAGTGTCTCCCCTCTGGCCCGTTTGCACACCTATGTGTGAGTGTCTCCCCTCCGCCCCGGGTGCACACCTATGTGTGTGTGTCTCCCATCTTCCCCGTGTGCACACCTATGTGTGTGTGTGTCTCCCCTCCGGCCCGTGTGCACACCTATGTGTGAGTGTCTCCCCTCCGGCCCATGTGCACACCTATGTGTGAGTTTCTCCCATCTTCCCTGTGTGCACACCTATGTGTGAGCGTCTCCCCTCCGGCACGTGTGCACACCTATGTGTGAGTGTCTCCCCTCTGGCCCGTTTGCACACCTATGTGTGAGTGTCTCCCCTCCGGCCCGTGTGCACACCTATGTGTGAGTGTCTCCCCTCCGGCCCGTGTGCACACCTATGTGTGAGTGTCTCCCCTCTGGCCCGTTTGCACACCTATGTGTGAGTGTCTCCCCTCCGCCCCGGGTGCACACCTATGTGTGTGTGTCTCCCATCTTCCCCGTGTGCACACCTATGTGTGTGTGTGTCTCCCCTCCGGCCCGTGTGCACACCTATGTGTGAGTGTCTCCCCTCCGGCCCATGTGCACACCTATGTGTGAGTGTCTCCCCTCCGGCCCATGTGCACACCTATGTGTGAGTGTCTCCCCTCCGGCCCATGTGCACACCTATGTGTGTGTGTCTCCCATCCGGCCCGTGTGCACACCTATGTGTGTGTGTCTCCCATCTTCCCCGTGTGCACACCTATGTGTGAGTGTCTCCCCTCCGGCCCGTGTGCACACCTATGTGTGAGTGTTTCCCCTCCGGCCCGTGTGCACACCTATGTGTGAGTGTCTCCCCTCCGTCCCATGTGCACACCTATGTGTGAGTGTCTCACCTCCGGCCCATGTGTACACCTATGTGTGAGTGTCTCCCCTCTGGCCCGGGTGCACACCTATGTGTGAGTGTCTCCCATCTTCCCTGTGTGCACACCTATGTGTGAGTGTCTCCCATCTTCCCTGTGTGCACACCTATGTGTGTGTGTCTCCCCTCCGGCCCGGGTGCACTGCCGTCACACATCATGAGGTAAACACTAATGTATCTGTACAGTTCCATGTGCAAAGGCTGCTGGGAAGGGCATCATTAGCGATATTGGAGAATATACATGAGCCGGGATGAGAGTGGTAGCAGAGAGTCACGATGGATTGTGGTTACAGAATACACACGCTGCGCTGCCAATACATGTGATCAATCATCTGTCACAACCTCAGTCCGTTCTGATGTCGCTGTCAGGTTCCCAGGACACAGGCGATAGACGAGAACCACATTATTACAAGCTACAAATAGGTGTCTCCCTGATGCTTCACAGCCATTCGCTGCAGTCATGCTGGTATTTGTAGTTCTACTGCAGCGCCATAACAGATAAAGATCATGACATTGCCCAACTCCATAGACCCCGGGGTATATACTGTATTATTCACATCCTGAAGCCACCGCTTAGTAAATGCGCCTACAACTGTCACTATTAATAAGATCTCATGATTACCTAGCCACTGAGATACCACAAACATTGGAGGACAGCCTCAGCATATACGGAATACAATATTGGGGACAGGCGATAAATGCCGGAGTCTCCCCAACACGAACCAGAACCCCGACTCCGTGTTTAGATGACATAACAGGGGCCACTGAGGGATACAGACTTCATTGCTTTTCATTTTCCATCATTGTCCGGGAAGATAATATGTGGCGCTGAAACGCGGCCGGCTGTGACTCAGCGAGAGACGGCGGCGGTCACCTCCGGAGCAGCCGATGTAATGAAGAAAAGTAATTTCATCCTCAGGGTGAGGAAAACATAAACCATCTCTAACCTGAGCGTTCCCTCTGAATATCATCAGCCTGGAAGGGAAATGCCGGAGCGCAGGAGATGCGGAGCGCTCTGCCGTGTGACAATAACATTACAGCGGGTACCCCAGTATAAGAGGGGGTGTCCATGTTACATGTATGGTGCAGGAAATGTGGAGCGCTCTGCCGTGTGACAATAACATTACAGCGGGTACCCCAGTATAAGAGGGGGTGTCTATGTTACATGTATGGTGCAGGAGATGCGGAGTGCTCTGCTGTGTGACAATAACATTACAGCGGGTACCCCAGTATAAGAGGGGGTGTCCATGTTACATGTGTGGTGCAGGAGATGCGGAGTGCTCTGCTGTGTGACAAATAACATTACAGCGGGTACCCCAGTATAAGAGGGGGTGTCTATGTTACATGTATGGTGCAGGAGATGCGGAGTGCTCTGCTGTGTGACGATAACATTACAGCGGGTACCCCAGTATAAGAGGAGGGGTCCATGTTACATGTGTGGTGCAGGAGATGCAGAGCGCGCTGCCGTGTGACAATAACATTACAGCGGGTACCCCAGTATAAGAGGGGGTGTCCATGTTACATGTGTGGTGCAGGAGATGCGGAGCGCTCTGCCGTGTGACAATAACATTACAGCGGGTACCCCAGTATAAGAGGAGGGGTCCATGTTACATGTGTGGTGCAGGAGATGCGGAGCGCTCTGCCGTGTGACAGATAACATTACAGCGGGTACCCCAGTATAAGAGGAGGGGTGTCCATGTTACATGTATGGTGCAGGAGATGCGGAGCGCTCTGCTGTGTGACAAATAACATTACAGCGGGTACCCCAGTATAAGAGGGGGTGTCCATGTTACATGTGTGGTGCAGGAGATGCGGAGCGCTCTGCTGTGTGACAAATAACATTACAGCGGGTACCCCAGTATAAGAGGGGGTGTCCATGTTACATGTGTGGTGCAGGAGATGCAGAGCGCTCTGCCGTGTGACAGATAACATTACAGCGGGTACCCCAGTATAAGAGGGGGTGTCCATGTTACATGTGTGGTGCAGGAGATGCGGAGCGCTCTGCCGTGTGACAATAACATTACAGCGAGTACCCCAGTATAAGAGGGGGTGTCCATGTTACATGTGTGGTGCAGGAGATGCGGAGCGCTCTGCCGTGTGACAATAATATTACAGCGGGTACCCCAGTATAAGAGGGGGTGTCCATGTTACATGTGTGGTGCAGGAGATGCGGAGCGCTCTGCTGTGTGACAGATAACATTACAGCGGGTACCCCAGTATAAGAGGAGGGGTGTCCATGTTACATGTGTGGTGCAGGAGATGCGGAGCGCTCTGCCGTGTGACAATAACATTACAGCAGGTACCCCAGTATAGGAGGAGGTGTCCATGTTACATGTGTGGTGCAGGAGATGCAGAGCGCTCTGCCGTGTGACAGATAACATTACAGTGGGTACCCCAGTATAAGAGGAGGTGTCCATGTTACATGTGTGGTGCAGGAGATGCGGAGCGCGCTGCCGTGTGACAAATAACATTACAGCAGGTACCCCAGTATAAGAGGAGGTGTCTATGTTACATGTGTGGTGCAGGAGATGCGGAGCGCTCTGCCGCGTGACAATAACATTACAGCGGGTACCCCAGTATAAGAGGGGGTGTCTATGTTACATGTGTGGTGCAGGAGATGCGGAGCGCTCTGCCATGTGACAAATAACATTACAGCGGGTACCCCAGTATAAGAGGAGGGGTCCATGTTACATGTATGGTGCAGGAGATTCGGAGCGCTCTGCAGAGGGACAAATAACATTACAGCGGGTACCCCAGTATAAGAGGAGGGGTCCATGTTACATGTGTGGTGCAGGAGATGCGGAGCGCTCTGCCGTGTGACAATAACATTACAGCGGGTACCACAGTATAAGAGGGGGTGTCCATGTTACATGTGTGGTGCAGGAGATGCGGAGCGCTGTGCCGTGTGACAATAACATTACAGCGGGTACCCCAGTATAAGAGGAGGGGTCCATGTTACATGTGTGGTGCAGGAGATGCGGAGCGCTCTGCCGTGTGACAATAACATTACAGCGGGTTCCCCCAGTATAAGAGGAGGGGTCCATGTTACATGTATGGTGCAGGAGATGCGGAGCGCTCTGCCGTGTGACAAATAACATTACAGCGGGTACCCCAGTATAAGAGGGGGTGTCCATGTTACATGTATGGTGCAGGAGATGCGGAGCGCTCTGCTGTGTGACAAATAACATTACAGCGGGTACCCCAGTATAAGAGGAGGGGTCCATGTTACATGTGTGGTGCAGGAGATGCGGAGCGCTCTGCCGTGTAACAATAACATTACAGCGGGTACCCCAGTATAAGAGGAGGTGTCCATGTTACATGTGTGGTGCAGGAGATGCGGAGCGCTCTGCTGTGTGACAAATAACATTACAGCGGGTACCCCAGTATAAGAGGGGGTGTCCATGTTACAAGTGTGGTGCAGGAGATGCGGAGCGCTCTGCTGTGTGACAATAACATTACAGCGGGTACCCCAGTATAAGAGGAGGTGTCCATGTTACATGTGTGGTGCAGGAGATGCGGAGCGCTCTGCCGTGTGACAGATAACATTACAGCGGGTACCCCAGTATAAGAGGGGGTGTCCATGTTACATGTGTGGTGCAGGAGATGCAGAGCGCTCTGCTGTGTGACAAATAACATTACAGCGGGTACCCCAGTATAAGAGGAGGTGACCATGTTACATGTGTGGTGCAGGAGATGCGGAGCGCTCTGCTGTGTGACAAATAACATTACAGCGGGTACCCCAGTATAAGAGGGGGTGTCCATGTTACAAGTGTGGTGCAGGAGATGCGGAGCGCTCTGCTGTGTGACAATAACATTACAGCGGGTACCCCAGTATAAGAGGAGGTGTCCATGTTACATGTGTGGTGCAGGAGATGCGGAGCGCTCTGCCGTGTGACAGATAACATTACAGCGGGTACCCCAGTATAAGAGGGGGTGTCCATGTTACATGTGTGGTGCAGGAGATGCAGAGCGCTCTGCCGTGTGACAGATAACATTACAGTGGGTACCCCAGTATAAGAGGAGGGGTCCATGTTACATGTGTGGTGCAGGAGATGCGGAGCGCTCTGCTGTGTGACAAATAACATTACAGCAGGTACCCCAGTATAAGAGGAGGGGTCCATGTTACATGTGTGGTGCAGGAGATGCGGAGCGCTCTGCTGTGTGACAAATAACATTACAGCGGGTACCCTAGTATAAGAGGAAGGGTCCATGTTACATGTGTGGTGCAGGAGATGCGGAGCGCGCTGCCGTGTGACAAATAACATTACAGCAGGTACCCCAGTATAAGAGGAGGTGTCTATGTTACATGTGTGGTGCAGGAGATGCGGAGCGCTCTGCCGCGTGACAATAACATTACAGCGGGTACCCCAGTATAAGAGGGGGTGTCTATGTTACATGTGTGGTGCAGGAGATGCGGAGCGCTCTGCCATGTGACAAATAACATTACAGCGGGTACCCCAGTATGAGAGGAGGGGTCCATGTTACATGTATGGTGCAGGAGATGCGGAGCGCTCTGCAGAGGGACAAATAACATTACAGCGGGTACCCCAGTATAAGAGGAGGGGTCCATGTTACATGTGTGGTGCAGGAGATGCGGAGCGCGCTGCCGTGTGACAAATAACATTACAGCAGGTACCCCAGTATAAGAGGAGGTGTCTATGTTACATGTGTGGTGCAGGAGATGCGGAGCGCTCTGCCGCGTGACAATAACATTACAGCGGGTACCCCAGTATGAGAGGGGGTGTCTATGTTACATGTGTGGTGCAGGAGATGCGGAGCGCTCTGCCATGTGACAAATAACATTACAGCGGGTACCCCAGTATAAGAGGAGGGGTCCATGTTACATGTATGGTGCAGGAGATGCGGAGCGCTCTGCAGAGGGACAAATAACATTACAGCGGGTACCCCAGTATAAGAGTAGGGGTCCATGTTACATGTGTGGTGCAGGAGATGCGGAGCGCTCTGCCGTGTGACAATAACATTACAGCGGGTACCACAGTATAAGAGGTGGTGTCCATGTTACATGTGTGGTGCAGGAGATGCGGAGCGCTGTGCCGTGTGACAATAACGTTACAGCGGGTACCCCAGTATAAGAGGAGGGGTCCATGTTACATGTGTGGTGCAGGAGATGCGGAGCGCTCTGCCGTGTGACAATAACATTACAGCGGGTTCCCCCAGTATAAGAGGAGGGGTCCATGTTACATGTATGGTGCAGGAGATGCGGAGCGCTCTGCCGTGTGACAAATAACATTACAGCGGGTACCCCAGTATAAGAGGGGGTGTCCATGTTACATGTATGGTGCAGGAGATGCGGAGCGCTCTGCTGTGTGACAATAACATTACAGCGGGTACCCCAGTATAAGAGGAGGGGTCCATGTTACATGTGTGGTGCAGGAGATGCAGAGCGCTCTGCTGTGTGACAAATAACATTACAGCAGGTACCCCAGTATAAGAGGAGGGGTCCATGTTACATGTGTGGTGCAGGAGATGCGGAGCGCTCTGCCGTGTGACAATAACATTACAGCGGGTACCCCAGTATAAGAGGAGGTGTCCATGTTACATGTGTGGTGCAGGAGATGCGGAGCGCTCTGCTGTGTGACAAATAACATTACAGCGGGTACCCCAGTATAAGAGGGGGTGTCCATGTTACATGTGTGGTGCAGGAGATGCGGAGCGCTCTGCTGTGTGACAATAACATTACAGCGGGTACCCCAGTATAAGAGGAGGTGTCCATGTTACATGTGTGGTGCAGGAGATGCGGAGCGCTCTGCCGTGTGACAGATAACATTACAGCGGGTACCCCAGTATAAGAGGGGGTGTCCATGTTACATGTGTGGTGCAGGAGATGCAGAGCGCTCTGCCGTGTGACAGATAACATTACAGTGGGTACACCAGTATAAGAGGAGGGGTCCATGTTACATGTGTGGTGCAGGAGATGCGGAGCGCTCTGCTGTGTGACAAATAACATTACAGCGGGTACCCCAGTATAAGAGGAGGGGTCCATGTTACATGTATGGTGCAGGAGATGCGGAGCGCTCTGCCGTGTGACAGATAACATTACAGCGGGTACCCCAGTATAAGAGGGGGTGTCCATGTTACATGTGTGGTGCAGGAGATGCGGAGCGCTCTGCCGTGTGACAATAACATTACAGCGGGTACCCCAGTATAAGAGGGGGTGTCCATGTTACATGTGTGGTGCAGGAGCTGCGGAGTGCTCTGCTGTGTGACAAATAACATTACAGCGGGTACCCCAGTATAAGAGGGGGTGTCCATGTTACATGTGTGGTGCAGGAGATGCGGAGCGCTCTGCCGTGTGACAAATAACATTACAGCGGGTACCCCAGTATAAGAGGAGGGGTCTATGTTACAGGTATGGTGCAGGAGATGCGGAGCGCTCTGCCGTGTGACAATAACATTACAGCGGGTACCCCAGTATAAGAGGGGGTGTCCATGTTACATGTATGGTGCAGGAGATGCGGAGCGCTCTGCTGTGTGACAAATAACATTACCGCGGGTACCCCAGTATAAGAGGAGGGGTCCATGTTACATGTGTGGTGCAGGAGATGCGGAGCGCGCTGCCGTGTGACAATAACATTACAGCTGGTACCCCAGTATAAGAGGAGGGGTCCATGTTACATGTGTGGTGCAGGAGATGCGGAGCGCTCTGCTGTGTGACAAATAACATTACAGCGGGTACCCCAGTATAAGAGAAGGTGTCCATGTTACATGTGTGGTGCAGGAGCTGCGGAGCGCTCTGCTGTGTGACAAATAACATTACAGCGGGTACCCCAGTATAAGAGGGGGTGTCCATGTTACATGTGTGGTGCAGGAGATGCGGAGCGCTCTGCTGTGTGACAAATAACATTACAGCGGGTACCCCAGTATAAGAGGAGGTGTCCATGTTACATGTATGGTGCAGGAGATGCGGAGCGCTGTGCCGTGTGTTGGGGGAGGGGGGGGGATGTGACGCTGTTATGTGACGGATCTGACTGATGTGACAATTCTGACTTACTTGCCGAATGCAGCTGTCCCTGAAGTAGATAAATACAGCAATCAGCCTCATTTGGCCGATTGTAAATTAGTTGGGCACCGGGTCCCGGCTGTATTTGACATCGGATGGGTAGGAATGATTACATTCGCACCCATCCGATCTTAGTCATTTTACCCTAAATATAACACAAGCGGCCCGGTGCACTTGCCACAACCATACACAGGTGTAACACAAGCGGCCCGGTGCACTTGTCACAACCATACACAGGTGTAACACAAGCGGCACGGTGCACTTGTCACAACCATACACAGGTGTAACACAAGCGGCCCGGTGCACTTGTCACAACCATACACAGGTGTAACACAAGCGGCACGGTGCACTTGTCACAACCATACACAGGTGTAACACAAGCGGCCCGGTGCACTTGTCACAACCATACACAGGTGTAACACAAGCGGCACGGTGCACTTGTCACAACCATACACAGGTGTAACACAAGCGGCACGGTGCACTTGTCACAACCATACACAGGTGTAACACAAGCGGCCCGGTGCACTTGTCACAACCATACACAGATGTAACAACAGATACTAGTGATACAAGCATGAGCACACAGGGAAGCAGGGAAATTCCCGAGAAATCAGGGCGAGAGATAATTGGGTGTAGTATGAGCAGCTGTCTGACGCCTGGTTATTTACACAGCGCAGTCTGTTATCACCGCGGCTCGCTGCAATCACATGTGGCCGGTCATCTACTGCAGGCGTGATGGTCACACAGGCCGTGTGCGTGTAACGGGAGAGGACGCAGTTCTGTGATGACGTGGTGGCTTGTGGATATCCGTCACGTATCTTTTGTGTTATATATGTTTACAGATGAGATTGTTAGATAGTTGTACAGATACTTGTTGTGCACAATTATATTCCCCGCGCAGATTATGTACAATACGTCCCACAGTGCGTCACTGCTCCTGTATTATATCCAGGGCCGGCTCTACCATTAGGCAGCTGCCTAGGGCGCCAGGATCTAGGGGGGGGGGGGGGGGCGCCGCGAAGTCTGCCTATCAAAAATGAAGAATGTCTCTGAGGATCCTTGTTGGCCTTAATGCAGATGGCTGCAGTGGAACTTCTAAGACCTCACCCCAATAGCTTCCCTTGAGGCATACTTTCCTCATTGTACTCTGTTGTGGGTGGTAAAGGAGCGGGTGCGGGGGGCCTCCAGGGAAAGCAGGGCACTGGGAGGACCTCACAATTTTGTAGCCTCCCTGCCATTCCGCAATGTTAGGAAGGTATGCCTTAAGGGGAGAAGCCTTACACCGGCCCTGATTATATCCCCCAGAGATTAGTACCCCAAAGACATGTGTAAGGAGGTAACACGCCTCACACGTGATTACTGCACATGTAACCTGTTCCATCATTATCCAGAAAGCAGCAACTACAACTCCCAGCGTGTGTGGTGACCTCGCCTTGCTGAGTGCACTGACAGATGTTATAGCGGTGTCCCCGGATGGCCAACAATGGTGTGATTACTGTGAGAACACTGTCCCCCATAGACAT
This sequence comes from Crinia signifera, assembly GCF_055691185.1. Lineage (NCBI taxonomy): Eukaryota > Metazoa > Chordata > Amphibia > Anura > Myobatrachidae > Crinia > Crinia signifera. The sequence goes on along the minus strand of NC_139222.1, from coordinate 289,484,713 downwards.
AAGATCGGGGCTGATTCACACTCTGGTAACAGCAGCACAGACACCACAGGGGCTCATTCACAGAGCGAAGCACGCAACAAAGCACAAGGGAGGAATAGAGGCATCTACATGTGATTCCCCCAGCGAACAGGAGGAGGCGCTGCAGAGCAATCCTATGCTGCTGCTGAGAGTCTCACCTATGACACAAGGACCATTAGCAGTAAGCAACCATCAGCGGTAATAACCATCAGTGGTAAGCAACCATCAGAGGTAATAACCATCAGAGGTAAGCAACCATCAATGGTAAACAACAAACAGTGGTAACGCAATCGTAAGCGGTAAGCAGGCAGCAATGCAAAGCAAAAAACAAGGGTAAGCAATCATCAGCCGTAAGCAACCATGAGTGGTAAGCAATCGTCAGTGGTAACAACCATCAGTGGTAAGCAATCGTCAGTGGTAACAACCATCAGTGGTAAGTAACCATCAGTGGTAAGCAACCGTCAGTGGTAAGCAACCATCAGTGGTAAGCAACCGTCAGTGGTAAGCAACCGTCAGTGGTAAGCATCCATCAATGGTAAACAAACAGTGGCAACGCAATCGTAAGCGGTAAGCAGCCAGCAATGGAAAGCAAAAAACAAGGGTAAGCAATCATCAGCCTTAAGCAACCATGAGTGGTAAGCAATCGTCAGTGGTAACAACCGTCAGTGGTAAGTAACCGTCAGTGGTAAGTAACCGTCAGTGGTAAGCAACCGTCAGTGGTAACAACTATCAGTGGTAAGCAACCGTCAGTGGTAAGTAACCGTCAGTGGTAAGCAACCGTCAGTGGTAAGCAACCGTCAGTGGTAAGCAACTGTCAGTGGTAAGCAACTGTCAGTGGTAAGTAACCGTCAGTGGTAAGCAACCGTCAGTGGTAAGCATCCATCAATGGTAAACAACAAACAGTGGCAACGCAATCGTAAGCGGTAAGCAGCCAGCAATGGAAAGCAAAAAACAAGGGTAAGCAATCATCAGCCGTAAGCAACCATGAGTGGTAAGCAATCGTCAGTGGTAACAACCATCAGTGGTAAGCAATCGTCAGTGGTAACAACCATCAGTGGTAAGTAACCATCAGTGGTAAGCAACCGTCAGTGGTAAGCAACCATCAGTGGTAAGCAACCGTCAGTGGTAAGCAACCGTCAGTGGTAAGCATCCATCAATGGTAAACAAAATGTGGCAACGCAATCGTAAGCGGTAAGCAGCCAGCAATGGAAAGCAAAAAACAATGGTAAGCAATCATCAGCCTTAAGCAACCATGAGTGGTAAGCAATCGTCAGTGGTAACAACCATCAGTGGTAAGCAACCGTCAGTGGTAAGTAACCGTCAGTGGTAAGTAACCGTCAGTGGTAAGCAACCGTCAGTGGTAACAACTATCAGTGGTAAGCAACCGTCAGTGGTAAGTAACCGTCAGTGGTAAGCAACCGTCAGTGGTAAGCAACCGTCAGTGGTAAGCAACTGTCAGTGGTAAGTAACCGTCAGTGGTAAGCAACCGTCAGTGGTAAGCATCCATCAATGGTAAACAACAAACAGTGGCAATGCAATCGTAAGCGGTAAGCAGCCAGCAATGGAAAGCAAAAAACAAGGGTAAGCAACCATGAGTGGTAAGCAATCGTCAGTGGTAAGCAACCATCCACGGTTTGCTGCCTATGTTTTTACAAGCGCCCGCCTTACTGGACACCTCTAATGTAATGAACGTGGTGATTGGATGTTCTAGTCCCATGCATTGCATCTGCAGAGACCAGGAATCACACTGCCGATCCCGGGGCTCTTCTGTGGGTGCAGGGCTGGTGGCACCTTGGTATACAGTGGGCAAGACCAGAACACGGCGGCACTGACTTACTCAGAGATACACAGAGTGCAGTGCCCACCCCGGGAGAGGCGTTCCTCCTGTATTATAGATCCCTAATTAGTGCACGCCACCATGTAAACGTGTAAATCAAATCCAATCCCCAGCACAAAGCTCCAATTAATGTAATTATGGTCTCCCGATCGATCAGTTGTTATAGGCGATCAATGCCGCGACCATAATGACATTAATTGGATTGCTGGGCTATTGCACATGTCACCCTGTGTGGGCAGCGCTCTGACAGGGACACTAATAATATACACAGAAATCATTATAACACGGGCGGGGGCGCGCGTACAGCAGGGGCGAGCTGGCACCTCGCTGGAGGTAAGTGCCCACCCCAGGCCTCGCCTGTGGAATAGGACCTGGGTAATGAAGCACACACAGATATACCCAGGTATTACAGGCCGGGACCCCCGGCTCTGAGGTGGATGACATTTCACAGACCCCTCAGTGGCGTTTATCGACCTGTCCCTCTTTGTGATAAGCAGTAAACACAGCGAGATGGACTGTGCTAAGGAATGCGGCTCAGTGTCTGTCTGTTCCTGTGGGGGGGACCCAGGAGGGCTGGGGGTTCCAGTATACAGTGTACACAGCATAGCAAACTCGTCTGAATCAGGCCCATGCTGCCTAGCATAGGTTGGGGGAAGGGTTCTGTACAGTGAGGAGCAGATGTTAGGGAGTGTAGTACATGGTGGGTAGCAGAGGCTGGGGGGTGCTGTACAGTGAGGAGCAGATGTTGGGGAGTGTAGTACATGGTGGGTGGCAGAGGCTGGGGGGTGCTGTACAGTGAGGAGCAGATGTTGGGGAGTGTAGTAGATGGTGGGTGGCAGAGGCTGGGGGGTGCTGTACAGTGAGGAGCAGATGTTGGGGAGTGTAGTACATGGTGTGTGGTACAGATTGGGGGGTGCTGTACAGTGAGGAGCAGATGTTGGGCAGTATAGTACATGGTGTATGGCATAGGTTGGAGGGTGCTGTACAGTGAGGAGCAGATGTTGGGCAGTATAGTACATGGTGTGTGGTACAGATTGGGGGGGGGGTGCTGTACCGTAAGTAGCAGATGTTGGGGAGTGTAGTACATGGTGTGTGGCAGAGGTTGGGGGGTGCTGTACAGTGAGGAGCAGATGTTGGCCAGTATAGTACATGGTGTGTGGTACAGATTGGGGGGTGCTGTACAGTGAGGAGCAGATGTTGGGGAGTGTAGTACATGGTGTGTGGCAGAGGTTGGGGGGTGCTGTACAGTGATGAGCAGATGTTGGGCAGTATAGTACATGGTGTGTGGCAGAGGCTGGGGGGTGCTGTACAGTGAGGAGCAGATGTTGGGGAGTGTAGTACATGGTGGGTGGCAGAGGCTGGGGGGTGCTGTACAGTGAGGAGCAGATGTTGGGCAGTATAGTACATGGTGTCTGGCAGAGGCTGGGGGTGCTGTACAGTGAGGAGCAGATGTTGGGGAGTGTAGTACATGGTGTATGGCACAGATTGGGGGGGTGCTGTACAGTGAGGAGCAGATGTTGGGCGGTATAGTACATGGTGTCTGGCAGAGGCTGGGTAGTGCTGTACAGTGAGGAGCAGATGTTGGGGAGTGTAGTACATGGTGGGTAGCAGAGGCTGGGGGGTGCTGTACAGTGAGGAGCAGATGTTGGGGAGTGTAGTACATGGTGTCTGGCAGAGGTTGAGGGGTGCTGTACAGTGAGGAGCAGATGTTGGGCGGTATAGTACATGGTGTCTGGCAGAGGCTGGGGGGTGCTGTACAGTGAGGAGCAGATGTTGGGCAGTATAGTACATGGTGTCTGGCAGAGGTTGGGGGGGTGCTGTACAGTGAGGAGCAGATGTTGGGCGGTATAGTACATGGTGTCTGGCAGAGGTTGGGGGGTGCTGTACAGTGAGGAGCAGATGTTGGGCGGTATAGTACATGGTGTCTGGCAGAGGCTGGGGGGTGCTGTACAGTGAGGAGCAGATGTTGGGCAGTATAGTACATGGTGTCTGGCAGAGGTTGGGGGGTGCTGTACAGTGAGGAGCAGATGTTGGGCAGTATAGTACATGGTGTCTGGCAGAGGCTGGGGGGTGCTGTACAGTGAGGAGCAGATGTTGGGCAGTATAGTACATGGTGGGTGGCAGAGGCTGGGGGGTGCTGTACAGTGAGGAGCAGATGTTGGGCAGTATAGTACATGGTGTCTGGCAGAGGCTGGGGGGTGCTGTACAGTGAGGAGCAAATGTTGGGCAGTATAGTACATGGTGGGTGGCAGAGGCTGGGGGTGCTGTACAGTGAGGAGCAGATGTTGGGGAGTGTAGTACATGGTGGGTAGCAGAGGCTGGGGGGTGCTGTACAGTGAGGAGCAGATGTTGGGGAGTGTAGTACATGGTGTCTGGCAGAGGTTGAGGGGTGCTGTACAGTGAGGAGCAGATGTTGGGCGGTATAGTACATGGTGTCTGGCAGAGGCTGGGGGGTGCTGTACAGTGAGGAGCAGATGTTGGGCAGTATAGTACATGGTGTCTGGCAGAGGTTGAGGGGTGCTGTACAGTGAGGAGCAGATGTTGGGCGGTATAGTACATGGTGTCTGGCAGAGGTTGGGGGGTGCTGTACAGTGAGGAGCAGATGTTGGGCGGTATAGTACATGGTGTCTGGCAGAGGCTGGGGGGTGCTGTACAGTGAGGAGCAGATGTTGGGCAGTATAGTACATGGTGTCTGGCAGAGGTTGGGGGGTGCTGTACAGTGAGGAGCAGATGTTGGGCAGTATAGTACATGGTGGGTGGCAGAGGCTGGGGGTGCTGTACAGTGAGGAGCAGATGTTGGGCAGTATAGTACATGGTGTCTGGCAGAGGCTGGGGGGTGCTGTACAGTGAGGAGCAGATGTTGGGCAGTATAGTACATGGTGTCTGGCAGAGGCTGGGGGGTGCTGTACAGTGAGGAGCAAATGTTGGGCAGTATAGTACATGGTGGGTGGCAGAGGCTGGGGGTGCTGTACAGTGAGGAGCAGATGTTGGGGAGTGTAGTACATGGTGTGTGGCAGAGGCTGGGGGGTGCTGTACAGTGAGGAGCAGATGTTGGGCAGTATAGTACATGGTGTGTGGCACATATTGGGGGGTGCTGTACAGTGAGGAGCAGATGTTGGGGAGTATAGTACATGGTGGGTGGCAGAGGCTGGGGGGTGCTGTACAGTGAGGAGCAGATGTTGGGCAGTATAGTACATGGTGTCTGGCAGAGGCTGGAGGTGCTGTACAGTGAGGAGCAGATGTTGGGGAGTGTAGTACATGGTGGGTGGCAGAGGCTAGGGGGTGCTGTACAGTGAGGAGCAGATGTTGGGCAGTATAGTACATGGTGGGTGGCAGAGGCTGGGGGGTGCTGTACAGTGAGGAGCAGATGTTGGGGAGTGTAGTACATGGTGGGTGGCAGAGGCTGGGGGGTGCTGTACAGTAAGGAGCAGATGTTGGGCAGTATAGTACATGGTGGGTGGCAGAGGCTGGGGGTGCTGTACAGTGAGGAGCAGATGTTGGGCAGTATAGTACATGGTGTCTGGCAGAGGCTGGGGGGTGCTGTACAGTAAGGAGCAGATGTTGGGGAGTGTAGTACATGGTGGGTGGCAGAGGCTGAGGGGTGCTGTACAGTGAGAAGCAGATGTAGGGGAGTGTAGTACATGGTGGGTGGCAGAGGCTGGGGGGTGCTGTACAGTGAGGAGCAGATGTTGGGCAGTATAGTACATGGTGTCTGGCAGAGGCTGGGGGTGCTGTACAGTGAGGAGCAGATGTTGGGCAGTATAGTACATGGTGGGTGGCAGAGACTGGGGGGTGCTGTACAGTGAGGAGCAGATGTTGGGCAGTATAGTACATGGTGGGTGGCAGAGGCTGGGGGGTGCTGTACAGTGAGGAGCAGATGTTGGGGAGTGTAGTACATGGTGGGTGTCAGAGGCTGGGGGGTGCTGTACAGTGAAGAGCAGATGTTGGGGAGTGTAGTACATGGTGGGTGGCAGAGGCTGGGGGGTGCTGTACAGTGAGGAGCAGATGTTGGGGAGTGTAGTACATGGTGGGTGGCAGAGGCTGGGGGGTGCTGTACAGTGAGGAGCAGATGTTAGGCAGTATAGTACATGGTGGGTGGCAGAGGCTGGGGGTGCTGTACAGTGAGGAGCAGATGTTGGGGAGTGTAGTACATGGTGTGTGGCAGAGGCTGGGGGTGCTGTACAGTGAGGAGCAGATGTTGGGGAGTGCAGTACATGGTGGGTGGCAGAGGTTGGGGGTGCTGTACAGTGAGGAGCAGATGTTGGGGAGTGTACTACATGGTGGGTGGCAGAGGCTGGGGGGTGCTGTACAGTGAGGAGCAGATGTTGGGGAGTGCAGTACATGGTGGGTGGCAGAGGTTGGGGGGTGCTGTACAGTGAGGAGCAGATGTTGGGCAGTATAGTACATGGTGTCTGGCAGAGGGTTGGGATCATTTGGTCTATTGCATTATGGTCGAAAGTCATTAGGTCGAATCCATTAGGTCGACATGCTAAAAGGTCGACATGACTCTAGGTCGACATGGGAAAAGGTCGACATGATTCTAGGTCGAAAGGTCATTAGTTCGACAGGTCATTAGTTCGACAAGGTCATTAGTTCGACATTGTCTATGTCGACATTCACAAGGTCGACATGGGGTTTTTCACTGTTTTTTTACCTGAATGTCAACACAGTCGACATGGACACAGTTTAAAGTGCACTGCATCCCCTCGCATCGCTCGCTGCGCTCGCTATGCGTCGGGCACGGTGCCTCGCTACGCTCGGCACACTATTTTATTCTCCCACCACGCCCTAGTGGATGGTAGGGCATGAAATACCGCCTGTCGGCACATGTTGGCTCAAAAAACAGTGAAAAACTCCATGTCGACCTTGTGAATGTCGACATAGACAATGTCGAACTAATGACCTTGTCGAACTAATGACCTGTCGAACTAATGACCTTTCGAACTAGAATCATGTCGACCTTTTCCCATGTCGACCTAGAGTCATGTCGACCTTTTAGCATGTCGACCTAATGGATTCGACCTAATGACTGTCGACCATAATGCAGTAGACCAAATGACCGCATCCCCTGGCGGAGGCTGGGGGGTGCTGTACAGTGAGGAGCAGATGTTGGGGAGTGTAGTACATGGTGTGTGGCAGAGGCTGGGGGGTGCTGTACAGTGAGGAGCAGATGTTGGGCAGTATAGTACATGGTGGGTGGCAGAGGCTGGGGGGTGCTGTACAGTGAGGAGCAGATGTTGGGGAGTGCAGTACATGGTGGGTGGCAGAGGTTGGGGGGTGCTGTACAGTGAGGAGCAGATATTGGGGAGTGTAGTACATGGTGGGTAGCAGAGGCTGGGGGGTGCTGTACAGTGAGGAGCAGATGTTGGGGAGTGTAGTACATGGTGGGTAGCAGAGGCTGGGGGGTGCTGTACAGTGAGGAGCAGATGTTGGGGAGTGTAGTACATGGTGGGTGGCAGAGGCTGGGGGGTGCTGTACAGTGAGGAGCAGATGTTGGGGAGTGTAGTACATGGTGGGTGGCAGAGGCTGGGGGGTGCTGTACAGTGAGGAGCAGATGTTGGGGAGTGCAGTACATGGTGGGTGGCACAGAATGGAGTGAGGGGGGGGGGGGGGGTATACAGTGATGCAGACAGCACAATACCCGGCACTGTCTGATCGCTCTGCAGGTGACAGGTAATGAGACATTTCATGCACTACTGCGTCCATGTAACACCGTGTGCGCCAATTCCAGCTCCTCCATTAGGACGGCTGGATGGTCCCCGGCACAACCATTAGCCACAAATGGAAACATCACTTACTCCCAAATACTGAGCGTGCGGAGAAACCTACTCCCGTCCCCACCACGCAGAGCACACTGCTCCCCACCACGCAGCACGCATTGCTCCCCACCACGCAGAGCACACTGCTCCCCACCACGCAGCACACACTGCTCCCCACCACGCAGAGCACACTGCTCCCATCCCCACCACGCAGCACACACTGCTCCCCACCACGCAGAGCACACTGCTCCCATCCCCACCACGCAGCACACACTGCTCCCCACCACGCAGCGCACACTGCTCCCCACCACGCAGAGCACACTGCTCCCATCCCCACCACGCAGCACACACTGCTCCCCACCACGCAGAGCACACTGCTCCCATCCCCACCACGCAGCACACACTGCTCCCCACCACGCAGCGCACACTGCTCCCCACCACGCAGAGCACACTGCTCCCATCCCCACCACGCAGCACACACTGCTCCCCACCACACAGCAAACTACTGCCCTGCATGCAGAGCACTCTGCTCCCATCCCCACCACGCAGCACACACTGTTCCCTACCACGCAGCACACACTGCTCCCCCACCACGCAGAGCACACTGCTCCCATCCCCACCACACAGCACACACTGCTCCCCCACCACGAAGAGCACACTGCTCCCATCCCCACCACACAGTACTATCAGGCTATCTGATTCCCTTACCTCCTTCAAGCGCTCCCTCAAAACCCACTTTTTTTCGACTAGCCTATCCCTCCTCCTAACCTCTTTTGATCCTCCTATCCTGCCTCCGTTCCCCTCCGTTCCTACTTATCCTATTGTATTTCGTTCGTCCACCCACCTGTTTTTAGTATGTTAACTCGGTACTTATGTATTATCTGGGCTCCCATGTTAAATGCACCCTATTTTTTGATAGCCCTACTATCCAAGTACGCATGGAGTCGATTTTATATAGTGTGGCGAGCGCAGCGAGCCACCGTGCCCGAAGCGTGGCGAGCGCAGCGAGCCCCGCGAGGGGTCGCGGTCTCATAAGAAAAACGGGAGCCCAGATATTACATAAGTACCGTTAACTCTTATGAGCAGGGCCCTCCTTCCTCACGTACTCACCCTACCTCATTACCTCACCTGTGCTCCTGTCCTGTTCTTCCCTTCCTCTACTTCATCTTCAGTCTCCTTGACAATTTTGACACCTACTTCTGAACTGATGCTGATTTTAGTTCTACCAGCTATACCCCTATTTATACTGTATCTTTCAACACACCCTGTAGGTTACCTTGTAATTTGTTTTTTTTTGTTTGCTATGTACGGCGCTGCGGACACTTTGCGGCGCCTTATAAATAAACGTACTACTACTACTACTACAGCACACAATGCTCCCCACCACACAGCACACACTGCTCCCCACCACGCAGAGCACACTGCTCCCATCCCCACCACACACACTGCTCCCCACCACGCAGAGCACACTGCTCCCCACCACGCAGCACACACTGCTCCCCACCACGCAGAGCACACTGCTCCCATCCCCACCACGCAGAGCACACTGCTCCCATCCCCACCACGCAGAGCACACTACTCCCCACCACACGCAGTACATGCGCAGAAGTAAGATGGGGTTATACTAGTAAGAAGAGGTGGCTCTAGATCGGGGTTAGTCAGTAAGCGGCCCTCAGTCTCCTGTGGCACTACACATACCAGCATGCACTGCACTAGAATTTTACACAGTGAGGTCAGGTCTGTGCCAATAACACATATACCTCCAAGAACTTGTGACATGAGAGAAGCGTCAGGCATTCTGTGCCTCGTGCCTCAGTGACGTTACCGGTTCCTATGGCTGCAGCTTACACTTCCATCACTGTAGTATTACTGCTGGGTACCAGAGTGAGAATAGGGACGTGTGACTCCTTACCTCTGCAGGTCCCCGCACCAACTCCGCCTGCTCCGCGCCCACCTCAAGCGTCACATCCACAGACGCAAAGGGCCGACTCGCCATCTGCTGACGCTCTCGCATGAGTTGCTGTGGAGACAGAAAGATCTATTATTACAATTCACAGAGGTTTTGGGATGTCAGATTTCTTATATAGCGCACACAGATTCCGCAGCGCTGTACATAGAATATTTGTACATTAACATCAGTCCCTACCCCAGTGGAGCTTACAATCTATATTTCCTACCACATGTACACGCACACACAGACATTCTAGGGTTAATTTTGTTGGGAGCCAATTAGCCTACCAGTATATTTCTGGATTGTGGGAGGAAACCGGAGTACCCGGAGGAAACCCACAAAAGTACGGGGAGAATATACAAACTTCACACAGTTAGGGCCATGGTGGGGATCGAACCCATGACCTCAGCGCTGTGAGGCAGTAATGCTAACCATTACACCGTCCATACTGCCCTGTATATATAACACATGGTGGGGATAGAACCCATGACCTCAGCGTTGTGAGGCAGTAATGCTAACCATTACACCGTATAACACATGGTGGGGATAGAGCCCATGACCTCAGTGCTGTGAGGCAGTAATGTAACCATTACACCGTCCATACTGCCCTGTATATATAACACATGGTGGGGATCGAACCCATGACCTCAGCGCTGTGAGGCAGTAATGTAACCATTACACCATCCGTACTGCCCTGTATATATAACACATGGTGGGGATAGAGCCCATGACCTCAGTGCTGTGAGGCAGTAATGTAACCATTACACCGTCCATACTGCCCTGTATATATAACACATGGTGGGAATAGAACCCATGACCTCAGCGCTGTGAGGCAGTAATGCTAACCATTACACCATCCGTACTGCCCTGTATATATAACACATGGTGGGAATAGAACCCATGACCTCAGTGCTGTGAGGCAGTAATGCTAACCATTACACCATCCGTACTGCCCTGTATATATAACACATGGTGGGAATAGAACCCATGACCTCAGTGCTGTGAGGCAGTAATGCTAACCATTACACCATCCGTACTACCCCGTGTATATAACACATGGTGGGGATAGAACCCATGTCCTCAGTGCTGTGAGGCAGTAATGCTAACCATTACACCATCCGTACTGCCCCGTATATATAACACATGGTGGGGATAGAACCCATGACCTCAGTGCTGTGAGGCAGTAATACTAACCATTACACCATCCGTACTGCCCCGTATATATAACACTAGGTGGGAATAGAACCCATGACCTCAGTGCTGTGAGGCAGTAATGTAACCATTACAGATGTGCGGTGATACTGTGACAATGTATATATTACAGTAACGTGATTCTGGGGATAGTCTCCATCCTAGTTCACCCCACTCCCCTGGACTGTAAGATGTCACAGGCAGGGCCCTCCGCCCCCTGGTCCTGAACTGTCCCTGTCTCCCATCATTCAGTCGCTGTCACAGGCAGGGCCCTCCGCCCTCTGGTCCTACTGAACAACTGCAACCAATCAGCAATGGGCTTATATATACCTAGCACCACCTGGGCAATGAAACCAAGTGTGTGATTGGTGTGCAGTGTGGGTAAATACAGTGCATCTGGAAAGTATTCACAGCGCTTCACTTTTCACATTTTGTTATGTTACAGCCTTATTCCAAAATAGAATAAATTAATTTTCCCCCTCAAAATTCTACACACGATCCCCCATAATGACAACGTGAAAAGTGTTTGGGATTTTTGCAAAAGTTTTAAACATAAAAAACGAAGAAATGCCAGCGATACGCCTGGGCAGACTGTCACATGGGACTGTCTGAGGGATGGGGGTCCGGGGGGCTACCAGGACCCCAAAACTCTCCGATAGGTCTCGTGGTAACCACACCTGGGTAGACTGTCTGAGGGGACTGTCTGAGGGATGGGGGGCTACCAGGACACGCGGGACCCCAATATGATGGATCTCGTGGTAACCACACCTGGGCAGACTGTCATAGGGGACTGTCTGAGGGATGGGGGGCTACCAGGACACGCAGGACCCCAATACGATGGATCTCGTGGTAACCACACCTGGGCAGACTGTCATAGGGGACTGTCTGAGGGAGGTGGGGACTGGGGGCTACCAGGACACGCGGGACCCCAATACGATGGATCTTGTGGTAACCACACCTGGGCAGACTGTCATAGGGGACTGTCTGAGGGATGGGGGTCTACCAGGACACGCGGGACCCCAATACGATGGATCTCGTGGTAACCACACCTGGGCAGACTGTCATAGGGGACTGTCTGAGGGATGGGGGGCTACCAGGACACGCAGGACCCCAATACGATGGATCTCGTGGTAACCACACCTGGGCAGACTGACTCGTTCCGGAGCCTCATCCCCCGGCACTGTGAGACAGGGCTGATGTCATCGGAGAGAACCGGCCGATGACATCACAACAAGCTTTGGCGACGGCTGTAAAATAGTTTTGTTTCCCTAATTCCCCTCCTCTAATTTATCTCCAAGAGGACTCGCTGCTAATTAAATGTATTATGTGCCTGTAATAATGGATAGGAAGCCATATAATTCATTACAAAGGGGGTAATTATCCTTTACTAATTGTACACTCATTAATTACACTCCTGTTAGCTGGGCTAATAAGTAGATAAAACAGTATTTTAGACACAATAGGAGACAAGAGAAATGAGCACAGGCTGGAGCTGGTCCATACGATGCACAGATCATATACAGGGACTGGGGGCCTAACTCAGCTCTGATCGCTGGGCCGCTGCTTTATGGAGCCCAGTGATCTGTTAGCCGCCGCCCCACCAGAGTGAAGCCCCGCCCCTGTGCATGGCTGCAAATGGCATCGCAGCTGTGCCAAAACTGGCCAATCCATTCGCGTCCAGCACCATCGAAGATCCCCCCCCCCCCCCCATGTGCAACGGCTGAGGAGACGGTGACTGCTCAGCACTGCGATGATCCACAATGGCAGATCGGGGCCGGAGCTCACCTCAGAGGTTCTACATTCATCCTGGGTCCCGCCCGTGCAGGAGCCCGGCAGCAGATGACTCCATTGCCTCTGGCAGTATCATCTCCCAAATCCCACAGCAGGACTCACGAGGAACACTGGCGGTGCGCGCTATAACTGCGGTGTGACAAATCACCTTTCCGGGTGAAACGCATCAAATACAGATCAACAGAATTTATACCGCACATAATAACTCACATGGACGGTGTCATGCGACCTAGAGGAGGATATTTATCAAAGCGTGGAGAGAGATAAAGTGAAGAGGGATAAAATACCAACCAATCAGCTCCTGCCATTAACAGGCCGAGTTATAAAAATGACAGTTAGGAGTTTGGTAGATTAGCTCCTGCCACTTTATCTCTCTCCAAGTTTTGATAAACCTGCCCCAATGATTATCTTCCGCACCCGTTAGCAGCAGAATCTGACGTCACAGACAGAACGTAACCCGACCAGTGCGCAGCTTAGTGCCGCAGGGGACTCGGATGATTAAACTGCTCTCCAGATCCTTCTATATTCCAGTGGGCATAATGGGTACAGGAGAAACCCTTCAGAAGATGAGGTGGCGCAGTACGGTTCAGTAATCACAGAGATATTAATGCGGAATAGGAATAAGGTGACCTGAGAATCCGCGCGGAACAGAACGGAACGTGTCATTTTATGGAGAAATCTGTGGATGTGCAGATAAACAGCCCCATCCCCCGACCATCCTCCTGCACACAGACCTGTCATGTACAGGGCTGTGGGACCATACCCAGCGGACACAACCTCCCTTCCTGCACCCAGACTACCAGACGTGTCATGTACAGGGCTGTGGGACCATACCCAGCGGCCACAACCTCCCTTCCTGCACCCAGACTACCAGACGTGTCATGTACAGGGCTGTGGGACCATACCCAGCGGACACAACCTCCCTTCCTGCACCCAGACTCCCAGACGTGTCATGTACAGGGCTGTGGGACCATACTCAGCGGCCGCACCTCCCTTCCTGCACCCAGACTACCAGACGTGTCATGTACAGGGCTGTGGGACCATACCCAGCGGCCACAACCTCCCTTCCTGCACCCAGACTACCAGACGTGTCATGTACAGGGCTGTGGAACCATACCCAGCGGCCACACCTCCCTTCCTGCACCCAGACTACCAGACGTGTCATGTACAGGGCTGTGGAACCATACGCAGCGGCCGCACCTCCCTTCCTGTACCCAGACTACCAGACGTGTCATGTACAGGGCTGTGGAACCATACCCAGCGGCCGCACCTCCCTTCCTGCACCCAGACTACCAGACGTGTCATGTACAGAGCTGTGGAACCATACCCAGCGGCCACATCCTCCCTTCCTGCACCCAGACTACCAGACGTGTCATGTACAGGGCTGTGGAACCATACCCAGCGGCCACAGCCTCCCTTCCTGCACTCAGACTACCAGACGTGTCATGTACAGGGCTATGGAACCATACCCAGCGGACACAACCTCCCTTCCTGCACCCAGACTACCAGACGTGTCATGTACAGGGCTGTGGAACCATACCCAGCGGCCACAACCTCCCTTCCTGCACCCAGACTCCCAGACGTGTCATGTACAGGGCTGTGGGACCATACCCAGTGGCCGCACCTCCCTTCCTGCACCCAGACTACCAGACGTGTCATGTACAGAGCTGTGGGACCATACCCAGCGGTCGCACCTCCCTTCCTGCACCCAGACTCCCAGACGTGTCATGTACAGGGCTGTGGAACCATACCCAGGGGACACAACCTCCCTTCCTGCACCCAGACTACCAGACGTGTCATGTACAGGGCTGTGGAACCATACCCAGCGGACACAACCTCCCTTCCTGCACCCAGACGTGTCATGTACAGGGCTGTGGAACCATACTCAGCGGACACAACCTCCCTTCCTGCACCCAGACTACCAGACGTGTCATGTACAGGGCTGTGGAACCATACCCAGCGGCCGCACCTCCCTTCCTGCACCCAGACTACCAGACGTGTCATGTACAGGGCTGTGGGACCATACCCAGCGGACACAACCTCCCTTCCTGCACCCAGACTACCAGACGTGTCATGTACAGGGCTGTGGAACCATACCCAGCGGCCGCACCTCCCTTCCTGCACCCAGACTACCAGACGTGTCATGTACAGGGCTGTGGAACCATACCCAGCGGCCGCACCTCCCTTCCTGCACCCAGACTACCAGACGTGTCATGTACAGGGCTGTGGAACCATACCCAGCGGCCGCACCTCCCTTCCTGCACCCAGGCTACCAGACGTGTCATGTACAGGGCTGTGGAACCATACCCAGCGGCCGCACCTCCCTTCCTGCACCCAGACTACCAGACATGTCATGTACAGGGCTGTGGAACCATACCCAGCGGACACAACCTCCCTTCCTGCACCCAGACTACCAGACGTGTCATGTACAGGGCTGTGGAACCATACCCAGTGGACACAACCTCCCTTCCTGCACCCAGACTACCAGACGTGTCATGTACAGGGCTGTGGGACCATACCCAGTGGACACAACCTCCCTTCCTGCACCCAGACTACCAGACGTGTCATGTACAGGGCTGTGGAACCATACCCAGCGGCCACAACCTCCCTTCCTGCACCCAGACTACCAGACGTGTCATGTACAGGGCTGTGGGACCATACCCAGCGGACACAACCTCCCTTCCTGCACCCAGACTACCAGACGTGTCATGTACAGGGCTGTGGAACCATACCCAGCGGACACAACCTCCCTTCCTGCACCCAGACTACCAGACGTGTCATGTACAGGGCTGTGGAACCATACCCAGCGGCCACAACCTCCCTTCCTGCACCCAGACTCCCAGACGTGTCATGTACAGGGCTGTGGGACCATACCCAGTGGCCGCACCTCCCTTCCTGCACCCAGACTACCAGACGTGTCATGTACAGAGCTGTGGGACCATACCCAGCGGTCGCACCTCCCTTCCTGCACCCAGACTCCCAGACGTGTCATGTACAGGGCTGTGGAACCATACCCAGGGGACACAACCTCCCTTCCTGCACCCAGACTACCAGACGTGTCATGTACAGGGCTGTGGAACCATACCCAGCGGACACAACCTCCCTTCCTGCACCCAGACGTGTCATGTACAGGGCTGTGGAACCATACTCAGCGGACACAACCTCCCTTCCTGCACCCAGACTACCAGACGTGTCATGTACAGGGCTGTGGAACCATACCCAGCGGCCGCACCTCCCTTCCTGCACCCAGACTACCAGACGTGTCATGTACAGGGCTGTGGGACCATACCCAGCGGACACAACCTCCCTTCCTGCACCCAGACTACCAGACGTGTCATGTACAGGGCTGTGGGACCATATCCAGCGGACACAACCTCCCTTCCTGCACCCAGACTACCAGACGTGTCATGTACAGGGCTGTGGAACCATACCCAGCGGCCGCACCTCCCTTCCTGCACCCAGACTACCAGACGTGTCATGTACAGGGCTGTGGAACCATACCCAGCGGCCGCACCTCCCTTCCTGCACCCAGACTACCAGACGTGTCATGTACAGGGCTGTGGAACCATACCCAGCGGCCGCACCTCCCTTCCTGCACCCAGGCTACCAGACGTGTCATGTACAGGGCTGTGGAACCATACCCAGCGGCCGCACCTCCCTTCCTGCACCCAGACTACCAGACATGTCATGTACAGGGCTGTGGAACCATACCCAGCGGACACAACCTCCCTTCCTGCACCCAGACTACCAGACGTGTCATGTACAGGGCTGTGGAACCATACCCAGTGGACACAACCTCCCTTCCTGCACCCAGACTACCAGACGTGTCATGTACAGGGCTGTGGAACCATACCCAGCGGCCACAACCTCCCTTCCTGCACCCAGACTACCAGACGTGTCATGTACAGGGCTGTGGGACCATACCCAGCGGACACAACCTCCCTTCCTGCACCCAGACTACCAGACGTGTCATGTACAGGGCTGTGGAACCATACCCAGCGGACACAACCTCCCTTCCTGCACCCAGACTCCCAGACCTGTCATGTACAGGGCTGTGGAACCATACCCAGCGGACACAACCTCCCTTCCTGCACCCAGACTACCAGACGTGTCATGTACAGGGCTGTGGGACCATACCCAGCAGCCACAACCTCCATTCCTGCACCCAAACTCCCAGACGTGTCATGTACAGGGCTGTGGAACCATACCCAGCGGCCACAACCTCCCTTCCTGCACCCAAACTCCCAGACGTGTCATGTACAGGGCTGTGGAACCATACCCAGCGGACACAACCTCCCTTCCTGCACCCAGACTACCAGACGTGTCATGTACAGGGCTGTGGGACCATACCCAGCGGCCACAACCTCCCTTCCTGCACCCAAACTCCCAGACGTGTCATGTACAGGGCTGTGGAACCATACCCAGCGGCCACAACCTCCCTTCCTGCACCCAGACTCCCAGACGTGTCATGTACAGGGCTGTGGAACCATACCCAGCGGCCGGACCTCCCTTCCTGCACCCAGATTACCAGACCTGTCATGTACAGGGCTGTGGGACCATACCCAGCGGACACAACCTCCCTTCCTGCACCCAGACTACCAGACGTGTCATGTACAGAGCTGTGGAACCATACCCAGCGGCCACATCCTCCCCTCCTGCACCCAGACTACCAGACGTGTCATGTACAGGGCTGTGGAACCATACCCAGCGGACACAACCTCCCTTCCTGCACCCAGACTACCAGACATGTCATGTACAGGGCTGTGGAACCATACCCAGCGGCCACAACCTCCCTTCCTGCACCCAGACTCCCAGACGTGTCATGTACAGGGCTGTGGGACCATACCCAGTGGCCGAACCTCCCTTCCTGCACCCAGACTACCAGACGTGTCATGTACAGAGCTGTGGGATCATACCCAGCGGCCGCACCTCCCTTCCTGCACCCAGACTATCAGACGTGTCATGTACAGGGCTGTGGAACCATACCCAGCGGACACAACCTCCCTTCCTGCACCCAGACTACCAGACGTGTCATGTACAGGGCTGTGGAACCATACCCAGCGGCCGCACCTCCCTTCCTGCACCCAGACTATCAGACGTGTCATGTACAGGGCTGTGGAACCATACCCAGCGGACACAACCTCCCTTCCTGCACACAGACTCCCAGACGTGTCATGTACAGGGCTGTGGAACCATACCCAGCGGCCACACCTCCCTTCCTGCACCCAGACTACCAGACGTGTCATGTACAGGGCTGTGGAACCATACCCAGCGGCCACATCCTCCCCTCCTGCACACAGACTCCCAGACGTGTCATGTACAGGGCTGTGGAACCATACCCAGCGGTCGCACCTCCCTTCCTGCACCCAGACTCCCAGACGTGTCATGTACAGGGCTGTGGAACCATACCCAGCGGACACAACCTCCCTTCCTGCACCCAGACTACCAGACGTGTCATGTACAGGGCTGTGGAACCATACCCAGCGGACACAACCTCCCTTCCTGCACCCAGACGTGTCATGTACAGGGCTGTGGAACCATACTCAGCGGACACAACCTCCCTTCCTGCACCCAGACTACCAGACGTGTCATGTACAGGGCTGTGGAACCATACCCAGCGGCCGCACCTCCCTTCCTGCACCCAGACTACCAGACGTGTCATGTACAGGGCTGTGGGACCATACCCAGCGGACACAACCTCCCTTCCTGCACCCAGACTACCAGACGTGTCATGTACAGGGCTGTGGAACCATACCCAGCGGCCGCACCTCCCTTCCTGCACCCAGACTACCAGACATGTCATGTACAGGGCTGTGGAACCATACCCAGCGGACACAACCTCCCTTCCTGCACCCAGACTACCAGACGTGTCATGTACAGGGCTGTGGAACCATACCCAGTAGACACAACCTCCCTTCCTGCACCCAGACTACCAGACGTGTCATGTACAGGGCTGTGGAACCATACCCAGCGGCCACAATCTCCCTTCCTGCACCCAGACTACCAGACGTGTCATGTACAGGGCTGAGGGACCATACCCAGCGGACACAACCTCCCTTCCTGCACCCAGACTACCAGACGTGTCATGTACAGGGCTGTGGAACCATACCCAGCGGACACTACCTCCCTTCCTGCACCCAGACTCCCAGACCTGTCATGTACAGGGCTGTGGAACCATACCCAGCGGACACAACCTCCCTTCCTGCACCCAGACTACCAGACGTGTCATGTACAGGGCTGTGGGACCATACCCAGCGGCCACAACCTCCCTTCCTGCACCCAAACTCCCAGACGTGTCATGTACAGGGCTGTGGAACCATACCCAGCAGCCACAACCTCCCTTCCTGCACCCAAACTCCCAGACGTGTCATGTACAGGGCTGTGGAACCATACCCAGCGGACACAACCTCCCTTCCTGCACCCAGACTACCAGACGTGTCATGTACAGGGCTGTGGGACCATACCCAGCGGCCACAACCTCCCTTCCTGCACCCAAACTCCCAGACGTGTCATGTACAGGGCTGTGGAACCATACCCAGCGGCCACAACCTCCCTTCCTGCACCCAGACTACCAGACGTGTCATGTACAGGGCTGTGGAACCATAGCCAGCGGACACAACCTCCCTTCCTGCACCCAGGCTACCAGACGTGTCATGTACAGGGCTGTGGAACCATACCCAGCGGCCGGACCTCCCTTCCTGCACCCAGATTACCAGACCTGTCATGTACAGGGCTGTGGGACCATACCCAGGGGACACAACCTCCCTTCCTGCACCCAGACTACCAGACGTGTCATGTACAGGGCTGTGGAACCATACCCAGCGGCCACAACCTCCCTTCCTGCACCCAGACTACCAGACGTGTCATGTACAGGGCTGTGGAACCATACCCAGCGGCCGCACCTCCCTTCCTGCACCCAGACTACCAGATGTGTCATGTACAGGGCTATGGAACCATACCCAGCGGCCACAGCCTCCCTTCCTGCACCCAGACTCCCAGACGTGTCATGTACAGGGCTATGGAACCATACCCAGCGGCCACAGCCTCCCTTCCTGCACCCAGACTCCCAGACGTGTCATGTACAGGGCTGTGGGACCATACCCAGCGGCCACAGCCTCCCTTCCTGCACCCAGACTACCAGACGTGTCATGTACAGGGCTGTGGAACCATACCCAGCGGACACAACCTCCCTTCCTGCACCCAGACTCCCAGACGTGTCATGTACAGGGCTATGGAACCATACCCAGCGGCCACAGCCTCCCTTCCTGCACCCAGACTCCCAGACGTGTCATGTACAGGGCTGTGGAACCATACCCAGCGGACACAACCTCCCTTCCTGCACCCAGACTCCCAGACGTGTCATGTACAGGGCTATGGAACCATACCCAGCGGACACAACCTCCCTTCCTGCACCCAGACTCCCAGACGTGTCATGTACAGGGCTATGGAACCATACCCAGCGGCCACAGCCTCCCTTCCTGCACCCAGACTACCAGACGTGTCATGTACAGGGCTGTGGGACCATACCCAGCGGACACAACCTCCCTTCCTGCACCCAGACTACCAGACATGTCATGTACAGGGCTGTGGGACCATAACCAGCGGACACAACCTCCCTTCCTGCACCCAGACTACCAGACGTGTCATGTACAGGGCTGTGGAACCATACCCAGCGGCCACAGCCTCCCTTCCTGCACCCAGACTCCCAGACGTGTCATGTACAGGGCTATGGAACCATACCCAGCGGCCACAACCTCCCTTCCTGCACCCAGACTCCCAGACGTGGCATGTACAGGGCTGTGGAACCATACCCAGCGGCCACAACCTCCCTTCCTGCACCCAGACTACCAGACGTGTCATGTACAGGGCTGTGGAACCATACCCAGCGGCCACAACCTCCCTTCCTGCACCCAGACTACCAGACGTGTCATGTACAGGGCTGTGGAACCATACCCAGCGGACACAACCTTCCTACCTGCACCCAGACTACCAGACCTGTCATGTACAGGGCTGTGGGACCATACCCAGCGGCCGCAACCTCCCTTCCTGCACCCAGACTACCAGTCGTGTCATGTACAGGGCTGTGGAACCATACCCAGCGGCCACAACCTCCCTTCCTGCACCCAGACTACCAGACCTGTCATGTACAGGGCTGTGGGACCATACCCAGCGGCCACACCTCCCCTCCTGCACCCAGACTACCAGACGTGTCATGTACAGGGCTGTGGAACCATATCCAGCGGACACAACCTCCCTTCCTGCACCCAGACCTGTCATGTACAGGGCTGTGGAACCATATCCAGCGGACACAACCTCCCTTCCTGCACCCAGACGTGTCATGTACAGAGCTGTGGGACCATACCCAGCGGCCACAGCCTCCCTTCCTGCACCCAGACTCCCAGACGTGTCATGTACAGGGCTGTGGAACCATACCCAGCGGACACAACCTCCCTTCCTGCACCCAGACTCCCAGACGTGTCATGTACAGGGCTATGGAACCATACCCAGCGGACACAACCTCCCTTCCTGCACCCAGACTCCCAGACGTGTCATGTACAGGGCTATGGAACCATACCCAGCGGCCACAGCCTCCCTTCCTGCACCCAGACTACCAGACGTGTCATGTACAGGGCTATGGAACCATACCCAGCGGCCACAGCCTCCCTTCCTGCACCCAGACTCCCAGACGTGTCATGTACAGGGCTATGGAACCATACCCAGTGGCCACAACCTCCCTTCCTGCACCCAGACTCCCAGACGTGGCATGTACAGGGCTGTGGAACCATACCCAGCGGCCACAACCTCCCTTCCTGCACCCAGACTACCAGACGTGTCATGTACAGGGCTGTGGAACCATACCCAGCGGCCACAACCTCCCTTCCTGCACCCAGACTACCAGACGTGTCATGTACAGGGCTGTGGAACCATACCTAGCGGCCACAACCTCCCTTCCTGCACCCAGACTACCAGACGTGTCATGTACAGGGCTGTGGAACCATACCCAGCGGCCACAACCTTCCTTCCTGCACCCAGACTACCAGACGTGTCATGTACAGGGCTGTGGAACCATACCCAGCGGACACAACCTTCCTACCTGCACCCAGACTACCAGACCTGTCATGTACAGGGCTGTGGGACCATACCCAGCGGCCGCAACCTCCCTTCCTGCACCCAGACTACCAGACGTGTCATGTACAGGGCTGTGGAACCATACCCAGCGGCCACAACCTCCCTTCCTGCACCCAGACTACCAGACCTGTCATGTACAGGGCTGTGGGACCATACCCAGCGGCCACACCTCCCCTCCTGCACCCAGACTACCAGACGTGTCATGTACAGGGCTGTGGAACCATATCCAGCGGCCACAACCTCCCTTCCTGCACCCAGACTACCAGACGTGTCATGTACAGGGCTGTGGAACCATACCCAGCGTACACAACTCCCTTCCTGCACCCAGACTACCAGACGTGTCATGTACAGAGCTGTGGAACCATACCCAGCGGACACAACCTCCCTTCCTGCACCCAGACTACCAGACGTGTCATGTACAGGGCTGTGGGACCATACCCAGCGGCCACAACCTCCCTTCCTGCACCCAGACTACCAGACGTGTCATGTACAGGGCTGTGGAACCATACCCAGCGGCCACAACCTCCCTTCCTGCACCCAGACTACCAGACGTGTCATGTACAGGGCTGTGGGACCATACCCAGCGGCCACAACCTCCCTTCCTGCACCCAGACTACCAGACGTGTCATGTACAGGGCTGTGGAACCATACCCAGCGGACACAACCTCCCTTCCTGCACCCAGACTATCAGACGTGTCATGTACAGAGCTGTGGGACCATACCCAGTGGACACAACCTCCCTTCCTGCACCCAGACTACCAGATGTGTCATGTACAGGGCTGTGGGACCATATCCAGCGGCCACAACCTCCCTTCCTGCACCCAGACCACCAGACGTGTCATGTACAGGGCTGTGGAACCATATCCAGCGGACACAACCTCCCTTCCTGCACCCAGACCTGTCATGTACAGGGCTGTGGAACCATATCCAGCGGACACAACCTCCCTTCCTGCACCCAGACCTGTCATGTACAGGGCTGTGGGACCATACCCAGCGGACACAACCTCCCTTCCTGCACCCAGACTACCAGACGTGTCATGTACAGGGCTATGGAACCATACCCAGGGGACACATGGCCGGGTGTGTACAGGGATATTAGCACAGCACCTGCTGGATCATTATGCACAGAATAGGTCCTGGCAGTATCACCGTCGGATACGGTCTTTATCGCATTGGCGAACGTTTTAATGCACTTGAGGACTGCGACAGCATCAGGCACCGCGTTCTGTATTCTGCATCGGAAGTATCTATGGAAACATCGGTAAATTAAGTTCTCTTCGGGTTACTGAGAATGGCGGCCAAATCGCAGACACTGGCTTCAGCATGCCCAGAAAATCAGCCTCATTCACCCCCTGTAACACAGCCTGTTGCCGCTTCCAAATGCCAGACGCAAAATCCAGAAAACAAAAATAAAATCTGTCCATAAAACAGGGACATTCCGAATGAATGCGCTGTCGATCTACTAACCTTCAAGGCCGATACTTTCTTTGCCTTTTTTTCGCATCTATTATTTTAGGAAAATATCCGGCGCTATCACCTGGCGCAGTGCGTCGGCATCACGCTACTAACGAGCGCACACGCTACTAACGAGCGCATGTCGTCACAAGATTTTCCTTTCCACAGCTGCGGAAGATGTCCGTTCCCGGCCTGTATAACCTGGAGACGGAGAACAGGTGTCTCTCAGCCCGTTACCGGCTGTGCTGTTTGGAGGATCTCCCTAATGAAGATGGAAATGGCCCGACTCATTGTGCTAATGGCACAGTAATCACATCGTGCCGGCAATTTCCCATTTTACAGCCCTTTGATAAAGAAGGGAACGGCAGCACTTAGGTCATTTGTGCCTTTATGAAGCTAAAGTGTTTGTTGAGCACAGCTTGAGCCGGCGGTATCCGAGCCATTTACACAACTCCAGGATCAAGTGCTTCTATATATAAAGCTGCAGCGTGCCTGCTCGTAAACAGCGCGTCCTATTATCTGGCCGAAGTCACAGCAGGAGCCGGAGATTACATACTGCACGCGGGAGGCGTTATACCCCCACCTGTGATATTACATACTGCACGCGGGAGGCCTTATACCCCACTGTGATATTACATACTGCACGTGGGAGGCGTTATACCCCACTGTGATATTACATACTGCACGTGGGAGGCATTATACCCCACTGTGAGATTACATACTGCACGCGGGAGGCGTTATACCCCACTGTGATATTACATACTGCACGTGGGAGGCGTTATACCCCACTGTGAGATTACATACTGCACGCGGGAGGCGTTATACCCCACTGTGATATTACATACTGCATGCAGGGGGCGTTATACCCCACTGTGAGATTACATACTGCATGCAGGGGGCGTTATACCCCACTGTGAGATTACATACTGCACGCGGGAGGCGTTATACCCCACTGTGATATTACATACTGCACGTGGGAGGCGTTATACCCCACTGTGAGATTACATACTACACGCGAGAGGCGTTATACCCCACTGTGAGATTACATACTGCACGCGGGAGGCGTTATACCCCACTGTGATATTACATACTGCACGCGGGAGGCATTATACCCCACTGTGAGATTACATACTGCACGCGGGAGGCGTTATACCCCACTGTGAGATTACATACTGCACGCGGGAGGCGTTATACCCCCACCTGTGATATTACATACTGCACGCGGGAGGCGTTATACTCCACTGTGAGATTACATACTGCACGCGGGAGGCGTTATACCCCACTGTGAGATTACATACTGCACGCGGGAGGCGTTATACCCCACTGTGAGATTACATACTGCACGCGGGAGGCGTTATACTCCACTGTGAGATTACATACTGCACGCGGGAGGCGTTATACCCCACTGTGAGATTACATACTGCACGCGGGAGGCGTTATACTCCACTGTGAGATTACATACTGCACGCGGGAGGCGTTATACCCCACTGTGAGATTACATACTGCACGCGGGAGGCGTTATACCCCACTGTGATATTACATACTGCACGCGGGAGGCGTTATACCCCCACCTGTGATATTACATACTGCACGCGGGAGGCGTTATACCCCACTGTGATATTACATACTGCACGCGGGAGGCGTTATACCCCACTGTGATATTACATACTGCACGCGGGAGGCGTTATACCCCACTGTGATATTACATGCTGCACGCGGGAGGCGTTATACCCCACTGTGAGAAAACATACTGCACGCGGGAGGCGTTATACCCCACTGTGAGATCACATACTGCACGCGGGAGGCCTTATACTCCACTGTGATATTACATACTGCACGCGGGAGGCGTTATACCCCACTGTGAGATTACATACTGCACGCGGGAGGCGTTATACCCCACTGTGAGATTACATACTGCACGCGGGAGGCGTTATACCCCACTGTGATATTACATACTGCACGCAGGAGGCGTTATACCCCACTGTGAGATTACATACTGCACGCGGGAGGCGTTATACACCGCTGTGAGATTACATACTGCAGGCGGGAGGCGTTATACACCGTTGAGAGATTACATACTGCACGCGGGAGGCGTTATACCCCACTGTGATATTACATACCGCACGCGGGAGGCGTTATACCCCACTGTGATATTACATACCGCACGCGGGAGGCGTTATACCCCACTGTGATATTACATACTGCACGTGGGAGGCGTTATACCTCACTGTGATATTACATACTGCATGCAGGAGGCGTTATACCCCACTGTGAGATTACATACTGCACGCGGGAGGCGTTATACCCCACTGTGAGATTACATACTGCACGCGGGAGGCGTTATACGCCACTGTGAGATTACATACTGCATGCGGGAGGCGTTATACCCCACTGTGATATTACATACTGCACGCGGGAGGCGTTATACCCCACTGTGATATCACATACTGCATGCAGGAGGCGTTATACCCCACTGTGAGATTACATACTGCACGCGGGAGGCGTTATACCCCACTGTGAGATTACATACTGCACGCGGGAGGCGTTATACCCCACTGTGAGATTACATACTGCACGCGAGAGGCGTTATACCCCACTGTGAGATTACATACTGCACGCGAAAGGCGTTATACCCCACTGTGAGATTACATACTGCACGCGGGAGGTGTTATACCCCACTGTGAGATTACATACTGCACGCGGGAGGCGTTATACCCCACTGTGATATTACATACTGCACGCGGGAGGCGTTATACCCCACTGTGAGATTACATACTGCATGCAGGAGGCGTTATACCCCACTGTAAGATTACATACTGCACGCGGGAGGCGTTATACCCCACTGTGAGATTACATACTGCACGGGGGAGGCGTTATACCCCACTGTGATATTACATACTGCACGCGGGAGGCGTTATACCCCACTGTGATATTACATACTGCACGCGGGAGGCCTTATACCCCACTGTGATATCACATACTGCACGCGGGAGGCGCTATACCCCACTGTGATATCACATACTGCATGCGGGAGGCGTTATACATCGCTGAGAGATTACATACTGCACGCGGGATGCGTTATACCCCACTGTGATATCACATACTGCACGCGGGAGGCGTTATACCCCACTGTGAGATTACATACTGCACGCGGGAGGCGTTATACCTCACTGTGAGATTACATACTGCACGCGGGAGGCGTTATACCCCACTGTGATATCACATACTGCACGCGGGAGGCGTTATACATCGCTGAGAGATTACATACTGCACGCGGGAGGCGTTATACCCCACTGTGATATCACATACTGCACGCGGGAGGCGCTATACCCCACTGTGAGATCACATACTGCACGCGGGAGGCGTTATACCCCACTGTGATATCACATACTGCACGCAGGAGGCGTTATACCCCACTGTGATATTACATACTGCACGTGGGAGGCGTTATACCCCACTGTGAGATTACATACTGCATGCAGGAGGCGTTATACCCCACTGTAAGATTACATACTGCACGCGGGAGGCGTTATACCCCACTGTGATATTACATACTGCACGCGGGAGGCGTTATACCCCACTGTGATATTACATACTGCACGCGGGAGGCGTTATACCCCACTGTGAGATTACATACTGCACGCAGGAGGCGTTATACCCCACTGTGAGATTACATACTGCATGCAGGAGGCGTTATACCCCACTGTAAGATTACATACTGCACGCGGGAGGCGTTATACCCCACTGTGAGATTACATACTGCACGGGGGAGGCGTTATACCCCACTGTGATATTACATACTGCACGCGGGAGGCGTTATACCCCACTGTGATATTACATACTGCACACCGGAGGCGCTATACCCCACTGTGATATTACATACTGCACGCGGGAGGCGTTATACCCCACTGTGATATTACATACTGCACGTGGGAGGCGTTATACCCCACTGTGAGATTACATACTGCACGCAGGAGGCGTTATACCCCACTGTGAGATTACATACTGCACGGGGGAGGCGTTATACCCCACTGTGATATTACATGCTGCACGCGGGAGGCGTTATACCCCACTGTGAGAAAACATACTGCACGCGGGAGGCCTTATACCCCACTGTGAGATTACATACTGCACGCGGGAGGCGTTATACCCCACTGTGATATTACATACTGCACGCGGGAGGCGTTATACCCCACTGTGAGATTACATACTGCACGCGGGAGGCGTTATACCCCACTGTGATATTACATACTGCACGTGGGAGGCGTTATACCCCACTGTGAGATTACATACTGCACGCGGGAGGCGTTATACCCCACTGTGAGATTACATACTGCACGCGGGAGGCGTTATACCCCACTGTGATATTACATACTGCACGTGGGAGGCGTTATACCCCACTGTGATATTACATACTGCACGCGGGAGGCGTTATACCCCACTGTGATATTACATACTGCACGCGGGAGGCGTTATACCCCACTGTGATATTACATACAGCACGCGGGAGGCGTTATACACCGCTGAGAGATTACATACTGCACGCGGGAGGCGTTATACCCCACTGTGAGATTACATACTGCACGCGGGAGGCCATATACCACACTGTGAGATTACATACTGCACGCGGGAGGCGTTATACCACACTGTGAGATTACATACTGCACGCGGGAGGCGTTATACCCCACTGTGATATTACATACTGCACGCGGGAGGCGTTATACCCCACTGTGAGATTACATACTGCACGTGGGAGGCGTTATACCCCACTGTGATATTACATACTGCACGCGGGAGGCGTTATACCCCACTGTGATATTACATACTGCACGCGGGAGGCGTTATACACCGCTGAGAGATTACATACTGCACGCGGGAGGCGTTATACCCCACTGTGAGATTACATACTGCACGCGGGAGGCGTTATACCCCACTGTGAGATTACATACCGCACGCGGGAGGCGTTATACCCCACTGTGAGATTACATACCGCACGCGGGAGGCGTTATACCCCACTGTGAGATTACATACTGCACGCGGGAGGCGTTATACCCCACTGTGAGATTACAAACTGCATGCGGGAGGCGTTATACCCCGCTGTGAGATTACATACTGCACGCGGGAGGCGTTATACCCCACTGTGATATTACATACTGCACGCGGGAGGCGTTATACCCCACTGTGAGATTACATACTGCACGCGGGAGGCGTTATACCCCACTGTGAGATTACAAACTGCATGCGGGAGGCGTTATACCCCGCTGTGATATTACATACTGCACTCGGGAGGCGTTATACCCCACTGTGAGATTACATACTGCACGCAGGAGGCGTTATACCCCACTGTGAGATCACATACTGCACGCGGGAGGCCTTATACCCCGCTGTGATATTACATACCGCACGCGGGAGGCGTTATACCCCCACCTGTGATATTACATACAGCACGCGGGAGGCGTTATACCCCACTGTGAGATTACATACCGCACGCGGGAGGCGTTATACCCCACTGTGAGAATACATACTGGACGCGGGAGGCGTTATACCCCACTGTGATATTACATACTGCACGCGGGAGGCGTTATACCACACTGTGAGATTACATACTGCACGCGGGAGGCGTTATACCCCACTGTGAGATTACATACTGCACGCGGGAGGCGTTATACCCCACTGTGATATTACATACTGCACGCGGGAGGCGTTATACTCCACTGTGAGATTACATACTGCACGCGGGAGGCGTTATACCCCACTGTGATATCACATACCGCACGCGGGAGGCGTTATACCACAATGTGAGATTACATACTGCACGCGGGAGGCCTTATACCCCACTGTGAGATTACATACTGCACGCGGGAGGCGTTATACCCCACTGTGATATCACATACCGCACGCGGGAGGCGTTATACCACACTGTGAGATTACATACTGCACGCGGGAGGCCTTATACCCCACTGTGATATTACATACTGCAAGCGGGAGGCGTTATACCCAGCTGTGAGATTACATACTGCACGCGGGAGGCGTTATACCCCACTGTGATATTACATACCGCACGCGGGAGGCGTTATACTCCACTGTGAGATTACATACTGCACGCGGGAGGCGTTATACCCCACTGTGAGATTACATACTGGACGCGGGAGGCGTTATACCCCACTGTGAGATTACATACTGCACGCGGGAGGCGTTATACCCCACTGTGAGATTACATACTGCACGCGGCAGGCTATATACCACACTGTGAGATTACATACTGCACGCGGGAGGCGTTATACCCCACTGTGAGATTACATACTGCACGCGGGAGGCGTTATACCCCACTGTGATATTACATACAGCACGCGGGAGGCCTTATACCCCACTGTGATATTACATACTGCACGCGGGAGGCGTTATACCCCACTGTGAGATCACATACTGCACGCGGGAGGCGTTATACCCCACTGTGATATCACATACCGCACGCGGGAGGCGTTATACCCCACTGTGATATTACATACTGCACGCGGGAGGCGTTATACCCCACTGTGAGATCACATACTGCACGCGGGAGGCGTTATACCCCACTGTGATATCACATACCGCACGCGGGAGGCGTTATACCCCACTGTGAGATTACATACTGCACGCGGGAGGCCTTATACCCCACTGTGAGATTACATACTGCACGCGGGAGGCGTTATACCCCACTGTGATATTACATACTGCACGCGGGAGGCGTTATACCCCACTGTGATATTACATACTGCACGCGGGAGGCGTTATACCCCACTGTGAGATTACATACTGCACGCGGGAGGCCTTATACCCCACTGTGATATCACATACTGCACGCGGGAGGCGTTATACCCCACTGTGATATTACATACTGCACGCGGGAGGCGTTATACCCCACTGTGAGATTACATACTGCACGCGGGATGCGTTATACCCCACTGTGATATCACATACTGCACACCGGAGGCGCTATACCCCACTGTGATATTACATACTGCACGCGGGAGGCCTTATACCCCACTGTGATATCACATACTGCATGCAGGAGGCGTTATACCCCACTGTGAGATTACATACTGCACACAGGAGGCGTTATACCCCACTGTGAGATTACATACTGCACGCGGGAGGCGTTATACCCCACTGTGAGATTACATACCGCACGCGGGAGGCCATATACCACACTGTGACAGTACATACTGCACGCGGGAGGCGTTATACATCGCTGAGAGATTACATACCGCACGCAGGAGGCGTTATACCCCACTGTGATATCACATACCGCACGCGGGAGGCCTTATACCCCACTGTGATATCACATACCGCACGCGGGAGGCCTTATACCCCACTGTGAGATTACATACTGCACGCGGGAGGCGTTATACCCCACTGTGATATTACATACTGCACGCGGGAGGCGTTATACCCCACTGTGAGATTACATACCGCACGCGGGAGGCGTTATACCCCACTGTGAGATTACATACTGCACGCGGGAGGCGTTATACCCCACTGTGATATTACATACTGCACACGGGAGGCGTTATACCCCACTGTGAGATTACATACCGCACAATAGATTATGTAGTTGCAGTGTATTCCCCTCACTGGAACCTGTACCTGCACCACATTTCCCTCACTGGATTCTGTACCTGCACTGCATTCTCTGCTCTGGATCCCATATGCGCACCACATGTCCCTTACTGGATTCTATAGCTGCACTGCATTTCCCGCACTAGATCCCGTAGCTGCACCCATTGATATATCAGCGGGTGACCTGTACGTAGCACTACAGCATATCCGTGGCTTCCAGGGTCCCTCCGCCACCACTGTGCAGGACAACAATGCAATCTGCACCACACACATCATTTATAATAACAAAACCCACAATAGATTATTATTTTTGGTGATGTATTATTACATTAAAATCTGAACTATTAAGTCTAATTTAATTGTTGTAAGAGAGGAGAACAGATGATCAGACTGTTAGCGTTACTAATGGATTATACGCTTCCATCCCCGGCAACAGCGGTTGTTTATCATAACACGGCGGCGGATGAGATATATTCCTACAGAAATCGCAGCAGCTGCGCCGAGGAGGAGGAATAATAACAGATTGCGCCAAACCACTTGGGTGTAACCGGCGTTATAGGGTAAGAAGGGCGATGATGGGCGGCGATACATTACATTCGGGCCCACGCAAACATTCATTTAAAACTTTGACTGTCAACCTAATGCTAATGTCACACAAAGACATCCATAAAACCTGGCCTGCCGATGGTGCTTGAGAAGAGATTAGGGAAGAGACAGCTGCAGGCGGGGGGTCATACACTGCTGTCGGCTTATACTCATTTGTGACTGGAAATTCCGTGTTCCACAGAAGCCCGGATCAATCCCACTCATTTTCTTTTCTCCCATGAGAATGAATTTGCTGCGGAAGGATTTTTATTTTGCCGCTTTTAAGAATCAATAACGGTCCAGAGATCGGATTGTGAGCAGCGCCGCGGAGATTTCTCACTTTAGAAGCTCTCAATGAGCCCTAATCCTGTTATCTTTTTCACTTAACGCGCTGCCTTAGTCCTTGTAAAACGTTTACCCAGCGACGGACGATAATCACTCGGCTTCTCTGGAGAGGCACTTAACTCTTCCTAAAGGCAGAACTGACCCGGCTCCTCTGCCTTCCCCTAATCAAGAGCCTTTGAAATAGATATCTGCTCTGCAAATGTCATTACGCCGCTGTTAGCGCAGACAGTACGTTGGCGGCTAATAGCTGCCATGCTAAATATGGCTCCGCTCACAGTCTCTACACCGGACTGGATTAAAAGGTCTATGAAATTTTCATCAAATGAAAACGCTTTGATTTCCAATGAATGGTTAGTAAGTAAGAGACGCTCGTCTCCTCGTTAAATACATCGGTGCAAGCGCAGCGGTGATGGGAGACGGGATTTACATGACAATTTGTTTTGCATAGAAAAGGATTTCTCCTTAATTTGGCACGCGGAGCGCTCTGCGGATTGGTGCTGCTAAGCGTAGTGCTGCGGGGAGGAAAGCACTTACACAGGTACTAACCCGGCCGCTGCCCACAGGTATGTACAGTAGGCGGCCGGACCATCACAGATGGTACATTACTGAAACCTATAACTGGGGAAGTGGTGCTGAGTATAACATCCTACCCACATAACTAGGGAAGTGGTGCTGAGAATTACATCCTACCCACATAACTGGGCAAGTGGTGCTGAGAATTACATCCTACCCACATAACTAGGGAAGTGGTGCTGAGAATTACATCCTACCCACATAACTAGGGAAGTGGTGCTGAGAATTACATCCTACCCACATAACTGTGGAAGTGGTGCTGAGCATTACATCCTACCCACATAACTGGGGAATGGTACTGAGAATTACATCCTACCCACATAACTGTTGAAGTGGTGCTGAGAATTACATCCTACCCACATAACTGGGGAAGTGGTACTGAGAATTACATCCTACCCACATAACTGGGGAAGTGGTACTGAGAATTACATCCTACCCACATAACTGGGGAAGTGGTACTGAGAATTACATCCTACACAAATTACTGCGAAAGTGGTAGTGAGAATTACATCCTACCCACATAACTGGGGAAGTGGTACTGAGAATTACATCCTACCCACATAACTGGGGAAGTGGTGCTGAGAATTACATCCTACACAAATAACTGTGAAAGTGGTAGTGAGAATTACATCCTACCCACATAACTGTGGAAGTGGTGCTGAGAATTACATCCTACCCACATAACTGGGGCAGTGGTGCTGAGAATTACATCCTACCCACATAACTGGGGAAGTGGTGCTGAGAATTACATCCTACCCACATAACTGGGGAAGTGGTACTGGGAATTACACCCTACCCACATAACTGCGGAAGTGGTACTGAGAATTACATCCTACCCACATAACTGGGGAAGTGGTGCTGAGAATTACATCCTACCCACATAACTGGGGAAGTGGTACTGGGAATTACATCCTACCCACATAACTGGGGAAGTGGTACTGAGAATTACATCCTACCCACATAACTGGGGAAGTGGTACTGAGAATTACATCCTACACAAATAACTGCGAAAGTGGTAGTGAGAATTACATCCTACCCACATAACTGTGGAAGTGGTACTGAGAATTACATCCTACACAAATAACTGCGAAAGTGGTAGTGAGAATTACATCCTACCCACATAACTGTGGAAGTGGTGCTGAGAATTACATCCTACCCACATAACTGGGGAAGTGGTACTGGGAATTACATCCTACCCACATAACTGCGAAAGTGGTAGTGAGAATTACATCCTACCCACATAACTGTGGAAGTGGTACTGAGAATTACATCCTACACAAATAACTGCGAAAGTGGTAGTGAGAATTACATCCTACCCACATAACTGTGGAAGTGGTGCTGAGAATTACATCCTACCCACATAACTGCGAAAGTGGTAGTGAGAATTACATCCTACCCACATAACTGTGGAAGTGGTGCTGAGAATTACATCCTACCCACATAACTGGGGAAGTGGTGCTGAGAATTACATCCTACCCACATAACTGGGGAAGTGGTGCTGAGAATTACATCCTACCCACATAACTGGGGAAGTGGTACTGGGAATTACATCCTACCCACATAACTGCGGAAGTGGTGCTGAGAATTACATCCTACCCACATAACTGGGGAAGTGGTGCTGAGAATTACATCCTACCCACATAACTGGGGAAGTGGTACTGAGAATTACATCCTACCCACATAACTGGGGAAGTGGTAGTGAGAATTACATCCTACACAAATAACTGCGAAAGTGGTAGTGAGAATTACATCCTACACAAATAACTGCGAAAGTGGTAGTGAGAATTACATCCTACCCACATAACTGGGGAAGTGGTACTGAGAATTACATCCTACCCACATAACTGGGGAAGTGGTGCTGAGAATTACATCCTACACAAATAACTGGTAGTGGTACTGGTCATGCCATGCACCGCGAGATGCCCAGTGTTAGTAAGCCACCAATTCCTGTGCAACTATATAGGCATGCCCCAACTGATATACAGCATGCCTATATTCTGCATTTGACTGCAGCTCTATGTTACATTACAGGAAACCCCTAACACTTACTGCAATGCAAATAGGATGCATTTACTGGGGGTACAATGCCCAAAATGTCGCTAGGCGATAGCATTGGCACTCACAGCTATGCATGCCTAGAAGGGCTGCAGCACCGATGTAGGGGCTCATCTGTATAATAGCAATGCATTTGTTGTTTTGGGCAGTGAACGGGCTCTTGGAGTGTGCCTGTTATGGGCGCAGATAAGGAAGCGCCGAGGGTAACGCTAGTAAATAACCTCCATCGCCAACAGCAACAACATCCGGATAGAGAGTAACAGCCACAAACATTGTGATACATGATGAGAAAGCTGCGAGTGTATCCTGCACACGGGAGGTGCCAGTGAGGAGCCTGCAGCTGTGGCTGAGCTCTGACCTGTAACTACACAGCAGGACCCGGGATTTAATGCTGCACCATCTAGCGCTCAGTCAGTGGGTGCGAGGGTTCCTGAGGGGTCACCTGCTTCCAGCGAGACAGCTCCATCCATTATATCACATTAAATTAGCCTCCATCATCCTCTGGCCCTGACAGCTTTCATTTACTGTAATTGAATGAGGGGACAGGCTGCAGCGACACAGTCACAGTCATTCTCTGCTCGTTTAGGGAGATTAATGGTCTTTCTGTTCTTTATTAATAGATCCCCGAGTGTCCACAGTGTGTACTTTATACGCAGGGGTCAGTGTGACGGTGAGAGTCTGCAGCGGGTCACGGGTGACACACGCGTGTATCACGGCGCGGAATGTTATGCCATACGTAGGCTGAAGGCTACATAAATAACTGCGCAGCACCAAAGCCCCCCTTCCCGGCCTGTCAGCGATCGCTGTGATGGATGCACTTAGCGCAGTAGGAGCATGCTGGGAGGACGCGGAACATATAATAGTAATCAGGCTCCGAGTGCTTCTATGAATCGGCATACAGTATATATATATATTACAGCCATTATAGGGTGGTGCTGCCCGTAATGTGCCAATATACCGCTAGCATTAACCCTTTGTGCCAACGGAATTGATCAAAATAGATGTGAAAATTGCCAAGAAAACCTATTTATGGGTGGGTGGATATATCGGATGCACCGGGTGGATATATGAGTTGTACCGGGTGGATACGAATGCACGGGGTGGATATATGGAATACACCGGGTGGATATATAAGCTGTGAGCCACGCTAGCACATTAGCGGATATTTTTAGGATCTTTCACAGCAGCGATGGCGCTCATAGGTTTACTATGATGTCCATCGCTGCTGTGAGAGACCCTAACAATATCCGCTAATGTGCTAGCGTGGCTCACAGCTTATATATCCACCCGGTGTATTCCATATATCCACCCCGTGCATTCCATATATCCACCCGGTACAATTCATATATTCACCCGGTGCATCCCATATATCCACCCACCCGGTACAGCCCATATATGGGCTCCGCTCCTGCAGAACTGAACCCAGCAGCACGGTGTATCCTATGGATAGTCCGTCACTGCACTGTGCCGCAGCTCCGGGGACGGTAAACGTCTCATCTACATTCCTCGCACAGCCACAAACGTTACAGGTGATATTTTATTTATGGAATGTTATCACCAACATGCTCCGATTGTGATTGCAGCTCTGCAGCCGCAGAACGTGGGATGGGGAGAGGCGCGGATCGCTCTGCATTTCCCAGGCTGCCCGGTGATACTGTAATTAGCGGTGTAATCCCGAACCACTTGTAAAGGATCTTCTCAGGAACGCGCGATGCATTGATCTACAAGCGTGGGGATTCCAGGAGGACTTCACACATTTACACAGAGTATCCGAGAACATACAGGATATATGCAGAGCTCTAACACGCCTGCGCCCCATCTTATCGTCTGACATCATGGGGCTAATATGGGGTTCCCCCAGCCGGCGTGATTCATAGCGAGGGATCTGCTTTATACACACTCCTGCGCCCCACACTGACGCTGCCATATTTATCAGTGGGGGATAATGGCTGCACTGGATTCATGGGGAACACCCAAATATTTATTCCCAGATGTACTGTGCAGGGAATGCCGCGAATCGCGGGAGGGGGGTCAAGGGGGGCCACAAATCGCGGGAGGGGGTCCGCAAATGGGGGGGGGGGCGCCGTGAATCGCGGGAGGGGGCGGGGGTCCGCAAATTTTTTTTTTGGGGGGGGGGGGGAAGAATCGCGGGAGGGGGGGCGCAGGGGGGGGCTAGAATCGCGGGAGGTGGGTTGGGAATCGCGGGAGGGGGTGGTCGGAAATCGCAGGAGGGGGGGTGCCGTGAATCACGGGAGGGGGCGCAGAGAATCACGGGAGGGCGGCACGGTGAATCGCGGGAGGGGGGACGCGGGTTTGCCGTGAATTGCGGGGGTGCCGCTAATCGGGGGGGTCGCAAATCGCGGGAGGGGTCCTCAGATCGCGGGAGAGGGGTGCGGGGGAGCCGTCGTGAATCGCGGGAGGGGGGCTAGAATGGCGGGAGGGGGGCGGGAATCGCGGGAGGGGGGTCACGGGGGGGCCCGTGAATTACTGAAGGGGGTTTGCAAATCGCAGGAGGGGGGCGCAGCGAATCACGGGAGGGGGGGTCAAGGGGGGCCGCAAATCGCGGGAGGGGGTCCGCATTTGGGGGGGGGGGGCGCCGTGAATCGCGGGAGGGGGCGGGGGTCCGCAAATTTTTTTTGGGGGGGGGGCGAATCGTGGGAGGGGGGGGCGCAGGGGGGGCTAGAATCGCAGGAGGGGGGTTGGGAATCGCGGGAGGGGGTGGTCGGAAATCGCAGGAGGGGGGGTGCCGTGAATCGCGGGAGGGGGGCGCAGAGAATCACGGGAGGGCGGCACGGCGAATCGCGGGAGGAGGGGCGCGGGTTTGCCGTGAATCGCGGGGGTGCCGCTAATCGGGGGGGGGGGGTCGCAAATCGCGGGAGGGGTCCTCAAATCACGGGAGGGGGGTGCGGGGGAGCCGTCGTGAATCGCGGGAGGGGGGGCTAGAATGGCGGGAGGGGGACGGGAATCGCGGGAGGGGGGTCACGGGGGGGCCCGTGAATTACTGAAGGGGGTTTGCAAATCGCAGGAGGGGGGCGCAGCGAATCACAGGAGGGGGGCGCAGGGATGCCGTGCGGGATGCCGCAAATCGCAGGGGGAGTGTGTGTGTGTCGCAGGGGGCCGCAAATCGCGGGAGGTTGCACCCTGCCATCGATAGTAGTAACATATTACTTGGATAACCATCGATTGTTGTAGCTATCGATGGTCATCCATTATATCTGACTAAATAGGCCGTGGGTCAATCAGAACTTGGTGGCGGAACTTCCGGGTGTGGGGGGCGGAGCTATACTCCTTGTCCCGGCACCTTAAAAAATTTGAAACTTGATCGGTTCTCCTTTGCCATCGATGTAGGGAAACCATCTGGTCCTCCCACATCGATGGCAAAAGTATTCAACATAGGCCATAAACCATCGATTATTTGAAATGATTGATGGTCGATGGGCATCCCTAGAACTGGAGGAGGGTGGGAGGGTGGGGAACCGTATGCAGCTCCCGGCAGTGGGTGAGCGTCTCCTCGCACTGGGAGGGAGTGAGGGTGCATGAGAGCAGGAGGCTGTATAATAGTGGTATGTGGGCAAGACATTGATAAAAGTTGTGGCGCTGGTGCAGAGGACCGTGGGGACACTTCTGGCAGTGGGGGAACCTGCAGCGCAGCAGCCAGGGCCGGATTTCCCACCTAGTGGCGGCACCTGCTTGTGGCGGTACAGGATCCCCCAAAGGGGTACGTGAAATGCGGGAGCGGGGTCGAGGGGGTCCGCTGGGGGGTGGAATTGGGAAGGGGGTCAGGGGGGGTCTGCAAATTGCGGTAGGGGGGGGGGGTGTGCGGGGATCCACGATTACCGGGAGGGGGCGGGGGTCCGCAAATCGTGGGAGGGGGCGGGGGGGGGCTTGAATCGCGGGAGGGGGGGTCTGCAAATTGCGGGAGGGGGTTGTCGGGGTCAGTGAATTGCGGGAGGGGGGTTGTGGAGGTCCGTGAATCGCGGGAGGGGCGCAGGGGGTGCCGTGAATCGCGGGAGGGGGGCGCAGGGGGGGTGGCGCGGGGGTCTGTGAATCGCGGGAGGGGGCATGAATTGCGGGAGGGGGATCGTGGGGGGCTGCGAGTCGCAGGATGGGGGGCGCGTGAGGGGGGGCATGAATCGCGGGGGGGAAGGGGGTCTGCAAATTGCAGGAGGGGGCGCTGGAGGGGGGTGTGAATCGCGGGGCGGGGTCCACGAATCGCGGGAGGGGGGGCGCAGGAGGTGCCGAGGGGGTCCGCAAATCGCGGGAGGGGGCGCTATGGGGGTTCCGAAAAATCGTGGGAGGGGGCGGGGGTCCGCAAATCGCCGGGGGGGGGGGGGGGCTAGAATCGTGGGAGGGGGGGCATGAATTGCGGAAGGGGGGTCCCGCGGGAGGGGGTTCGCGGGGGTCCCGCAAATCAGGGGAGGGGTCGCGGGGGTCCCGCGAATCGCGGGAGGGGGGTGCGGAGGTACCGCGAATCGCGGGAGGGGGGGGGGGTTTGTGGGGTCCGGGGGTGGTGGTGCTGACAGAGGGGGGGGGGGGGGGGGTGCAGGAGTAATGGTGGATAGTGGCTGTGGAGTAATGGTGGATAATGGGCGTGTACTGTAGCCCTGGCTGGGCGGGGGGAGGTGATGTCAAGGGGGTGGAACGTTATACACATGAAAACGTTATACACATAAAACAGTGGTGTTTTCCCTAGGGGGGGGGGCGGGTTTGTGTATGCTACTGGGCGGGAACGTTAGCTACACAGGGGATGAGTGACAGATCTGGCTAAATATATAAGAGATAGTGGGGGGGAGGCCTAGTACAATGCTTATAGTAACATGGGGGGGAAGACCTAGTACAATGCTTATAGTAACATGGGGGGGGGGGGGGGAGCGTAGTACAATGCTGATAGTAACATGGGGGGAGGCCTAGTACAATGCTTATAGTAACATGGGGGGAAGACCTAGTACAATGCTTATAGTAACATGGGGGGGGGAGCGTAGTACAATGCTGATAGTAACATGGGGGAGCGTAGTACAATGCTGATAGTAACATGGGGGGGGAGCGTAGTACAATGCTGATAGTAACATGGGGGGGAGCGTAGTACAATGCTGATAGTAACATGGGGGGGGGAGCGTAGTACAATGCTGATAGTAACATGGGGGGGGAGCGTAGTACAATGCTGATAGTAACATGGGGGGGGAGCGTAGTACAATGCTGATAGTAACATGGGGGGGGGAGCGTAGTACAATGCTGATAGTAACATGGGGGGGAGCGTAGTACAATGCTGATAGTAACATGGGGGGGAGCGTAGTACAATGCTGATAGTAACATGGGGGGGGGAGCGTAGTACAATGCTGATAGCAACATGGGGGGAAGGCCTAGTACCCTTCTTCCTTCCCTGTCTCTCCGTGATGGCATTATGGAATCGTTATGGTGGTCTCAGGACAGGAATACAGAGACCCCCCCGGGGGCCGCAGGGTCCAGCAGAGGATCACTGAGAAGTGACAATGACAGAAAGTTCTATGGGAACAGAACGGTGTTCTGGAACTTTGCACAAAGACTTCTTCATACAGATAAGCAGCTGTTCCCTGCGGTGACAATGGTGCCACGGATGTGTGGGCAGAACGCTCATCCCTCGCTTCAGCCACGCCACGTGAGATAAGCCATATATGTGATACTAGCCATCACTGTAACCACCCCCCATATACATGTTCCCACTCTGTATGACCCATCTCACGTACCCCCCCCCCCCCCCTGTGTCATACATTAAAGCTGGACTATTACAAAGTGCTGGATTTAGGAGCAGTTATGTACAGGGGTCACGCTGAGATATCAGCCCACACTGTTCCCCCATCACAATGTGAGCACTGATAGGAGACGCAGCCGGGCCAGATCAATGACTTGGCGCAGATCTCCAGCTGCTGGAACGCCATTGTCCTTTCTACAAGATCTTTATCAGAGCCTGATCAAAAGGGTCTCCAAATTGGAGGCATTAGAGGGCACCCATGCATCCAGGATTAGCCGCCTCTCCCCGGGCCGAGGGGAAATAATTAGGAGGGAGAATAAGCCCATTCTCTGGGGTCGCTGGTCTGTGGCACAATATCCTGAGAGAAAGTTCTATGCTACTACCAGAGGGAGATGACATCACAGAGATTCCTCCAGACCAGCTGAGCTTACACTCTAATCACAGAGGTGTCCATCCGCGGACCTATATCACCTTGGGCAGACAGACGAAGCTGGGTGAAGGTACAGGAATGGGGCACACTCACCGCGTGCAGACAGACGAGGCTGGGCGCAGGTACAGGAATGGGGTCTATCTCACCGCGGGTAGACAGACGAGGCTGGGCGCAGGTACAGGAATGGGGCCTATCTCACCGCGGGTAGACAGACGAGGCAGGGCGCAGGTACAGGAATGGGGCCTATCTCACCGCGGGCAGACAGACGAGGCTGGGCGCAGGTACAGGAATGGGGCCTATCTCACCGTGGGTAGACACACGAGGCTGGGCGCAGGTACAGGAATGGGGCCTATCTCACTGCGGGCAGACACATGAGGCTGGGCGCAGGTACAGGAATGGGGCCTATCTCACCGCGGGCTGACAGACGAGGCTGGGCGCAGGTACAGGAATGGAGCCTCTCTCACCGCGGGGAGACAGATGAGGCTGGGCGCAGGCACAGGAATGGCGCCTATCTTACCGCAAGCAGACAGACGAGGCTGGGCACAGGTACAGGAATGGGGCCTATCCCACCGTGGGCAGACAGACGAGGCTGGGCACAGGTACAGGAATGGGGCCTATCTCACCGCGGGTAGACAGACGAGGCTGGGCACAGGTACAGGAATGGGGCCTATCTCACCGCGGGAACACAGACGAGGCTGGGCGCAGGTACAGGAATGGGGCCTATCCCACCGCGGGCAGACAGACGAGGCTGGGCACAGGTACAGGAATGGGGCCTATCTCACCGCGGGCAGACAGACGAGGCTGGGCGCAGGTACAGGAATGGGGCCTATCTCACTGCGGGCAGACAGACGAGGCTGGGCACAGGTACAGGAATGGGGCCTATCTCACCGCGGGCAGACAGACAAGGCTGGGGCACAGGTACAGGAATGGGGCCTATCTCACCGCGGGCACACAGACAAGGCTGGGCACAGGTACAGGTCGTCACCCTTACACCTGTATGTAGCAGGTAGCTTACACTGGGTACATCTCCCTATCAGCTCACTAATGAGCCCACACCGCGCAGGAGGATGACCCCGAGCGACACAGTCCAACGCCTGGTCACTGCGCCCATTATACAGCCATCTACGGCCTCAGGGATAAATGGCAGAAATACTCTCCGGATGATAGACAGTG
Source organism: Crinia signifera (assembly GCF_055691185.1). NCBI lineage: Eukaryota > Metazoa > Chordata > Amphibia > Anura > Myobatrachidae > Crinia > Crinia signifera. The sequence continues at coordinate 289,443,094 of NC_139222.1, read as the reverse complement.
CTGTCAGGTAACAATTACAAATGGTCTTTGGAAGAACTAAACAGATTGCTTATTATGAGTGAGTCTGAAAATCCCCCGATCGCTGTATTCATAATTGTCAGCCTCTAATCCACCGCCCGTTATTCTAATAACAGTTTATTGATTGCAGCGAGTAATCTCAGATAAAGGAGCGCCAATCAATTGTAATCAAAACCAATGTCAATTTGTCATCTCGCGGATCAATACGTCCGGAACCACATTTATACTTATTACCGAGTAATACATTTTATTTGTGTTCCCATTCAGGTGAGTTAATGAGTCTGCTTCCAGGATCTCTGCACCGGATTTGCATAGTGTGATTGTATTCTGCTAATTTGCCCGTACGCAGTGCTGGCAGCGCGGTGTTCCTCAGTAGTGCCAGGTATTGACGGTCCTATCAGCAGATGTTCTGCTAGACTCATTAACTCCCCTGTCCCAGCGCTCATTTTATCCGACAAGCACTAGTTTATTCAAGTAAACAAGCTTGTGGTAATAAGATGCACAGAGGACGCGTCCCGTAGTACAGAGACTGGGACGCAGATGCTAATAATTAGCTTGCTCCACAATATCTGCATATTGTCCTAAACCCCGGGTCCCCCTTCTGCCGCCCCGCAAGACGGAACGTTGCCAGGATGACTTATGTCTTGCGCTGATTAAAGTCTTTGACAACAGTTACTGCAAAGGGCTTCTGGCCCTGATCAGATTGGGGAGATGGTGTAAGTGAGCTAATGAATTGTGTGTGTGTGTGTGTGTGTGTGGGGGGGGGGGGCGCCCCTGTCTGCGGCTATCAGAGGCGTATGCTGCTTACTAAACACACATTACCATATGGACGATTGGAATGAGGCCCCTGGAAGAATGCGACTGGAATACGTGATGGCTCTGGGGGACGGGATGTTACTTACGTGCTGTCATGTCCTGCGGCCACCTGCTCCCCATCCGTTATGTAACCCACCTGACATATGTACCGGATCTCCCCCCCGGTGTCAGGATCCAAGTCGCTGATGTCATCATTTACAGTCAATGGTGAAATACGAGCGAGCAGGACGGATCCTGACAACAAAGACCCGTGGAGGCCGATAAAACCGTCGGACTGTGTACGGCGCGGCCGGAGACGCTGCGGCTGTGTTTGGGCGATAGTGACAGCTGCGGGACCGTCGCCCATTACTATTTGGTCATCTGATAAGTGTCCCGGACTAAACCGAAGACCAGCAGCTTCCTTGTCTTACAGGGAAGGAATGGATGAACTTATGAACCTACAGATTTCCCGCACGGTGCTGCGGACACATTGCGGCAGCGGCAAAAGAGAATGATCATTTCCTGTAATGCAGAGTCCTCTATATGCTAGTAACTGGCAGGATGTGGGCAGTAGGATAAGCGCCAGTAGAGGGCAGTAGTATACGCGCCAGGAGAGGGCAGTAGGATAAGCGCCAGTAGAGGGTAGTAGTATATGCGCCAGGAGAGGGCAGTAGGATAAGCGCCAGTAGAGGGCAGTAGTATACGCGCCAGGAGAGGGCAGTAGTATACGCGCCAGGAGAGGGCAGTAGTATACGCACCAGGAGAGGGCAGTAGTATATGCACCAGGAGAGGGCAGTAGTGTAAGCGCCAGGAGAGGGCAGTAGTGTACGCACCAGGAGAGGGCAGTAGTATACGCGCCAGGAGAGGGCAGTAGTGTACGCACCAGGAGAGGGCAGTAGTATAAGCGCCAGAGAGGGCAGTAGTATACGTGCCAGGAGAGGGCAGTAGTATAAGCGCCAGGAGAGGGCAGTAGTATACGCACCAGGAGAGGGCAGTAGTATACACGCCAGGAGAGGGCAAAAGTATACGCACCAGGAGAGGGCAATAGTATACGCGCCAGGAGAGGGCAGTAGTATAAGCGCCAGGAGAGATCAGTAGTGTACGCACCAGGAGAGGGCAGTAGTGTAAGCGCCAGGAGAGGGCAGTAGTGTACGCAAGAGGAGAGGGCAGTAGTGTACGCACCCGGAGAGGGCAGTAGTGTACGGACCAGGAGAGGGCAGTAGTGTACGCACCAGGAGAGGGCAGTAGTGTAAGCGCCAGGAGAGGGCAGTAGTATACGTGCCAGAAGAGGGCAGTAGTATACGTGCCGGGAGAGGGCAGTAGTGTACGCGCCAGGAGAGGGCAGTAGTGTACGCGCCAGGAGAGGGCAGTAGTGTACGCGCCAGGAGAGGGCAGTAGTATACGCGCCAGGAGAGGGCAGTAGTGTATGCGCCAGGAGAGGGCAGTAGTATACGTGCCACGAGAGGGCAGTAGTGTACGCACCAGGAGAGGTTATTAGTGTATGCGCCAAGAGATGGCAGTGGTGTACCCGCCAAGAGAAGGCAGTAGCGTACGCAAAAGGAGAGGGCAGTAGTATACGTGCCAGGAGAGGGCAGAAGTGTACGCACCAGGAGAGGGCAGTATTATACGCGCCAGGAGAGGGCAGTAGTATACATGCCAGGAGAGGGTAGTAGTGTACGCACCAGGAGAGGGTAGTGGTGTATGTGCCAGGAGAGGGCAGTATTATATGCGCCAGGAGAGGGCGGTAGTATACGCACCAGTAGAGGGCAGTAGTATACGCACCAGTAGAGGGCAGTAGTATACGCGCCAGGAGAGGGTAGTAGTGTACGTCCCAGGAGAGGGTAGTGGTGTATGTGCCAGGAGAGGGCAGTAGTGTACGCACCAGTAGAGGGCAGTAGTATACGCGCCAGGTGAGGGCAGTAGTATATGCGCCAAGAGAGGGCAGTAGTATACGTGCCAGGAGAGGGTAGTAGTATACGCACCAGGAGAAGGCAGTAGCATACGCACCAGGAGAGGGCCGTAGTCTAGGCGCTAGAAGAGGGCAGTAGTATACGCACCAGGAGAGGGCAGTAGTATACGTGCAAGGAGAGAGCAGTAGTATACACACCAGTAGAGGGCGGTAGTATACGTGCAAGGAGAGGGCAGTAGTAAACGCACCAGTAGATGGAATTAGTATATGCGCCAGGAGAGGGCAGTAGTATACGTGCCAGGAGAGGGCAGTAGTAAACGCACCAGGAGAGGGCATTAAAATATGCGCCAGGAGAGGACCGTAGTATACGTGCCAGGAGAGGGCAGAAGTATACGCGCCAGGAGAGGGCAGTAGTATAAGCGCCAGGAGAGGGCAGTAGTATACGTGCCAGGAGAGGGCAGTAGTATAAGCGCCAGGAGAGGGCAGTAGTATACGCACCAGGAGAGGGCAGTAGTATACACGCCAGGAGAGGGCAAAAGTATACGCACCAGGAGAGGGCAATAGTATACGCGCCAGGAGAGGGCAGTAGTATAAGCGCCAGGAGAGATCAGTAGTGTACGCACCAGGAGAGGGCAGTAGTGTAAGCGCCAGGAGAGGGCAGTAGTGTACGCACCAGGAGAGGGCAGTAGTGTACGCACCCGGAGAGGGCAGTAGTGTACGGACCAGGAGAGGGCAGTAGTGTACGCACCAGGAGAGGGCAGTAGTGTAAGCGCCAGGAGAGGGCAGTAGTATACGTGCCAGAAGAGGGCAGTAGTATACGTGCCGGGAGAGGGCAGTAGTGTACGCGCCAGGAGAGGGCAGTAGTGTACGCGCCAGGAGAGGGCAGTAGTGTACGCGCCAGGAGAGGGCAGTAGTGTACGCGCCAGGAGAGGGCAGTAGTGTATGCGCCAGGAGAGGGCAGTAGTATACGTGCCACGAGAGGGCAGTAGTGTACGCACCAGGAGAGGTTATTAGTGTATGCACCAAGAGATGGCAGTGGTGTACCCGCCAAGAGAAGGCAGTAGCGTACGCAAAAGGAGAGGGCAGTAGTATACGTGCCAGGAGAGGGCAGAAGTGTACGCACCAGGAGAGGGCAGTAGTATACGCGCCAGGAGAGGGCAGTAGTATACATGCCAGGAGAGGGTAGTAGTGTACGCACCAGGAGAGGGTAGTGGTGTATGTGCCAGGAGAGGGCAGTATTATATGCGCCAGGAGTGGGCGGTAGTATACGCACCAGTAGAGGGCAGTAGTATACGCACCAGTAGAGGGCAGTAGTATACGCGCCAGGAGAGGGTAGTAGTGTACGTCCCAGGAGAGGGTAGTGGTGTATGTGCCAGGAGAGGGCAGTAGTGTACGCACCAGTAGAGGGCAGTAGTATACGCGCCAGGTGAGGGCAGTAGTATATGCGCCGAGAGGGCAGTAGTATACGCGCCAGGAGAGGGCAGTAGTATACGCGCCAGGAGAGGGCAGTAGTATACGCGCCAGGAGAGGGCAGTAGTATACGCGCCAGGAGAGGGCAGTAGTATACGCACCAGGTGAGGGCAGTAGTATACGAGCCAGGAGAGGGCAGTAGTATACGCACCAGTAGAGGGCAGTAGTATACCTGCCAGTAGAGGGCAGTAGTATACCTGCCAGTAGAGGGCAGTAGTATACCTGCCAGGAGAGGGCGCAGTAGTATACGCGCCAGGAGAGGGCAGTAGTATACGCACCAGGAGAGGGCAGTAGTATACGCACCAGGAGAGGGCAGTAGCACATGCACCAGGAGAGGGCAGTAGTCTAGGCACCAGGAGAGGACTGTAGTATACGTGCCAGGAGAGGGTTGTGGTGTATGTGCCAGGAGAGGGCAGTAGTATACGCGCAGGAGAGGGCAGTAGTGTACACACCAGGAGAGGACAGTAGTGTACCAGCCAGGAGAGGACAGTAGTGTACGCACCTGGAGAGGGCAGTAGCACATGCGCCAGGAGAGGGTAGTAGTATAGGCGCCATCAGAGGGTAGTAGTATACGCGCCAGAAGAGGGCAGTAGTATATGTGCCAGGAGAGGGCAGTAGTATATGCACCAGGAGAAAGACCATAATTGGTAGAAACGCGTTGATGAGCAGCTGGAGGATACCGCTCGTGGGGAGAAGGAGAGATCCCAGATACCGATAGACTGAAGCCGTCTGGTGGTAATCACACAGTTTTTCTCCGACATCTTGGAACTGTGTGCCCGTCTAAAAACTGCGAGCGCAGGCAGTGATAGACGGAGGGGTGAACCGCAGCTATTTAACATCAAGCCGGGCACCCTTAATACGGGAACCTGCACGGAGAGACACTGATAGGAGAAAAAGCCGCAGTGGCAGTGCGGCTCTCCACTCTTGTGTCAGCCGGATACAGGTGACCTATTTGGGGAAATAGTAAGGGGATCTGACCTAAGTGGCAGTAAGGTCTTTTCACCCTGGAATTACCCAACCAGAGTTACTACACGTTACATCTACGGAAGAGCCTTAAAGGGAAAGTGAATCCCCGCAGTGGCAGTGCGGCTTCCCGACCTAAAAAGTGCTGACCCGGAGACCACAGTGGATATCTGTCGACACCAGGGGAAGTTGTAAGGGTAGAAGGGATAACCGTAGTGACAGTACGGCTCCCGACACCCTGAAGTACCCATTCCATCTAGAGTCCGCCCTTCCACAAAGGTCTGAGTGTAGTCTGGAATCCATCAGGGTTTATGTCTCCAAGAATCTGGTGAGATACCTTTAAAAACTCCTCCATACAAGGAACTTTGTATTTTGATATTTTTTTGTGTGTGTATTTTTATGAGAGACTTTTGTGTCCCTTTTTCATTTTACTTTTATTCAATAAAATTTACTTTATTTTTTACTGTGGATTTGGAGAGCAAACTCTTTTTCTTCCAATAAGTCTAAAACGTATTGTCCAGCGCTGCAGAAATACTCTCATACTCCCCAGAGACATTTGCACCAGGAGAGGGCAGTAGTAAACGCACCAGGAGAGGGCAGTAGTAAACGCACCAGGAGAGGGCAGTAGTAAACGCGCCAGGAGAGGGCAGTAGTAAACACACCAGGAGAGGGCAGTAGTAAACACACCAGGAGAGGGCAGTAGTAAACGCACCAGAAGAGGGCAGTAGTAAACGCACCAGCAGAGGGCATTAGTATAAGCGCCAGGAGAGGGCAGTAGTATACGCACAAGGAAAGGGCGGTAGTATACGTGCCAGGAGAGGACGGTAGTATACGTGTCAGGAGAGGGTGGTAGTATACGCACCAGGAGAGGGCAGTAGCACATGCGCCAGGGAGAGGGTAGTAGTATATGCGCCAGAAGAGGGCAGTAGTATACACGCCAGGAGAGGGTAGTAGTATACGCACCAGGAGAAGACAGTAGCATATGCACCAGGAGAGGGCCGTAGTCTAGGCGCTAGAAGAGGGCAGTAGTATACGCACCAGGAGAGGGCAGTAGTATACGTGCAAGGTGAGGGCAGTAGTATACACACCAGTAGAGGGCGGTATTATACGTGCAAGGAGAGGGCAGTAGTAAACGCACCAGTAGATGGAATTAGTATATGCGCCAGGAGAGGGCAGTAGTATACGTGCCAGGAGAGGGCAGTAGTAAACGCACCAGGAGAGGGCATTAGTATATGCGCCAGGAGAGGACCGTAGTATACGTGCCAGGAGAGGGCAGAAGTATACGCGCCAGGAGAGGGCAGTAGTATACGCGCCAGGAGAGGGCAGTAGTATACGCACCAGTAGAGGGCGGTAGTATACGTGTCAGGAGAGGGTGGTAGTATACGCACCAGGAGAGGGCAGTAGCACATGCGCCAGGGAGAGGGTAGTAGTATATGCGCCAGAAGAGGGCAGTAGTATACACGCCAGGAGAGGGTAGTAGTATACGCACCAGGAGAAGGCAGTAGCATACGCACCAGGAGAGGGCCGTAGTCTAGGCGCCAGAAGAGGGCAGTAGTATACGCACCAGGAGAGGGCAGTAGTATACGCACCAGGAGAGGGCAGTAGTATACGCGCCAGGAGAGGGCAGTAGTGTACGCACCAGGAGAGGGCCGTAGTCTAGGCGCCAGAAGAGGGCAGTAGTATACGCGCCAGGAGAGGGTAGTAGTGATCACGCCAGGAGAGGGTAGTAGTGTACGCGCCAGGAGAGGGCGGTAGCACATGCGCCAGGAGAGGGCAGTAGTATACGTGCCAGGAGAGGGCAGTAGTATACGCGCCAGGAGAGGGCAGTAGTATACGCGCCAGGAGAGGGCAGTAGTATACGTGCCAGGAGAAGGCAGTAGCATACGCACCAGGAGAGAGTCGTAGTCTAGGCGCCAGAAGAGGGCAGTAGTGTACGCGCCAGGAGAGAGCAGTAGTATATGCACCAGGAGAGGGTAGTAGTATACGCACTAGTAGAGGGCAGTAGTGTACGCACCAGGAGAGGGCAGTAGTCCTCTCCTCAGAGGATCTTATCTGTCAATCATCCACGTGTTATATACTGATGCAGAGAGATGAACGGGTAATAACGCGTCACAAGTGTCTGTGTAAATAGGCCCCAGAACACGACGAAACGCGTAGACGTAGAAGGAAGCTGCTTCAGCTGAGCCCTCGTGACACTAATTGTATTTGCACAAGTCACATTATATTCCCGAAACATCCCCAGAAAATAGATTTAGGACAAGAAGGACGGATTCTTCCACCATCTCCGATGGAACGTGCTGTAATATTGTTACAAGTCACATCCTATTGGGATAACACGCACAAATATTTCCCAGATCTCAGGGAACGGAGGAGTCCTGGTGTACATGGCGGCTGTCTCCGGCGCCCACATCGTATTGCAAATGTAATGATTGATAAAGGGGGGTACTGAAGCTTGGGGAGTGATAAAGTAGCCAGCGATATGAAGGGATCTATGCACGGGGGAGTTGGGCGGGGATCACCGAGGCACTATGTCCGCTAGGCGATGTCTGGGGACCTGCATTCCTAATATAGGGGTCCTGTATTCCGCTAATCCTACTATAGGGGTCACCATTTAACCACCGCCAGACCAGTCCACTTTAGAAGTCACTAGAAATAAGGGCGTCTACAAAGAACGAGTCAGTGGCCCGGTCGGGAACCGGCGTGGAAGAAAAAAGATACTGTAAACAATCTGTCAGTAACTGACACAGGAAACATCTGTCGGGGCTTCTACGCGATAATCAGCCGTCTAGAAATGAGCACAAACGCACTTTCCGTAGGAATTTACCAGACAGATTTCACCGGGAGGATTAATACGCTGATGACATGTGATCTAACGCCGGACTCGTGCTGTGGTGTAAGCAGGTAATTATCATGGCCGCCACTTATATCGCTGGATGCTGCGCCATAGGATTAGCGTCTTTTCCGAGTGTTTACAATAAATGAAGTAATCCCCCCAGATTAAAGTCATACATGAATGGGATACGGCCTTGATGGACGGCTTTAGATTTATACTGGGAGAACGCTTGGATCGGTCGGAGAGACTGGATAGAGCGGAGAGAACGTGGGATTAGGGAGGCGCGGTGTCAGAGGTAAATCCAGCAGATGGTCAGACATTTGGTGCAGAGAGAATGATCACAAACACAGGACAGCAAAGGCACAGCACGGGCCCTCATTACCAGCCCGTGTAATAGCCAGATCTGCATATTACAGCTGCTGTATAAATACCATCAGTGTGATACATACGCCGGGCCCGCTGTCGCTAACATGTACTGTAAGGATGAGGACATTAATGTGTGGATATTACCATTACTAACCCCTCCGGCTGACTTACATTTAGTAGAGAGCCATAGTTGTTATCTCATATTTAGGAGGTGCAGTCATGTCCTGATATATAATCGTTAATACAGATGGGTCCATTTTACATTGAGCCTCATTTCGTGTTCAACGTCCCTTCTACTCGTTAGCGTATTTTTTTGCGACTTTTCCCCATTAAATAGCATCTTGTTTGCTAACTGGAGCACCAAGGGCACACAAGCAGCTTCTGCTGACTAAAATGACGAGGCATGCCCATTTCTTATGCAGATACAGCAGCAGTCACTCACTGAATATAGGAAGTCACATATCATTTTAATCAGCAGAAGCTGCTTGTGCGTCCGATTCAATCCATTTAGCAAATGAGGCCCTATTTAATGGGGAAAAGGCACAAACAAAGACCCCAGTGCTGCCGATTCACACAGTCATGTTCCTCAGACCACCCCTGAGCAATGCCAGCAGTGCTGCCAGGCGCATTATCCTGCTGAGAGGCCGCTGCCACCAGGGACACCGCTGCCGTAAATGGTACAAGTGGTGACGCGTGTCATTGTATACTAGGACCTCAGGTAGCCCAGCACCTCACACTACCTCCGCCAACGAGCCTTCATCCCACAGTGCACCCTGGTGCCATCTCTGCCCCACGTAATGCCGCACCTGCCTGTCCTTGTGATGTAACGCGGTTTATCAGACCACATCCCCTTCCGCCATTAGTGGATGTGTTACGCTCACGTGTCCTTTGTAGGTGCTTTCAGTGGTAGGCAGGGGTCAGCATGTGCGATGTGACGGTCTGCGGCTACCGGCCCTCTATACGGCTGCGATGCTCTGTGTGGTCTCTCGCCTGTGTCATCGCCGGCGGTAACGGCAACGTGTGCTACAGCCTATAGATAGATATATTCCGTATACTGATAGACATACATACCTATATATGTGTCACTGTGTCTGTCATTCTCACAATACAATACGGAAAACAATCTAAGCCGGCGATAGCTGAAGGACCATCTGGCAAGAATAATTACGGAAGACTGGATATAAAACATTAATTAGTGCAGTATTTCAAACGACCTTCAGCAGCCATTCTTATGAAATTCAATCCAAAAATCTGTAATCGCTTCTTCCATGTTGCATAAATAATATTACTACACTTCTAATAATTGGATGCAAACTTGGGGTGATTCAGTCTGGTGACAGGCGTGCGTGTGTGTGTGTGTGTGGTGAATGGGAAACACATCTAATTAAAGGGAAAGGCGATAGCGAGATCGCTTTAATTAATTCAGAATAAAGCGTACAAAGTTCACCGGGAGTTATTTAGAATGAAATTATGCAGAAGCCGCGGAGGTCAGAGGTCACCGACACCCCCTGGTCGGCAGGAAAGCATTTGCCACAGATTTTAATTGGATACTTAAAATATCTGAGGCGGAAGCTGTTTCTCTAATATAACTATAGAGCGTGCAAGTAAGCAAAGGAGGACGACACAAAGCTGCAGCACTCACGTATTTCTCTGAGGATCCAATGCAGGAGAGCCTGGCGGTGTAATATGCTATATGCAGTGCATTATGGGGGTGGGGGGTGCCGCATCCATTTATTTATTACTAGTAGTAGGGACATGACTGCCAAGGACTGGAACTCCAGATTTATCCAAACAGATCCCATATCTAACAATGCTATGCCCCCAGTGTACCCCAGTATCCAGAAATCAGGACTGTGGGGTACAGACCCTGAGCATCAGCCATCTCCGAACCTACGCACAATATATTCTGCTTTTCTGTCTATCAGATGACACACGTGGTCCGGGAAGAGGAGGTTCGGGGGACCTGAACCCCCATATTACAATTGGCAGCCAGTTACTGTATGTGTGTCTGGGAGGAGCTGCACAACTTTCTATTTTGATGTTTAATTAGTTAAATCCCAAAGAACCTTAAAGAAATGAACATTTTGGTTTATAGTAAAGTAATAAAGAATCCTGAATAAATATGAATCTGCCTCGGAATAATACAGAAAATAACATTATAAACGGTAATTATAGGCCTTATTCAGTATCAATTTACTGAAAACGCAAACCGCAACTGTTTACTATTGCATGGTGAGGGCTGCTGAGCGCAGGGATGGGATGGTCCATTCTGTGCCGCCATCGCAGCATTTAGGGGTGACCCTGCCTGTGCAGCCTGTCTGCCCAACATCTCCATTCTGCCTTTTGCTGCGGATGCACCTATGGCGACAGGAGATTGCACCTAAGGTGACAGGAGATTGGGGTGTGGTATATTATCCCGACAGTCATTAGTCAGACGTCGGAATCCCGACTGCACAGCGGGGGGAGCGCAATGAAGCCCCTTGCGGGCTCACTGCGCTCGCCAACCCTTTTTATTCTCCCTCTATGGGGGTCGTGGACCCCCACGAGGGAGCAGTCGGTATTCCGACATCGGATGAATGACTGTCGGAATCCCGACTGTCCGACACCCGGAGATTGTACCCATGGCGACATGAGATTGCACGAATGGCGACAAGAGATTGTACCCATGGCAACAGGAGATTGCTCCTATGGTGACAGGAGATTGCACCTATGGTGACAGGATATTGCACCGATGGTGACAGGAGATTGCACCGATGGTGACAGGAGATTGTACCCACGGCGACAGGAGATTGTACCTATGGTGACAGGAGATTGTACCTATGGTGAGAGGAGATTGTACCTACGGGGACAGGAGATTGCACGAATGGCGACAGGAGATTGCACCCATGGGGACAGGAGATTGCACCTACGGGGACAGGAGATTGTACCTATGGCGACAGGAGATTGCACGAATGGCGACAGGAGATTGCACCCATGGGGACAGGAGATTGCACCTACGGGGACAGGAGATTGCACCTATGGTGACAGGAGATTGCACCGATGGTGACAGGAGATTGTACCCACGGCGACAGGAGATTGCACCGATGGTGACAGGAGATTGCACCGATGGTGACAGGAGATTGTACCCAAGGCGACAGGAGATTGTACCTATGGTGACAGGAGATTGTACCTATGGTGAGAGGAGATTGTACCTACGGGGACAGGAGATTGCACGAATGGCGACAGGAGATTGCACCCATGGGGACAGGAGATTGCACCTACGGGGACAGGAGATTGTACCTATGGCGACAGGAGATTGCACGAATGGCGACAGGAGATTGCACCCATGGGGACAGGAGATTGCACCTACGGGGACAGGAGATTGCACCTACGGTGACAGGAGATTGCACCGATGGTGACAGGAGATTGTACCCACGGCGACAGGAGATTGCACCTATGGTGACAGGAGATTGCACCGATGGTGACAGGAGATTGTACCCACGGCGACAGGAGATTGTACCTATGGTGACAGGAGATTGTACCTATGGTGACAGGAGATTGTACCTATGGTGAGAGGAGATTGTACCTACGGGGACAGGAGATTGCACGAATGGCGACAGGAGATTGCACCCATGGGGACAGGAGATTGCACCTACGGGGACAGGAGATTGTACCTATGGCGACAGGAGATTGCACGAATGGCGACAGGAGATTGCACCCATGGGGACAGGAGATTGCACCTACGGGGACAGGAGATTGCACCTACGGGAACAGGAGATTGCACCTACGGGAACAGGAGATTGCACCTACGGGAACAGGAGATTGCACCCACGGGGACCGGAGATTGTACATATGGCGACAGGAGATTGCACCCATGGCGACAGGAGAATGCACCCATGGCGACAGGAGATTGCACCCATGGCGACAGGAGATTGCACCCATGGCGACAGGAGAATGCACCCATGGCGACAGGAGATTGCACCTATGGCGACAGGAGATTGCACATATGGCGACAGGAGATTGCACATATGGCGACAGGAGATTGCACCCATGGCGACAGGAGATTGCACATATGGCGACAGGAGATTGCACCCATGGCGACAGGAGATTGCACATATGGCGACAGGAGATTGCACCCTTGGCGACAGGAGATTGCACATATGGCGACAGGAGATTGCACATATGGCGACAGGAGATTGCACATATGGCGAAAGGAGATTGCACATATGGCGAAAGAAGATTGCACCCATGGCAACAGGAGATTGCACATATGGCGACAGGAGATTGCACCCATGGCGACAGGAGATTGCACCCTTGGCGACAGGAGATTGCACATATGGCGACAGGAGATTGCACATATGGCGACAGGAGATTGCACATATGGCGACAGGAGATTGCACCCATGGCGACAGGAGATTGCACATATGGCGACAGGAGATTGCACCCATGGCGACAGGAGAATGCACCCATGGCGACAGGAGATTGCACCCATGGCGACAGGAGAATGCACCCATGGCGACAGGAGATTGCACCCATGGGGACAGGAGATTGCACATATGGTGACAGGAGATTGCACATATGGCGACAGGAGATTGCACATATGGCGACAGGAGATTGCACATATGGTGACAGGAGATTGCACATATGGCGACAGAAAATTGCACATATGGCGACAGGAGATTGCACCCATGGCGACAGGAGATTGCACATATGGCGACAGGAGATTGCACCCATGGCGACAGGAGATTGCACCCATGGCGACAGGAGATTGCACATATGGCGACAGGAGATTGCACCCTTGGCGACAGAAGATTGCACATATGGCGACAGGAGATTGCACATATGGCGACAGGAAATTGCACACATGGCGACAGGAGATTGCACATATTGCGACAGGAGATTGCACCCATGGCGACAGGAGATTGCACATATGGCGACAGGAGATTGCACCCATGGCGACAGGAGATTGCACCCTTGGCGACAGGAGATTGCACCCATGGCGACAGGAGATTGCACATATGGCGACAGGAGATTGCACCCTTGGCGACAGAAGATTGCACATATGGCGACAGGAGATTGCACATATGGCGACAGGAAATTGCACACATGGCGACAGGAGAATGCACCCATGGCGACAGAAGATTGCACCCATGGCGACAGGAGATTGCACATATGGCGACAGGAGATTGCACCCATGGCGACAGGAGATTGCACCCTTGGCGACAGGAGATTGCACCCTTGGCGACAGGAGATTGCACATATGGCGACAGGAGATTGCACATATGGCGACAGGAGATTGCACATATGGCGACAGGAGATTGCACCCATGGCGACAGGAGATTGCACATATGGCGACAGGAGAATGCACCCATGGCGACAGGAGATTGCACCCATGGCGACAGGAGAATGCACCCATGGCGACAGGAGATTGCACCCATGGGGACAGGAGATTGCACATATGGTGACAGGAGATTTCACATATGGCGACAGGAGATTGCACATATGGCGACAGGAGATTGCACATATGGCGACAGGAGATTGCACATATGGCGACAGGAGATTGCACATATGGCGACAGAAAATTGCACATATGGCGACAGGAGATTGCACCCATGGCGACAGGAGATTGCACCCATGGCGACAGGAGATTGCACATATGGCGACAGGAGATTGCACCCATGGCGACAGGAGATTGCACCCATGGCGACAGGAGATTGCACCCATGGCGACAGGAGATTGCACATATGGCGACAGGAGATTGCACCCATGGCGACAGGAGATTGCACATATGGCGACAGGAGATTGCACATATGGCGACAGGAAATTGCACACATGGCGACAGGAGATTGCACATATTGCGACAGGAGATTGCAACCATGGCGACAGGAGAATGCACCCATGGCGACAGGAGATTGCACCCATGGCGACAGGAGAATGCACACATGGCGACAGGAGAATGCACCCATGGGGACAGGAGATTGCACATATGGTGACAGGAGATTGCACATATGGCGACAGGAGATTGCACATATGGCGACAGGAGATTGCACATATGGCGACAGGAGATTGCACATATGGCGACAGAAAATTGCACATATGGCGACAGGAGATTGCACCCATGGCGACAGGAGATTGCACATATGGCGACAGGAGATTGCACCCATGGCGACAGGAGATTGCACCCATGGCGACAGGAGATTGCACATATGGCGACAGGAGATTGCACCCATGGCGACAGGAGATTGCACATATGGCGACAGGAGATTGCACATATGGCGACAGGAAATTGCACACATGGCGACAGGAGATTGCACATATTGCGACAGGAGATTGCAACCATGGCGACAGGAGAATGCACCCATGGCGACAGGAGATTGCACCCATGGCGACAGGAGAATGCACCCATGGCGACAGGAGATTGCACACATGGCGACAGGAGATTGCACATATTGTGACAGGAGATTGCACATATGGCGACAGGAAATTGCACACATGGCGACAGGAGATTGCACATATTGCGACAGGAGATTGCACCCATGGCGACAGGAGATTGCACCCATGGCGACAGGAGATTGCACCCATGGCGACAGGAGAATGCACCCATGGCAACAGGAGATTGCACCCATGGCAACAGGAGATTGCACCCATGGCGACAGGAGAATGCACCCATGGCGACAGGAGATTGCACATATGGCGACAGGAGATTGCACATATGGCGACAGGAGATTGCACATATTGCGACAGGAGATTGCACCCATGGCGACAGGAGATTGCACCCATGGCGACAGGAGATTGCACCCATGGCGACAGGAGAATGCACCCATGGCAACAGGAGATTGCACCCATGGCGACAGGAGAATGCACCCATGGCGACAGGAGATTGCACATATGGCGACAGGAGATTGCACATATGGCGACAGGAAATTGCACACATGGCGACAGGAGATTGCACATATTGCGACAGGAGATTGCACCCATGGCGACAGGAGATTGCACATATTGTGACAGGAGATTGCACATATGGCGACAGGAAATTGCACACATGGCGACAGGAGATTGCACATATTGCGACAGGAGATTGCACCCATGGCGACAGGAGATTGCACCCATGGCGACAGGAGATTGCACCCATGGCGACAGGAGAATGCACCCATGGCAACAGGAGATTGCACCCATGGCGACAGGAGAATGCACCCATGGCGACAGGAGATTGCACATATGGCGACAGGAGATTGCACATATGGCGACAGGAGAATGCACCCATGGCGACAGAAGATTGCACCCATGGCGACAGGAGAATGCACCCTTGGCAACAGGAGATTGCACATATGGCGACAGGAGATTGCACATATGGCGACAGGAGATTGCACATATGGCGACAGGAGATTGCAACCATGGCGACAGGAGAATGCACATATGGCGACAGGAGATTGCACATATGGCGACAGGAGATTGCACATATGGCGACAGGAAATTGCACACATGGCGACAGGAGATTGCACATATTGCGACAGGAGATTGCACCCATGGCGACAGGAGATTGCACATTTGGCGACAGGAGAATGCACCCATGGCGACAGGAGATTGCACCCATGGCGACAGGAGATTGCACCCATGGCGACAGGAGAATGCACCCATGGCGACAGGAGAATGCACATATGGCGACAGGAGAATGCACCCATGGCGACAGGAGATTGCACCCATGGCGACAGGAGATTGCACATATGGCTACAGGAGATTGCACATATGGCGACAGGAGAATGCACCCATGGCGACAGGAGATTGCACCCATGGCGACAGGAGATTGCACCCATGGCGACAGGAGAATGCACCCATGGCGACAGGAGAATGCACCCATGGCGACAGGAGATTGCACATATGGCGACAGGAGATTGCACCCATGGCGACAGGAGATTGCACATATGGCGACAGGAGAATGCACCCATGGCGACAGGAGAATGCACCCATGGCGACAGGAGATTGCACCCATGGCAACAGGAGATTGCACCCATGGCGACAGTAGATTGCACCCATGGCGACAGGAGATTGCACCCATGGCGACAGGAGAATGCACCCATGGCGACAGGAGATTGCACATATGGCGACAGGAGATTGCACCCATGGCGACAGGAGATTGCACATATGGCGACAGGAGATTGCACCCATGGCGACAGGAGAATGCACCCTTGGTGACAGGAGATTGCACATATGGCGACAGGAGAATGCACCCATGGCGACAGGAGATTGCACATATGGCGACAGGAGATTGCACCCATGGCGACAGGAGATTGCACATATGGCGACAGGAGATTGCACCCATGGCGACAGGAGAATGCACCCTTGGTGACAGGAGATTGCACATATGGCGACAGGAGAATGCACCCATGGCGACTGGAGAATGCACCCATGGCGACAGTAGATTGCACCCATGGCGACAGGAGATTGCACCCATGGCGACAGGAGAATGCACCTATGGCGACAGGAGATTGCACATATGGCGACAGGAGAATGCACCCATGGCGACAGGAGATTGCACCCATGGCGACAGGAGATTGCACCCATGGCGACAGGAGATTGCACCCATGGCGACAGGAGATTGCACCCATGGCGACAGGAGATTGCACCCATGGCGACAGGAGATTGCACCTATGGCGATTTAACTTCACTGAGTCTAGAACCAGAGTTACATGAGACTCCTGTACGCGCCTGGGTCTGACCACAGCACGTCACACGTAACAGGGCCTTTGCCATAGCAGACCCCTTCCCCAGTCACATTGATCTTCCCGTCTGCCCATCACTTTGCTGCCCACAGTGGACGAGACGCAGGCGGCGGTCACATTGATATTCAGAGAGTCGCCTTGTTTGGGAACAATTACAATAAATACATCCGGTTATCTCCCAGCATCTCCCACTAATTGAATGGTGCCATAAATACAGGATCCATCTCTGATATATTAGGCAATATGGCTCCTGGGTACTTTAACATGGACCAAGTCCAAAAGCAAAGAGCTTGGGTCAGCTGCTCCGCCAACGAGAAAGAGTGGGCAGGGCGGCTGCCATTTACCCATTCACTGCCCTGACAATGACTCTGTGGCGTTCTGCCCACAGACCGCGCCAGGAATATGGGTGCTATACGCTTTCCTCTGGCGGGGTACAGAAGTCATAGATCCACAGCATACGCAGAGTAATGTGATATCATGTATCCCAGCGTACGAGTGACAGGAGGGAACCGCTGCGGGGGTCCTGTGCCCACCACGGAGCCAGCACAGGTATTATAGGAAATGTAACCAGCTTCCAGATAGAGGAGGGAACTGCTGCGAGGGTCCTGTGCCCACCACGGAGCCAGCACAGGTATTATAGGAAATGTAACCAGCTTCCAGATAGAGGAGGGAACTGCTGCGAGGGTCCTGTGCCCACCACGGAGCCAGCACAGGTATTATAGGAAATGTAACCAGCTTCCAGATAGAGGAGGGAACTGGTGCGGGGGTCCTGTGCCCACCACGGTGCCAGCACAGGTATCATAGGAAATGTAATCAGCGCCAGGTACATAGCTTCCAGGTAGAGGAGGGAACCGCTGCGAGGGTCCTGTGCCCACCACGGAGCCAGCACAGTTATTATAGGAAATGTAATCAGCGCCAGGTACATAGCTTCCAGGTAGAGGAGGGAACCGCTGCGGGGGTCCTGTGCCCACTACGGAGCCAGCACAGTTATTATAGGAAATGTAACCAGCTTCCAGACAGAGGAGGGAACTGGTGCGGGGGTCCTGTGCCCACCACGGAGCCAGCACAGTTATTATAGGAAATGTAATCAGCGCCAGGTACATAGCTTCCAGGTAGAGGAGGGAACCACTGCGGGGGTCCTGTGCCCACCACGGAGCCAGCACAGTTATTATAGGAAATGTAATCAGCGCCATGTACATAGCTTCTAGGTAGAGGAGGGAACCGCTGCGGGGGTCCTGTGCCCACTACGGAGCCAGCACAGTTATTATAGGAAATGTAACCAGCTTCCAGACAGAGGAGGGAACTGGTGCGGGGGTCCTGTGCCCACCACGGAGCCAGCACAGTTATTATAGGAAATGTAACCAGCGCCAGGTACATAGCTTCCAGGTAGAGGAGGGAACCGCTGCGAGGGTCCTGTGCCCACCACGGAGCCACCACAGTTATTATAGGAAATGTAATCAGCGCCAGGTACATAGCTTCCAGGTAGAGGAGGGAACCACTGCGGGGGTCCTGTGCCCACCACGGAGCCAGCACAGTTATTATAGGAAATGTAATCAGCCCCAGGTACATAGCTTCTAGGTAGAGGAGGGAACCGCTGCGAGGGTCCTGTGCCCACCACGGAGCCAGCACAGTTATTATAGGAAATGTAACCAGCGCCAGGTACATAGCTTCCAGGTAGAGGAGGGAACCGCTGCGAGGGTCCTGTGCCCACCACGGAGCCACCACAGTTATTATAGGAAATGTAATCAGCGCCAGGTACATAGCTTCCAGGTAGAGGAGGGAACCGCTGCGAGGGTCCTGTGCCCACCACGGAGCCAGCACAGTTACTATAGGAAATGTAATCAGCGCCAGGTACATAGCTTCCAGGTAGAGGAGGGAACCGCTGCGAGGGTCCTGTGCCCACCACGGATCCAGCACAGTTATTATAGGAAATGTAATCAGCGCCAGGTACATAGCTTCCAGGTAGAGGAGGGAACCGCTGCGAGGGTCCTGTGCCCACCACAAAGCCAGCACAGTTATTATAGGAAATGTAATCAGCGCCAGATACATAGCTTCCAGGTAGAGGAGGGAACCGCTGCGGGTGTCCTGTGCCCACCACGGAGCCAGCACCGTTATTATAGGAAATGTAATCAGCGCCAGGTACATGGCTTCCAGGTAGAGGAGGGAACCGCTGCGAGGGTCCTGTGCCCACCACAGAGCCAGCACAGTTATTATAGGAAATGTAATCAGTGCCAGGTACATAGCTTCCAGGTAGAGGAGGGAACCGCTGAGGGGGTCCTGTGCCCACCACGGAGCCAGCACAGTTATTATAGGAAATGTAATCAGTGCCAGGTACAAAGCTTCCAGGTAGAGGAGGGAACCGCTGAGGGGGTCCTGTGCCCACCACGGAGCCAGCACAGTTATTATAGGAAATGTAATCAGTGCCAGGTACATAGCTTCCAGGTAGAGGAGGGAACCGCTGCGAGGGTCCTGTGCCCACCACGGAGCCCGCACAGGTATTATAGGAAATTTAATCAGCGCTAGGTACATAGCTTCCAGGTAGAGGAGGGAACCGCTGCGAGGGTCCTGTGCCCACCACGGTGCCAGCACAGTTATTATAGGAAATGTAATCAGCACCAGGTACATAGCTTCCAGATAGAGGAAGGAACCGCTGCGGGGGTCCTGTGCCCACCACGGAGCCAGCACAGTTATTATAGGAAATGTAATCAGCGCCAGGTACATAGCTTCCAGGTAGAGGAGGGAACCGCTGCGGGGGTCCTGTGCCCACCACTGAGCCAGCACAGGTATTATAGGAAATGTAATCAGCGCCAGTTACATAGCTTCCAGGTAGAGGAGGGAACCGCTGCGAGGGTCCTGTGCCCACCACGGAGCCAGCACAGTTATTATAGGAAATGTAATCAGCGCCAGGTACATAGCTTCCAGGTAGAGGAGGGAACCGCTGCGAGGGTCCTGTGCCCACCACGGATCCAGCACAGTTATTATAGGAAATGTAACCAGCGCCAGGTACATAGCTTCCAGGTAGAGGAGGGAACCACTGCGGGGGTCCTGTGCCCACCACGGAGCCAGCACAGTTATTAAAGGAAATGTAATCAGCGCCAGGTACATAGCTTCCAGGTAGAGGAAGGAACCGCTGCGAGGGTCCTGCGCCCACCACGGAGCCACCACAGTTATTATAGGAAATGTAATCAGCGCCAGGTACATAGCTTCCAGGTAGAGGAGGGAACCGCTGCGAGGGTCCTGTGCCCACCACGGAGCCAGCACAGTTATTATAGGAAATGTAATCAGCGCCAGGTACATAGCTTCCAGGTAGAGGAGGGAACCACTGCGGGGGTCCTGTGCCCACCACGGAGCCACCACAGTTATTATAGGAAATGTAATCAGCGCCAGGTACATAGCTTCCAGGTAGAGGAGGGAACCGCTGCGGGGGGGTCCTGTGCCCACCACGGAGCCACCACAGTTATTATAGGAAATGTAATCAGCGCCAGGTACATAGCTTCCAGGTAGAGGAGGGAACCGCTGCGGGGGTCCTGTGCCCACCACAAAGCCAGCACAGTTATAGGAAATGTAATCAGCGCCAGGTACATAGCTTCCAGGTAGAGGAGGGAACCGCTGCGGGGGTCCTGTGCCCACCACGGAGCCAGCACAGGTATTATAGGAAATGTAATCAGCGCCAGGTACATAGCTTCCAGGTAGAGGAGGGAAGCGCTGCGGGGGTCCTGCGCCCACCACGGAGCCAGCACAGTTATTATAGGAAATGTAATCAGCGCCAGGTACATAGCTTCCAGGTAGAGGAGGGAACCGCTGCGAGGGTCCTGTGCCCACCACGGAGCCAGCACAGTTATTATAGGAAATGTAACCAGCGCCAGGTACATAGCTTCCAGGTAGAGGAGGGAACCGCTGCGAGGGTCCTGTGCCCACCACGGAGCCACCACAGTTATTATAGGAAATGTAATCAGCGCCAGGTACATAGCTTCCAGGTAGAGGAGGGAACCGCTGCGAGGGTCCTGTGCACACCACGGAGCCAGCACAGTTATTATAGGAAATGTAACCAGCGCCAGGTACATAGCTTCCAGGTAGAGGAGGGAACCGCTGCGGGGGTCCTGTGCCCACCACGGAGCCAGCACAGTTATTATAGGAAATGTAATCAGCGCCAGGTACATAGCTTCCAGGTAGAGGAGGGAACCGCTGCGAGGGTCCTGTGCCCACCACGGAGCCAGCACAGTTATTATAGGAAATGTAATCAGCGCCAGGTACATAGCTTCCAGGTAGAGGAGGGAACCGCTGCGGGGGTCCTGTGCCCACCACGGAGCCCGCACAGGTATTATAGGAAATGTAACCAGCGCCAGGTACATAGCTTCCAGGTAGAGGGAACCGCTGCGGGGGTCCTGTGCCCACCACGGAGCCACCACAGTTATTATAGGAAATGTAATCAGCGCCAGGTACATAGCTTCCAGGTAGAGGAGGGAACCGCTGCGAGGGTCCTGTGCCCACCACGGAGCCAGCACAGTTATTATAGGAAATGTAATCAGCGCCAGGTACATAGCTTCCAGGTAGAGGAGGGAACCGCTGCGGGGGTCCTGTGCCCACCACGGAGCCAGCACAGTTATTATAGGAAATGTAATCAGCGCCAGGTACATAGCTTCCAGGTAGAGGAGGGAACCGCTGCGAGGGTCCTGTGCCCACCACGGAGCCACCACAGTTATTATAGGAAATGTAATCAGCGCCGGGTACATAGCTTCCAGGTAGAGGAGGGAACCGCTGCGAGGGTCCTGCGCCCACCACGGAGCCACCACAGTTATTATAGGAAATGTAATCAGCACCAGGTACATAGCTTCCAGGTAGAGGAGGGAACCGCTGCGGGGGTCCTGTGCCCACCACGGATCCAGCACAGTTATTATAGGAAATGTAATCAGCGCCAGGTACATAGCTTCCAGGTAGAGGAGGGAACCGCTGCGAGGGTCCTGTGCCCACCACGGAGCCAGCACAGTTATTATAGGAAATGTAATCAGCACCAGGTACATAGCTTCCAGGTAGAGGAGGGAACCGCTGAGGGGGTCCTGTGCCCACCACGGAGCCAGCACAGTTATTATAGGAAATGTAATCAGCGCCAGTTACATAGCTTCCAGGTAGAGGAGGGAACCACTGCGGGGGTCCTGTGCCCACCACAGAGCCAGCACAGTTATTAAAGGAAATGTAATCAGCGCCAGGTACATAGCTTCCAGGTAGAGAAGGGAACCACTGCGGGGGTCCTGTGCCCACCACGGAGCCAGCACAGGTATTATAGGAAATGTAATCAGCCCCAGGTACATAGCTTCCAGGTAGAGGAGGGAACCGCTGCGAGGGTCCTGAGCCCACCACGGAGCCAGCACAGTTATTATAGAAAATGTAATCAGCGCCAGGTACATAGCTTCCAGGTAGAGGAGGGAACCACTGCGGGGGTCCTGTGCCCACCACGGAGCCACCACAGTTATTATAGGAAATGTAATCAGTGCCGGGTACATAGCTTCCAGGTAGAGGAGGGAACCGATGCGGGGGTCCTGTGCCCACCACGGAGCCAGCACAGTTATTATAGGAAATGTAATCAGCGCCAGGTACATAGCTTCCAGGTAGAGGAGGGAACCGCTGCGGGGGTCCTGCGCCCACCACGGAGCCAGCACAGTTATTATAGGAAATGTAATCAGCGCCAGGTACATAGCTTCCAGGTAGAGGAGGGAACCGATGCGGGGGTCCTGTGCCCACCACGGAGCCAGCACAGTTATTATAGGAAATGTAATCAGCGCCAGGTACATAGCTTCCAGGTAGAGGGAACCGCTGCGAGGGTCCTGTGCCCACCATGGAGCCAGCACAGGTATTATAGGAAATGTAATCAGCGCCAGGTACATAGCTTCCAGGTAGAGGAGGGAACCGCTGCGAGGGTCCTGTGCCCACCACAGAGCCACCACAGTTATTATAGGAAATGTAACCAGCGCCAGGTACATAGCTTCCAGGTAGAGGAGGGAACCGCTGCGAGGGTCCTGTGCCCACCACGGAGCCACCACAGTTATTATAGGAAATGTAATTAGCGCCAGGTACATAGCTTCCAGGTAGAGGAGGGAACCGCTGCGAGGGTCCTGTGCCCACCACGGAGCCCGCACAGGTATTATAGGAAATGTAATCAGCGCCAGGTACATAGCTTCCAGGTAGAAGAGGGAACCGCTGCGGGGGTCCTGTGCCCACCACGGAGCCAGCACAGGTATTATAGGAAATGTAATCAGCACCAGGTACATAGCTTCCAGATAGAGGAGGGAACCGCTGCGAGGGTCCTGTGCCCACCACGGATCCAGCACAGTTATTATAGGAAATGTAATCAGCGCCAGGTACATAGCTTCCAGGTAGAGGAGGGAACCGGTGCGGGGGTCCTGTGCCCACCACGGAGCCACCACAGTTATTATAGGAAATGTAATCAGCCCCAGGTACATAGCTTCCAGGTAGAGGATGGAACCGCTGCGAGGGTCCTGAGCCCACCACGGAGCCACCACAGTTATTATAGGAAATGTAATCAGCGCCAGGTACATAGCTTCCAGGTAGAGGAGGGAACCGCTGCGGGGGTCCTGTGCCCACCACGGAGCCCGCACAGTTATTATAGGAAATGTAATCAGCGCTAATAACACAATTACTTCCAATCTCACTCATACAGCAATAACATATTCAGCTAAGTCTGTACATCCAATAACACGAGTATTGATCAGGCCGGAGCTGAGCGCTGGCAGCTGGGAGACGTTTCTGGGAATTAGGGAACAATCAGAGGCCTGAGGGCACTTGTCTAAGCATCGTCCAATAACGCGCAGCGCGGACGCAGATTCCCACAGACAGACACATGATCATATGGTAATTCTACAAATCCAGATGCATGATACATTACTCAACTGGCGCGTTGTCTGTACTTCTGGGGGGCTATACCGGCGTGGGGGGACAGTAACATCACTATACTGTGCAGGACTGGGGCGGCTATACCGACGTGGGGGGACAGTAACATCACCATATTGTGCAGGACTGGGGCAGCTATACCGGCGTGGGGGGACAGTAACATCACCATACTGTGCAGGACTGGGGCAGCTATTCCAGCGTGGGGGGACAGTAACATCACCATACTGTGCAGGACTGGGGCAGCTATACCGGCGTGGGAGTATGGTGGGGGGGGGGGGGCAGTAACATCACCATATTGTACAGGACTGGGGCAGCTATACCCGCGTGGGGGGACAGTAACATCACCACACTGTGCAGGACTGGGTCGGCTATACCTGCGTGGGGGGACAGTAACATCACCATACTGTGCAGGACTGGGGCAGCTATACCGGCGTGGGGGGACAGTAACATCACCATACTGTGCAGGACTGGGGCAGATACACCAGCGTGGGGGGACAGTAACATCACCATACTGTGCGGGACTGGGGCAGCTATATCGGCGTGGGGGGACAGTAACATCACCATACTGTGCAGGACTGGGGCAGTTATACCGGCGTGGGGGGACAGTAACATCACCATACTGTGCAGGACTGGGGCAGTTATACCGGCGTGGGGGGACAGTAACATCACCATACTGTGCAGGACTGGGGCAGCTATACCGGCGTGGGGGGACAGTAACATCACCATAATGTGCAGGACTGGGGCAGCTATACCGGCGTGGGGGGACAGTAACATCACCATACTGTGCAGGACTGGGGCAGCTATACCGGCGTGGGGGGACAGTAACATCACCATACTGTGCAGGACTGGGACGGCTATAACGGCGTGGGGGGACAGTAACATCACCATACTGTGCAGGACTGGGGCAGCTATACCAGCGTGGGGGGACAGTAACATCACCATAATGTGCAGGACTGGGGCAGCTATACCGGCGTGGGGGGACAGTAACATCACCATAATGTGCAGGACTGGGGCAGCTATACCGGCGTGGGGGGACAGTAACATCACCATAATGTGCAGGACTGGGGCAGCTATATCGGCGTGGGGGGACAGTAACATCACCATAATGTGCAGGACTGGGGCAGCTATACCGGCGTGGGGGGACAGTAACATCACCATAATGTGCAGGACTGGGGCAGCTATATCGGCGTGGGGGGACAGTAACATCACCATACTGTGCAGGACTGGGGCAGTTATAGCAGGGTGGGGGGACAGTAACATCACCATAATGTGCAGGACTGGGGCGGCTATACCAGCGTGGGGGGACAGTGACATCACCATACTGTGCAGGACTGGGTCGGCTATACCAGCGTGGGGGGACAGTAACATCACCATAATGTGCAGGACTGGGGCGGCTATACCAGCGTGGGGGGACAGTAACATCACCATACTGTGCAGGACTGGGGCAGCTATACCAGCGTGGGGGGACAGTAACATCACCATACTGTGCAGGACTGGGGCAGCTATACCGGCGTGGGGGGACAGTAACATCACCATACTGTGCAGGACTGGGGCGGCTATACCAGCGTGGGGGGACAGTAACATCACCATACTGTGCAGGACTGGGGCGGCTATACCGGCGTGGGGGGACAGTAACATCACCATACTGTGCAGGACTGGGGCAGCTATACCGGCGTGGGGGGACAGTAACATCACCATACTGTGCAGGACTGGGGCAGCTATATCGGCGTGGGGGGACAGTAACATCAACATACTGTGCAGGACTGGGGCAGCTATACCTGCGTGGGGGGACAGTAACATCACCATACTGTGCAGAACTGGGGCAGTTATACCGGCGTGGGGGGACTGTAACATCACCATACTGTGCAGGACTGGGGCGGCTATACCGGCGTGGGGGGACAGTAACATCACCATACTGTGCAGGACTGGGGCAGCTATACCAGCGTGGGGGGACAGTAACATCACCATACTGTGCAGGACTGAAGCAGCTATACCGGCGTGGGGGGACAGTAACATCACTATACTGTGCAGGACTGGGGCAGCTATACCAGCGTGGGGGGGGCAGTAACATCACCATACTGTGCAGGACTGGGGCGGCTATACCTGCGTGGGGGGACAGTAACATCACCATACTGTGCAGGACTGGGGCGGCTATACCTGCGTGGGGGGACAGTAACATCACCATACTGTGCAGGACTGGGTCGGCTATACCTGCGTGGGGGGACAGTAACATCACCATACTGTGCAGGACTGGGGCAGCTATACCAGCGTGGGGGGACAGTAACATCACCATACTGTGCAGGACTGGGGCAGATACACCAGCGTGGGGGGGGGGCAGTAACGTCACCATACTGTGCAGGACTGGGGCAGCTATACCATCGTGGGGGGACAGTAACATCACCATACTGTGCAGGACTGGGGCGGCTATACCTGCGTGGGGGGACAGTAACATCACCATACTGTGCAGGACTGGGGAAGCTATACCAGCGTGGGGGGACAGTAACATCACCATACTGTGCAGGACTGGGGCAGCTATACCAGCGTGGGGGGACAGTAACATCACCATACTGTGCAGGACTGGGGCAGCTATACCAGCGTGGGGGGACAGTAACATCACCATACTGTGCAGGACTGGGACAGCTATACCAGCGTGGGGGGACAGTAACATCACCATACTGTGCAGGACTGGGGCAGATACACCAGCGTGGGGGGGGGGGGCAGTAACGTCACCATAATGTGCAGGACTGGGGCAGCTATACCATCGTGGGGGGACAGTAACGTCACCATACTGTGTGGGGCTGGGACAGCATGGGGGGACAGTAACGACACCATACTGTGCAGGACTGGGGCGGCTATACGGCGTGGGGGGACAGTAACATCACCATACTGTGCAGGACTGGGGCAGCTATACCAGCGTGGGGGGACAGTAACGTCACCATACTGTGTGGGGCTGGGACAGCTATACCATCGTGGGGGGACAGTAACATCACCATACTGTGCAGGACTGGGGCGGCTATACGGCGTGGCATGGTTGGGTGTATGACTGGAATGCAACAGTTATGGGTTTGAATCCAGAGCACGACAATATATTGAATTATGTTACCAGAGGTCAAATTATTACAGAAACATTAAACAGATACAGACATATATATATATATATATATATACACTCAAACATACATACATATATATACATTATATATATACATACAGAACTAGTAAGCCCATTCAAAGCATATGCTTTGAAAGCTAGGTGTGCCACCTTGTGATTGCCTCTGTGTTTGTGCATGTGTGATAGAGATGTAGTGTCACCCGCTGCCAGCAGATGGCAGTGTTTCGGAGACACACAGACACTAGACATATAACTTGTATGTATAGATGATATATAACAATTCTGAATTATGACAATATGCTGAGGCGGGCGCAGTACCCATAAGTCTTCCTATTGCTGTGCAGCTGTTGTGGAACTACAAGTCCCAGCTGGCTCTCCTCTAATCGCCTGTTCCCATCCCCCGTATCCCGCTGCCGGGAGTCTCTGCAGGATAAGCTGTACGGTGCAGAGGAAGGTGTAGGGATCAGCGTTGCGTGGGGAACAGCACAGAACACAGATTACACTAACAAACAGCGCGATGCCGACACGTCTGTGTATAATGACTACACAGGCCTTTGTGATGTGCACAGAACAGACAGCTCCGCAGACAGCATCGCACAGATGAAGAGACGCTCCGCACGTGTTATGCTAAGTGGAAGCCAAATCAACAGCAAATAAAATGTTCTGCATTGTATCATTACTGAAACGTGCTGCAACTTTGTGATACATTCTCTGTTATCTACAGAACAAAGAGACGAAGGGGAAACACCGTACAGAGAACAACCAGTTACGCAGAGCAGGGACTACACAACATACACTACACTATGGTATACGTCAGCATCAGAAGGCAGTGCTGTGGGGGCAGCTGAGTGCCAGATCTCCGCCCACAGAGCCGGAGCTGTGTGCTAAGCACACTCTGCCCCGCCCTTATGTGAGGAGTTATATAGTGGGAGGAGCAGGGTCCCCAGCAGCACAGAGTATATCAGGAGATGGCGGGATGTGTCAGTGAGGACAGGGCTGCATGTGACAGGAGCAGTGACATGATGTGAGGAGGGGAATGGGGGCAGCAGGAAGCCACAGACTGGGAGTTATATAGTGGGAGGAGCAGGGTCCCCAGCAGCACAGAGTATATCAGGAGATGAGTGATGTGTCAGTGAGGACAGGGCTGCATGTGACAGGGGCAGTGACGTAATGTGAGGAGGGGGATGGGGGCAGCAGGAAGCCACAGACTGAGAGTTATATAGTGGGAGGAGCAGGGTCCCCAGCAGCACAGAGTATATCAGGAGATGAGTGATGTGTCAGTGAGGACAGGGCTGCATGTGACAGGGGCAGTGACATGATGTGAGGAGGGGAATGGGGGCAGCAGGAAGCCACATACTGAGAGTTATATAGTGGGAGGAGCAGGGTCCCCAGCAGCACAGAGTATATCAGGAGATGAGTGATGTGTCAGTGAGGACAGGGCTGCATGTGACAGGGGCAGTGACATGATGAGGAGGGGAATGGGGGCAGCAGGAAGCCACAGACTGAGAGTTATAAAGTGGGAGGAGCAGGGTCCCCCAGCAGCACAGAGTATATCAGGAGACTAGTGATGTGTCAGTGAGGACAGGGCTGCATGTGACAGGGGCAGTGACATGATGTGAGGAGGGGAATGGAGGCAGCAGGAAGCCACTGACTGAGAGTTATATAGTGGGAGGAGCAGGGTCCCCCAGCAGCACAGAGAATATCAGGAGATGAGTGATGTGTCAGTGAGGACAGGACTGCATGTGACAGGGGCAGTGACATGATGTGAGGAGGGGAATGGGGGCAGCAGGAAGCCACAGACTGAGAGTTATATAGTGGGAGGAGCAGGGTCCTCAGCAGCACAGAGTATATCAGGAGATGAGTGATGTCAGTGAAAACAGGGCTGCATGTGACAGGGGCAGTGACATGATGTGAGGAGGGGAATGGAGGCAGCAGGAAGCCACAGACTGAGAGTTATATAGTGGGAGGTGCAGGGTCCCCAGCAGCACAGAGTATATCAGGAGATGAGTGATGTGTCAGTGAGGACAGGGCTGCATGTGACAGGGGCAGTGACATGATGTGAGGAGGGGAATGGAGGCAGCAGGAAGCCACAGACTGAGAGTTATATAGTGGGCGGAGCAGGGTCTCCAGCAGCACAGAGTATATCAGGAGATGAGTGATGTGTCAGTGAGGACAGGGCTGCATGTGACAGGGGCAGTGACATGATGTGAGGAGGGGAATGGGGGCAGCAGGAAGCCACAGACAGAGAGTTATATAGTGGGAGGAGCAGGGTCCCCCAGCAGCACAGAGTATATAAGGAGATGAGTGATGTGTCAGTGAGGACAGGGCTGCATGTGACAGGGGCAGTGACATGATGTGAGGAGGGGAATGGGGGCAGCAGGAAGCCACAGACTGAGAGTTATATAGTGGGAGGAGCAGGGTCCCCAGCAGCACAGAGTATATCAGGAGATGAGGGATGTGTCAGTGAGGACAGGGCTACATGTGACAGGGGCAGTGACATGATGTGAGAAGGGGAATGGGGGCAGCAGGAAGCCACAGACAGAGAGTTATATAGCGGGAGGAGCAGGGTCCCCAGCAGCACAGAGTATATCAGGAGATGGGTGATGTGTCAGTGAGGACAGGGCTGCATGTGACAGGGGCAGTGACATAATGTGAGGAGGGGAATGGAGGCAGCAGGAAGCCACAGACTGAGAGTTATATAGTGGGAGGAGCAGGGTCCCCAGCAGCACGGAGTATATCAAGAGATGGGTGATGTGTCAGTGAGGACAGGGCTGCATGTGACAGGGGCAGTGACATGATGTGAGGAGGGGAATTGAGGCAGCAGGAAGCCACAGACTGGAGTTATATAGTGGGAGGAGCAGGGTCCCCAGCAGCACAGAATATATCCGGAGATGAGTGATGTGTCAGTGAGGACAGGGCTTCATGTGACAGGGGCAGTGACATAATGTGAGGAGGGGAATGGAGGCAGCAGGAAGCCACAGACTGAGAGTTATATAGTGGGAGGAGCAGGGTCTCCAGCAGCACAGAGTATATCAGAAGATGAGGGATGTGTCAGTGAGGACAGGGCTGCATGTGACAGGGACAGTGACATGATGTGAGGAGGGGAATGGAGGCAGCAGGAAGCCACAGACTGAGAGTTATATAGTGGGAGGAGCAGGGTCCCCAGCAGCACAGAGTATATCAGGAGATGAGTGATGTGTCAGTGAGGACAGGGCTGCATGTGACAGGGGCAGTGACATGATGTGAGGAGGGGAATGGAGGCAGCAGGAAGCCACAGACTGAGAGTTATATAGTGGGAGGAGCAGGGTCCCCAGCAGCACAGAGTATATCAGGAGATGAGTGATGTGTCAGTGAGGACAGGGCTGCATGTGACAGGGACAGTGACATGATAAGAGGAGGGGAATGGAGGCAGCAGGAGGCCACAGACTGAGAGTTATATAGTGGGAGGAGCAGGGTCCCCAGCAGCACAGAGTATATCAGGAGATGAGTGATGTGTCAGTGAGGAGAGGGCTGCATGTGGCAGGGGCATTGACATGATGTGAGGAGGGGAATGGAGGCAGCAGGAAGCCACAGACTGAGAGTTATATAGTGGGAGGAGCAGGGTCCCCAGCAGCACAGAGTATATCAGGAGATTAGTGATGTGTCAGTGAGGACAGGGCTGCATGTGACAGGGGCAGTGACATGATGTGAGGAGGGGAATGGGGGCAGCAGGAAGCCACAGACTGAGAGTTATATATTGGGCGGAGCAGGGTCCCCAGCAGCACAGAGTATATCAGGAGATGAGTGATGTGTCAGTGAGGACAGGGCTGCATGTGACAGGGGCAGTGACATGATGTGAGGAGGGGAATGGGGGCAGCAGGATGCCACAGACTGCGAGTTATATAGTGGGAGGAGCAGGGTCCCCAGCAGCACAGAGTATATCAGGAGATGAGTGATGTGTCAGTGAGGACGGGGCTGCATGTGACAGGGGCAGTGACATGATGTGAGGAGGGGAATGGGGGCAGCAGGAAGCCACAGACTGAGAGTTATATAGTGGGAGGAGCAGGGCCACCAGCAGCACAGAGTATATCAGGAGATGGCGGGATGTGTCAGTGAGGACAGTGCTGCATGTGACAGGGGCAGTGACATGATGTGAGGAGGGGAATGGGGGCAGCAGGAAGCCACAGACTGAGAGTTATATAGTGGGAGGAGCAGGGTCCCCAGCAGCACGGAGTATATCAAGAGATGGGTGATGTGTCAGTGAGGACAGGGCTGCATGTGACAGGGGCAGTGACATGATGTGAGGAGGGGAATGGAGGCAGCAGGAAGCCACAGACTGAGAGTTATAAAGTGGGAGGAGCAGGGTCCCCAGCAGCACAGAGTATATCAGGAGATGAGTGATGTGTCAGTGAGGACAGGGCTGCATGTGACAGGGACAGTGACATGATGTGAGGAGGGGAATGGAGGCAGCAGGAGGCCACAGACTGAGAGTTATATAGTGGGAGGAGCAGGGTCCCCAGCAGCACAGAGTATATCAGGAGATGAGTGATGTGTCAGTGAGGAGAGGGCTGCATGTGGCAGGGGCATTGACATGATATGAGGAGGGGAATGGAGGCAGCAGGAAGCCACAGACTGAGAGTTATATAGTGGGAGGAGCAGGGTCCCCAGCAGCACAGAGTATATCAGGAGATTAGTGATGTGTCAGTGAGGACAGGGCTGCATGTGACAGGGGCAGTGACATGATGTGAGGAGGGGAATGGGGGCAGCAGGAAGCCACAGACTGAGAGTTATATATTGGGCGGAGCAGGGTCCCCAGCAGCACAGAGTATATCAGGAGATGAGTGATGTGTCAGTGAGGACAGGGCTGCATGTGACAGGGGCAGTGACATGATGTGAGGAGGGGAATGGGGGCAGCAGGAAGTCACAGACTGAGAGTTATATAGTGGGAGGAGCAGGGTCCCCAGCAGTACAATGGAGCATAATTTAACATAACAAAAGTGAGGTTTTGACTTAATGACACGATATGAGAAGCCGGAGCTTTGTTATGATAGCAAATGGAAGTCATTGTGTTAGTGAATAACCTCTGCTGTCCTACGGTCACTGGATTGATTACTGCTAAGTGTAGTTTTGCTGCCACAATGATACTTTCTTAGTAAATAAACCCCTGTATAACCTGCGACAGCACAGAGAATGGTGTCATTACCGCGACGCCTGAAGGAGGGAACTGTCTGATGTAGAACGAGGCCGGGAGAATGTAGGAAGAATTCAGATGTTAGAGAGAGGGCAGATCCTGGGAGGGGGCGGATGGTGGGAACACGCAGCACATCAGCGGGGTCTCACCACAGCTCGCTGACATAAGCCATTTAAACTTGTTCATCTGACAGAACAAAAGTGCGATTCTTGCGGCTGACTGACCCCGCTAATCCGGCTGGGTTATGCATTCATGTAAAATTAGTCCTTGCATTTCTGGTTTCAGCGAAACACTTTGGACCTTTTAATATTTATGCCCTGCGGCTGGAGGCTATTGTGCCGTTGTTTAACAATCACGCACTGTCGCCCCACAGATCGGCTTTGGAGGAGAAGATACCGTATTATCCCTGACGCAGAGGAAAATGATGCCGGTTTGTGCGAGGTGTTGGTCTGGAAATACCCGGTATTAACCCCTCGCTCCCCGCCGGTGCTGCTGAGGATAATTAGTGCAGGAGGCCACTAAACCAATGGTTATATCATTTATATTACCAGCGTATTGCATTGTGCTTCGCTTTAAATGACGCATTCATTAAAAATCACGAAAACACATTTTTTTTATTTTTGCATTACTTAGAAGATGATTTGTAAACATTGTATCAGTTTTATGCTGAAAAACAACATTTCCAGTCCCTGCGATCCGCTGTCGGGCCTGGTGCGGGAATGTATTGTACACCAATACATTCTCAGCTCCGGTTCCGATGCTGCAAATGTGTGGAAATATACTATTGTTGCACCCCACTTGTTACCTTCTGAAATGACCCCCCTAAGTTCATGTAAACTATCCAACCTTCTTGGGCACAGAGCTGACTAGTGTGCTGGATATTGGCGGCCATTTTCTTGTAGCACACGTCCTCACAGTGGCCCTTATTCTGGTTGGTGCGGTAATATCCGCGTGCGTTCGTGCCGCCGATGTTTTGTGTCTGCGCATGTGCAGAGGCGTCTCTGCGCATGTGCGAGCGGGGCGTACGGCCAAATCCCGCATAAAATGTGAACACTCCGACCAGGGGGTGGAGAGGGGCGTGAAGGGCTATTTGGGCTCATTACCATATGCGTACGCCCCGCGTTTCATGGGCGTTCCCATGCAAACGCTGGGCGTACGTATGGTAATGCGGCCGTGACGCACGTGTAGGGGGCGGACATATGACACCGCCGGATGTCAGCTGCCCACCCAGATCCCTGCTTTTGCACGGAAAAATGTCCGTGTGGTCTGAGGTTGCGGGAGCTGATGGAGCACTCAGTCCTGCATTCGATGGTCTGCGACCAACGAATGATGGGGGAGGTTCCCTGAGATGGAGGAGGCGTATTCCATGAAAAATACACGTGCGGTCCGTTCGGCCAGCTTCTTACCGCATACGGACGGAGTTGGCGATCCGTATGGAAGGCGGGGTTTCGCACGCACGGTCCTGGCCGCATATTCGGATCCGGCCGCACCGATCAGAATAAGGGCCAGTGTGTCCTCTGTGGTGGGTGGATTCCCGATGTTATCACTGTTCTACGCATACCAAGGCTGACCTCAGGGAGATTACTAGACACTTTAGGGAGTCAGGGAGATCACTGGTCCTCAGTGTGTGAGACAGGACCAGGACAGCGGCTGGCACCGTGCAGACTACAGACTAAATGTAGGTAAACCGGACTCCCGGAAATGCCACAAGGTACATGATGCCGGCTGATACCTGCGGTTCCTCCAGCGGTCACTACACAGTACCGGATGCTGGCTGATACCTGCAGCCCCTCCAGCGGTCACTGCACAGTACCCGATCACGGCTGATACCTGCGGTTCCTCCAGCGGTCACTACACAGTACCTGATGCCGGCTGATATCTGCGGTTCCTCCAGCGGTCACTACACAGCACCTGATGCCGGCTGATACCTGCAGTTCCTCCAGTGTGTGAGACACTACACAGTACCTGATGCCGGCTGATATCTGCGGTTCCTCCAGCGGTCACTGCACAGTACCTGCGGTTCCTCCAGCGGTCACTACACAGTACCTGATGCCGGCTGATACCTGCGGTTCCTCCAGCGGTCACTACACAGCACCTGATGCCGGCTGATACCTGCGGTTCTTCCAGCGGTCACTGCACAGTACCGGATGCCGGCTGATACCTGCGGTTCCTCCAGCGGTCACTACACAGCACCTGATGCCGGCTGATACCTGCGGTTCCTCCAGCGGTCACTGCACAGTACCCGATCACGACTGACACCTGCGGTTCCTCCAGCGGTAACTACACAGTACCTGATGCCGGCTGATACCTGCGGTTCCTCCAGCGGTCACTACACAGTACCTGATGCCGGCTGATACCTGCGGTTCCTCCAGCGGTCACTACACAGCACCTGATGCCGGCTGATACCTGCGGTTCCTCCAGCGTTCACTGCACAGTACCGGATGCCGGCTGATACCTGCGGTTCCTCCAGCAGTCACTACACAGCACCTGATGCCGGCTGATACCTGCGGTTCCTCCAGCGTTCACTGCACAGTACCGGATGCCGGCTGATACCTGCGGTTCCTCCAGCGGTCACTACACAGCACCTGATGCCGGCTGATATCTGCGGTTCCTCCAGCGGTCACTACACAGTACCGGCTGATACCTGCGGTTCCTCCAGCGGTCATTACACAGCACCTGATCCCGGCTGATACCTGCGGTTCCTCCTACACAGCACCAGATGCCGGCTGATACTTGCAGTTCCGTCAGCGGTCACTACACAGCACCGGATCCCGGCTGATACTTGCGGTTCCGGCAGTGGTCACTACACAGTACCGGCTGATGCCTACGGTTGCTCCAGCGGTCACTACACAGCACCAGATGCCAGCTGATACTTGCAGTTCCGTCAGCGGTCACAACACAGCACTGGATCCCGGGTGATACCTGCGGTTCCTCCTACACAGCACCAGATGCCGGCTGATACTTGCAGTTCCGTCAGCGGTCACTACACAGCACCGGATCCCGGCTGATACTTGCGGTTCCGGCAGTGGTCACTACACAGTACCGGCTGATACCTACGGTTCCTCCAGCGGTCACTACACAGCACCAGATGCCAGCTGATACTTGCAGTTCCGTCAGCGGTCACAACACAGCACTGGATCCCGGGTGATACTTGCGGTTCCGGCAGTGGTCACTACACAGTACCTGCGGTTCCTCCAGCGGTCACTACACAGTACCGGCTGATACCTGCGGTTTCTCCAGTGATCCCCACCCAGCCCCGCGTCACCGCCAGCCATTCATCCTAAACAGTTAACCACGTTTACCCGAGCCCCGCTCCAGGTCTTTATTGTATATTTCTGGGATTTATTGCTATAAATGCCGGCGTTCCTTTTCCTGCGTGTCAGCAGTGTATAAATAAATGATGGAGAAATGTAATTCTCTGTCTGTTGGACGAGAGGAATTATTCTGATTAGCTTTGCATAATAACGTCTTTACCAGCGAGTTATTTTCATGCGGATGCATTAATTCCAATGGCTGTCACTGCCACCAGCTTTTCTTCTGCCTGTCTGCTCTGATCAGGCGCGAGCGGCTGTAGTGAAAGCTACACGTGTTCCCCCT
Organism: Crinia signifera; assembly: GCF_055691185.1. NCBI lineage: Eukaryota > Metazoa > Chordata > Amphibia > Anura > Myobatrachidae > Crinia > Crinia signifera. The sequence goes on along the minus strand of NC_139222.1, from coordinate 289,407,256 downwards.
CTTCCATACCACGTGTACAACGTGTGCTGCAAGGCTCCGACTGTCACTGACCCAAAGGAGAACAAAGCCATTGTCTCTGGCTCCGCAAGCGCAGCAGAACGCGGGTGTCACATCTACATGTCACTGGGAAGAACGGAGCTGTAGAGAATACAGGATCTATCTCATAGTATATAGATGGGACATAGGAGGCAGTTGTTGGTATTTGTGCATGTATTAAATGACATATAGGCCACAAATCCATTTTACAGGAAACAAGACTCCATATAAACAATCAAAGAAAGATATTTGTCCAAGCAGCGTTCCGTGCACATGTTGCCTCAAGTCCCTGGCACTACAATACTTCGGCCTAGTAACTGGCCCTTACCAGGCATTAGTGCAATAAACAGCAAACTTAGGAAAGCTACTGCAATTAGCCCAATTCCTACCTGTGGCTGTGCAGGTCTGAAAACCTGAACCGGAGCCGTGTGCTTGAGAGCCCACCCGTCTCTCCCACAAGCACACCTCAGAGACCCATTCCTGGATTTGCAGTGAACCCGGTTCTGTTGCCTGGCTGTAAATCGCTCTCTCTGAGGTTGGACCAGGGTTGCCGACACTCCCGCATTTAGCGGGAGTATCCCGGTTTTTGTTCCTTTCTCCCGGTCTCCCGATAATGTGTGCGATCCTCCCGGTTTTTTAGTCCGTCTGAAAAAAAAAAGTGACTGCGCATGCGCAAATCACAAAGTGCCGAGGCAGACGCCGCGGCTGTCCGGCCGGGGATCTGTCAGCAGTGTCTATACTGCCTACAGCGGAAGCGCAGCAGGGGGCAGCCATCGGAGCAGGAGCAGCAGAGGGAGCGGCACAAGCAGCAGAAGGCAGCGCCGCAGATAAGATGGTAAGATAGCGGCTGGCTGCTTCGTGCCTCCCTCCTGCTTCTCTCCCTCTGCTCCCCACTATTTTTCCTTTAATTGGGTTCCTTCCTTTAAAAAAAGTGCTACGGTACCACTACCATCTCAAAATGTAATTTGGATAGCCACGCCCCATTTTTGTGCTGTAAATGGGGCAGGGCCATGGGCGGAGCTATCCAAATTACATTTGAGAGCTCCCACGCCCACTAATTAGCTGCCCTCTGCCTGGTCTCCCGCAAAGGGGAGATGAAAAGTCGGCAAGTATGGGTTGGACGGCTCCTTCACCCTGTACAAGGCAGCTGTGACCAGAGAAACACAGCACTCTCTGGAGGAACTAACCCTGTTTCACCACAATATATATTTGTATTGTACAGGCGTTTCTATATATTAGCAAATTATTTAGTAAATAAACCAAAAATGCTATCTAGAAAATAAAAAACCTCCTCTGATTAGAGATTTCCTTCCGTCAGTCAAACAATTATTTACAACCATAAAAAAATATGTTTTCAGTTTCCGTCGCATTGTCGCTATGTGGTCTTAATATGTCATTTTGTAATACAGCGCAACTGTAAGATTTGTCAGCTTCACCGTCAGAGCTGTAAAAGATTTTCACATACAAACAAACTTATCCTCATATTATATATTATTATAGAGATATAATTAAAACTTCTTTATTTCTCTTTTAATAAACAGCGTTCGCTTTGCAGGTGTACACACTTGGCGAGATTCTGCCACAAAATGGTTGCCAACCACTGCACAGATAAGACGCTTTGTGCACATTATGGGCGTGATTCTTTCTCACCAAACGCACGCACCGCCGCTAAACAATCAGTTGATGAATCCACGTGAATGCAGGGACTGTGGATTTTAGTCGGAGGTAAAAGGGGCGGCCAGGCAGATGTGGGAGTGTCGGTAAGAACGCACAACTGCGCACATTGTACTCCGTGGACAGAAATGGCGGCTGCGAGTTTCGCTGGGGTGGCTGGTGGGAGTGGGGCGCCTCAGTTCTGTAGAAACTACCAGCGGTATTGGCATAAAGACGCAGACGTGCGACTCCCCTAACATCCAAAATGACAAACATATGGAGATGGTGGATTTACCGGATTTTATGTCTATTCCACATATATAAATAGGTAAAATCTTTGGCTGAATGTAGACATTATCGGACTTCGTCAGATTACCCAACCAGAACCCAGCATCATACTGTAAGAATGTGCAAACATAATCCTCTTAGACCAAAAAGAAACATATTTAATATTGTTCATTTATATAGTAAAGTATATAAAGGCTAAGAACAGAAACTCTGTGGTAACATCGCTTCCCCATGGCACGGAATGGTAAATATGCAGCGATATACTCAGCATTAATGCAGCGTTAGAAACACTCTGCACTTTTATAAGTAACAGAAATGTTCCTTCATAATTGATTTTATTGTTGGCAGCGAGACGGTCTGCCACTGTCCAAGAGAACGACATCAGGTGAGACAGCAGCTAAAGCTGGAATGTAACGCTACAGCGCCACCTGCAGGGGGAAAGGTCCCTGCCCTCTACTTCCTGCAGGATGGGGGCTTGACCAGGAGGACCAATGAGAATATGCACTGTGTGATTGTGGCTTCTCATTGGTCCCCCCACGTGGGTGTGGTATGATATGTTGACAAGGTCAACACCGATATAATGACAACTTGTTCATAATGAATGTTGGGAGTACAGATGTTGGAACTCCTATTTTGACCAAAGCCTAGTACTAAATGCGGCCTAACCATAATACTAAATGCGGCATAACCCTAACACTAATTGCAGCCTAACTCCAGTACTAATTACAGCCTAACCCTAGTACTAATTGCAGCCTAACGCTAATACTAATTGCAGCCTAACCCTAATACAAATTGCAGCCTAATCCGAGTACTAATTGCAGCCTAATTCTAGTACTAATTGCAGCCTAATCCTAATTGCAGCCTAACCCTAGTACTAATTGCAGCCTAATCATAGTACTAATTGCAGCCTAACCCCAGTACTAATTGCAGCCTAACCCCAGTACTAATTGCAGCCTAACCCCAGTACTAATTGCAGCCTAACCCCAGTACTAATTGCAGCCTAACCCTAATACTAATTGCAGCCTAACCCCAGTACTAATTGCAGCCTAACCCAGTACTAATTACAGCCTAACCCTAATACTAATTGCAGCCTAAACCTAGTACTAATTGCAGCCTAACCCTAATACTAATTGCATCCTAACCTTAATACTAATTGCAGCCTAACTCAAGTACTAAGTGCAGCCTAACCCTAGTACTAATTGCAGCCTAATCCTAGTACTAATTGCAGCCTAATCCTAGTACTAATTGCATCCTAACCCTAATACTAATTGCAGCCTAACCCTAATTGCAGCATAACCCCAGTACTAATTGTAGTCTAACCCTAATACTAATTGCAGCCTAACCCCAGTACTAATTGCAGCCTAACCCTAGTACTAATTGCAGCCTAACGCGAATACTAATCGCAGCCTAATCCGAGTACTAATTGCAGCCTAATCCTAGTACTAATTGCAGCCTAACCCCAGTTCTAATTGCAGCCTACCCCTAGTACTAATTGCAGCCTAACCCTAGTACTAATTGCAGCCTAACCCTAATACTAATTGCAGCCTAACCCTAATACTAATTGCAGCCTAACCCCAGTACTAATTGCAGCCTAACCCCAGTACTAATTGCAGCCTAACCCCAATACTAATTGCAGCCTAACCCAAATACTAATTGCAGCCTAATCCTAGTACTAATTGCAGCCTAATCCTAGTACTAATTGCAGCCTAACCCTAATACTAATTGCATCCTAACCCTAATACTAATTGCAGCCTAACTCAAGTACTAATTGCAGCCTAACCCTTGTACTAATTGCAGCCTAACCCTAGTACTAATTGCAGCCTAATCCTAGTACTAATTGCAGCCTAACCCTAGTACTAATTGCAGCCTAACCCTAATTGCAGCCTAACCCCAGTACTAATTACAGTCTAACCCTAATACTAATTGCAGCCTAACCCTAGTATTAATTGCAGCCTAACCCTAATTGCAGTGTAACCCTATACAAAACATCCGCAAACATATGTATAGTTATTCCTTTGTTCACATGTTGTGTGGCAGCAGTGAAAGGAATGCACAGATAAAATGGCAGTGACGCTACTACACACTCCGCCACCATGTTTACATTGAGTGGTGCTCTATGGGAATGAAATGAGATGATTATTATTCAGAACACAGTCATTAAGGGATATGTAGAGCAGCGGCACTAGGAAGCACAATTGTAACCTGCGCTGTAAGTGTGGCCATGACACAGGCAGACCTGTACCGCAGCCCCATCACGGCACATAAAGCGCACTGCCATGGCAGCAGATGGCCAGGTGGTATTATAATGGCTTGTTAACTTTCAGGCGAGGGCATAAATGTTTTCTCCTTGAATTACTTGATTGACTTGACTCTGAGAGAGAATTTTATGATTCACTGGATTAAAGTTTTCCATCTCGCTGGAGAAGCCGAGCGCCACTTCCCGACCCCCCCAAACCCCCGCTCTCCTACAGAGCCATAAACTTTATGGAATATCTGGAAAGTGATTTCAGCTCATTTATAACTCGGAACAGGAATGATGAGAGGAAAGAGCTCCGTCCCCTCCATCAGATGCATCGTCTGTCTTCCCACAGTACACCGGGACCGCTGTGGTGACACCTGCTCTGTACAGACCCTAGCCATATAAATAGGGGGCCCGGGTGATAGGTCAACACCATATGGTCAAACGCACATTGTCAACTTAGACAAAAGGTCTTCGGTGGACTATGATTGGGAGCGGGCACAGGGGACTCGGAGCGAGGCATGGCGATCAAAGCGAGCTAGACAAGGAGATGCGCCACACTAATTGGGGTCCAAGTTCTCAGGTGTCGACACTGAAAACTGAATAACCCATGTCAACATAACGGCTGTCGGCATAGCATAAATGGGATATTTAGGTGCTGGGGTGATTACACCCAGACACAATACATATGCTTCTGCCTCCAAACACCCTCTCAGCTGCTTCTGCCTCTCAACACCCACTCGGCTGCTTCTGCCTACCAGCACCCACTCGACTGCTTCTGCTTTCCAGCACCCACTCGACTGCTTCTGCCTCCCAGCACCCACTCAGCTGCTTCTGCCTCCCAGCACCCACTCAGCTGCTTCTGCCTCCCTGCACCCACTCAGCTGCTTCTGCCTCCCTGCACCCACTCGACTGCTTCTGCCTCCCAGCACCCACTCGGCTGCTTCTGCCTCCCAGCCTCCACTCGGCTGCTTCTGCCTCCCAGCACCCACTCGGCTGCTTCTGCCTCCCAGCACCCACTCGGTTGCTTCTGCCTCCCAGCACCCACTCGACTGCTTCTGCCTCCCAGCACCCACTCGACTGCTTCTGCCTCCCAGCACCCACTCGACTGCTTCTGCCTCCCAGCACCCACTCGACTGCTTCTGCCTCCCAGCACCCACTCGACTGCTTCTGCCTCCCAGCACCCACTCGACTGCTTCTGCCTCCCAGCACCCACTCCACTGCTTCTGACTGCCAGCACCCGGTTGTTTCTGTCACCATGTACCCAACTGACTCCTTCTGCCTCCCAGCACCCACCTGGCTCCTTCTGCACCCTGCGCTATTGCTTCTGGCTACCCCCAGTCCAGTTACTGACTAAGGTTCTTTCCTAGTTGGGTGCATATTGTATTGTGGTGTACACAGGTTTAGGCCAGAGACTCCCCGGCACTGCAATAAATCTCTGCGGAGCCACACCCACTGCCAGTGTGTAAGTTAGGAAGGGAAGAGGGAGTGGCTCCCCTATTTGGAACGGTACTGCAGCCCCGCCTCTGGAGCCGCCACTGCTTAATATGTAAATGAGAGCAGCTAGGATCAGTACTCCCAACGTACAGGTCCGTAAGGAAGAGGCTGGTTTCTGTGCAGGAGCAAATAGAAGCCAATCAGACCCTGCTGTAAGACAGGCGTGACCGGAGCGCGCTGGCACGGTAATAGCAGCCATGCTCCCATATCACTCGCGGCGCTGTCACTATTGCGCAGTATCGGAGGCTCAGGACAGATGCTCGGCTGCAATTAAACCTCACAGTCTGCTCAGAATTTACCCAAATGCATTTTTTAAATAACAGCCGCTAAGTTATTAAGTTTGTTATGATTAGCGAAGGTTTTTAAATATACATAAAACATCAGGAAGGCGCAAGTCAATTGTGTTTGTGGCAGTTTCATTTTGGTTAATTACATGTTTAAATTGATTGGTACAAGAGTCTAGGGTAATTTACCAGGGTTATAATTTAGCTTTCTTGGCTGTCAGACGAAATGTATAAAAAAAAATAAAAAAATCCCCCGAATCTCCGCATATTACTCAGCTGACGAACGTATTAATTAAACGCAGCTGATTAAAATAATGGTCTACTCAAATATTCATCAACTTCCCCATAGTGCCGTTGCTCGCACTCACGGCCCCCTAAAATATCATTACATTTATTTTCATCTCATTTTGCATTTCAAAGCGATCTTTTCTGACGTGAGGATTGTAATTCACGCTGACACCTGTCAATACATTCGGATAAATAGCAGAGGCTTGTTGTAAAGGGCTTATGACATCACAGAAGGAGAAAGGAAGGCTTGCTGCGTCTGCGATACCTGGGCAGATACATGTCGCAGTAGGCGGGGCTCTAATGAGGCGCAGTTTGCACAGTGCAGCTACTATACAACAATATACGGGTGTAAGTAGACACCTGCCGCAGGTTTATGAGGACGCACCATCGGATCACTCGCATGAACATCGGTCACCTGAGTATAACCCACATGCTGCAGAGGGCAGGAAATTACTGTCCCAGGCCTCACCACTCCCAGAAAATGACACACACCCCCATTCTCAGGAATGTTGCACAGCTCCGCCCACTAGGATTGAACAACCAATTACTGTCAGAGGCTGATAGCGAGAGTTCAACCATCGATGGTCAGCAACTGATGCTGCAATACTCAGAGCTGAGCCTTATAGTGACACATGTACCTTGGGCACCAACTCTGCAGGCACAAAGCGCGAACCATTGATGGTTTATTACGGATGGGTTTGAACCCTTTGACAACAGATGGTGGAGCCGATAGTTAACGTGCTGTAATCTACATATGGACACTAAAACAGTGAAAACCTCACGTCAACCTTTTCATGTGTCAACCTATGATTGTGTTGACCCTTTTCCCGTGCCTTGTGCATGTCACCCCTATAATACTAGTGTATGCTGCTCTGTAGTTGTTAGTGCAGAGGGGATCCGTTCTGCCGTCTGTAATGCCCCTCAGCTGACGGAGTGAGAGGGGAACGTGTGACGCCTGGTCCTGTATTAATGGGATAGTTATGTAGGTGTCAGGGTCGATGCCGGCCCCATTATACTGATTAGTAGGAGTAGAGGGCAGGGGAGGGGGACACCGCGGAACAGCAAACGCCATCTTTCCATCGCTCTCCTTATACAGTACCGTGCACACTAATATACAGTACGAGGCAGGAACTCAGGGTCTATCATATTCACATACAATGCTGAGGTTCACACAACAGAGCAAATACCGGCAAACTGTGCATGCAAGGCAATCCCACCGAGCATGTGCAAGTATACCGCTCGCACTGAGCACGTGCCACTGTGATACCGCTCGCACTGAGCACGTGCCGCTGTGATACCGCTCGCACTGAGCACGTGCCGCTGTGATACCGCACGCACTGAGCACGTGCCGCTGTTATACCGCTCACACTGAGCACGTGCCGCTGTGATACCGCACGCACTGAGCACGTGCCGCTGTTATACCGCTCACACTGAGCACGTGCCGCTGTGATACCGCACGCACTGAGCACGTGCCACAGTGATACCGCACGCACTGAGCACGTGCCAATGTGATACCGCACGCACTGAGCAAGTGCCAATGTGATACCGCTCGCACTGAGCACGTGCCGCTGTGATACCGCTCGCACTGAGCACATGCCCCTGTGATACCGCTCGCACTGAGCATTTGCCGCTGTGATACCGCTCACACTGAGCATGTGCTGCTGTGATACCGCTCGCACTAAGCACGTGCCACTGTGATACCGCTCGCACTGAGCATGTGCCGCTGGGATACCGCACGCTCTGAGCACGTGCCGCTGTGATACCGCACGCTCTGAGCACGTGCCGCTGTGATACCGCTCACACTGAGCACGTGTCGCTGTGATACCGCACGCACTGAGCATGTGCCACAATGATACCGCTCACACTGAGCACGTGCCGCAATGATACCGCTCACACTGAGCACGTGCGCTGTTATACCGCTCACACTGAGCACGTGCCGCTGTGATACCGCTCGCACTGAGCACGTGCCGCTGTGATACCGCTCGCACTGAGCATGTGCAAGTATACCGCTCGCACTGAGCACGTGCCGCTGTGATACCGCTCACACTGAGCATGTGCCGCTGTGATACCGCACGCACTGAGCATGTGCCGCTGTGATACCGCACGCACTGAGCATGTGCCGCTGTGATACCGCACACACTGAGCATGTGCCGCTGTGATACCGCTCACACTGAGCACGTGCCGCTGTGATACTGCTCGCACTGAGCACGTGCCGCTATGATACCGCTCGCACTGAGCACGTGCCACTGTGATACCGCTCGCACTGAGCATGTGCCGCAGTGATCCGCACGCACTGAGCACGTTGCAGGCTGAGGACGGTGGAAGTTGCAGTGCAGCTGCTGGCTGAGGACGGTGGGAGTTGTAGTGCAGCTGCTGGCTGAGGACGGTGGAAGTTGCAATGCAGCTGATGGCTGAGGACGGTGGGAGTTGTAGTGCAGCAGCTGTCTGAGGAGGGTGGGAGTTGTAGTGCAGCTGCTGGCTGAGGATGGTGGGAGTTGAAGTGCACCTGCCGGCTGAGGATGGTGGGAGTTGCAGTGCAGATGCTGGCTGAGAACAATGGGAGTTGTAGTTCAGCTGCTGGATGAGGACGGTAGGAGCTGTAGTGCAGCTACTGTCTGAGGATGGTGGGAGTTGTAGTGCAGCTGCTGGCTGAGGATGGTGGGAGTTGTAGTGCAGCTGCCGGCTAAGGATGGTGGGAGTTGCAGTGCAGATGCTGGCTGAGAACAATGGGAGTTGTAGTTCAGCTGCTGGATGAGGACGGTGGGAGCTGTAGTGCAGCTGCTGTCTGAGGATGGTGGGAGTTGTAGTGCGGCTGGGGAGCCACTAATGTAATATTAATGAGCGTGGATGTGGCGGCGGTGCCCTGAGAGATAACAGTCACCACATCCATTTGCTAATTTTACTGAAGCAAACGCTGCGTTCTTAATGGGCTGATCACAGCTCTGCTCCGAACTGCAAATACTGCTGATGAGAACATTCATTTCTGGCTAATTTGTGTATTTTAAGTATCTTCTGCAGGCAAATGTCTCATTAATAAAAATGTGATTAAAAAAACACCGAAATCTGCTATATTCATTAACACCAGAAATGAGGGTCTGAGGAATATCTGGCGCGGAATGTGAGGAATCCTCAGTCACAGCTTTCTGCCGTAATGCTGCGCCGCTACAGATTACACCGTACGTGCTGTATATCACTCTGCTGCGGCGGCAGGTCGCACAGTGGTCAGCAGTGTCACCTCACAGAACCGGGGTCATGGGACCGTACCTGCTGTATATCACTCTGCATTATCCTTGGCTGGGGCGGCAGGTCGCACAGTGGTCAGCAGTGTCACCTCACAGAACCGGGGTCATGGGACCGTACGTGCTGTATATCACTCTGCATTATCCTTGGCTGGGGCGGCAGGTCGCACAGTGGTCAGCAGTGTCACCTCACAGCACCGGGGTCATGGGACCGTACCTGCTGTATATCACTCTGCAGTATCCTTGGCTGGGGCGGCAGGTCGCACAGTGGTCAGCAGTGTCACCTCACAGCACCGGGGTCATGGGACCGTACCTGCTGTATATCACTCTGCATTATCCTTGGCTGAGGCGGCAGGTCGCACAGTGGTCAGCAGTGTCACCTCACAGCACCGGGGTCATGGGACCGTACGTGCTGTATATCACTCTGCATTATCCTTGGCTGGGGCGGCAGGTCGCACAGTGGTCAGCAGTGTCACCTCACAGCACTGGGGTCATGGGACTGTACGTGCTGTATATCACTCTGCATTATCCTTGGCTGGGGCGGCAGGTCACACAGTGGTCAGCAGTGTCACCTCACAGCACTGGGGTCATGGGACCGTACGTGCTGTATATCACTCTGCATTATCCTTGGCTGGGGCGGCAGGTCGCACAGTGGTCAGCAGTCACCTCACAGCACTGGGGTCATGGGACCGTACGTGCTGTATATCACTCTGCAGTATCCTTGGCTGGGGCGGCAGGTCGCACAGTGGTCAGCAGTGTCACCTCACAGCACCGGGGTCATGGGACCGTACGTGCTGTATATCACTCTGCATTATCCTTGGCTGGGGCGGCAGGTCGCACAGTGATCAGCGGTGTCACCTCACAGCACTGGGGTCATGGGACCGTACGTGCTGTATATCACTCTGCATTATCCTTGGCTGGGGCGGCAGGTCGCACAGTGGTCAGCAGTGTCACCTCACAGCACTGGGGTCATGGGACCGTACGTGCTGTATATCACTCTGCATTATCCTTGGCTGGGGCGGCAGGTCGCACAGTGGTCAGCAGTGTCACCTCACAGCACCGGGGTCATGGGACCGTACGTGCTGTATATCACTCTGCATTATCATTGGCTGGGGCGGCAGGTCGCACAGTGGTCAGCAGTGTCACCTCACAGCACTGGGGTCATGGGACCGTACGTCTTGTATATCACTCTGCAGTATCCTTGGCTGGGGCGGCAGGTCGCACAGCGGTCAGCGGTGTCACCTCACAGCACCGGGGTCATGGGACCGTACGTGCTGTATATCACTCTGCATTATCCTTGGCTGGGGCGGCAGGTCGCACAGTGGTCAGCAGTGTCACCTCACAGCACCGGGGTCATGGGACCGTACCTGCTGTATATCACTCTGCAGTATCCTTGGCTGGGGCGGCAGGTCGCACAGCGGTCAGCAGTGTCACCTCACAGCACTGGGGTCATGGGACCGTACGTGCTGTATATCACTCTGCATTATCCTTGGCTAGGGCGGCAGGTCGCACAGTGGTCAGCAGTGTCACCTCACAGCACTGGGGTCATGGGACCGTACGTGCTGTATATCACTCTGCATTATCCTTGGCTGGGGCGGCAGGTCGCACAGTGGTCAGCAGTGTCACCTCACACCACTGAGGTCATGGGACCGTACGTGCTGTATATCACTCTGCATTATCCTTGGCTGCGGCGGCAGGTCGCACAGTGGTCAGCGGTGTCACCTCACAGCACTGGGGTCATGGGACCGTACGTGCTGTATATCACTCTGCATTATCCTTGGCTGGGGCGGCAGGTCGCACAGTGGTCAGCAGTGTCACCTCACAGCACTGAGGTCATGGGACCGTACGTGCTGTATATCACTCTGCATTATCCTTGGCTGAGGCGGCAGGTCGCACAGTGGTCAGCAGTGTCACCTCACAGCACCGGGGTCATGGGACCGTACGTGCTGTATATCACTCTGCATTATCCTTGGCTGGGGCGGCAGGTCTCACAGTGGTCAGCAGTGTCACCTCACAGCACTGGGGTCATGGGACCGTACGTGCTGTATATCACTCTGCATTATCCTTGGCTGGGGCGGCAGGTCTCACAGTGGTCAGCAGTGTCACCTCACAGCACTGGGGTCATGGGACCGTACGTGCTGTATATCACTCTGCATTATTATTGGCTGGGGCGGCAGGTCGCACAGTGGTCAGCAGTGTCACCTCACAGCACTGGGGTCATGGGACCGTACGTGCTGTATATCACTCTGCAGTATCATTGGCTGGGGCGGCAGGTCGCACAGTGGTCAGCGGTGTCACCTCACAGCACTGGGGTCATGGGACCGTACGTGCTGTATATCACTCTGCATTATCCTTGGCTGGGGCGGCAGGTCGCACAGTGGTCAGCAGTGTCACCTCACAGCACTGAGGTCATGGGACCGTACGTGCTGTATATCACTCTGCATTATCCTTGGCTGAGGCGGCAGGTCGCACAGTGGTCAGCAGTGTCACCTCACAGCACTGGGGTCATGGGACCGTACGTGCTGTATATCACTCTGCATTATCCTTGGCTAGGGCGGCAGGTCGCACAGTGGTCAGCAGTGTCACCTCACAGCACCGGGGTCATGGGACCGTACATGCTGTATATCACTCTGCATTATCCTTGGCTGGGGCGGCAGGTCGCACAGTGGTCAGCGGTGTCACCTCACAGCACCGGGGTCATGGGACCGTACCTGCTGTATATCACTCTGCATTATCCTTGGCTGGGGCGGCAGGTCGCACAGTGGTCAGCGGTGTCACCTCACAGCACCGGGGTCATGGGACCGTACGTGCTGTATATCACTCTGCATTATCCTTGGCTGGGGCGGCAGGTCGCACAGTGGTCAGCAGTGTCACCTCACAGCACTGGGGTCATGGGACCGTACCTGCTGTATATCACTCTGCATTATCCTTGGCTAGGGCGGCAGGTCGCACAGTGGTCAGCAGTGTCACCTCACAGCACCGGGGTCATGGGACCGTACATGCTGTATATCACTCTGCATTATCCTTGGCTGGGGCGGCAGGTCGCACAGTGGTCAGCGGTGTTACCTCACAGCACCGGGGTCATGGGACCGTACCTGCTGTATATCACTCTGCATTATCCTTGGCTGGGGCGGCAGGTCGCACAGTGGTCAGCGGTGTCACCTCACAGCACAGGGGTCATGGGACCGTACCTGCTGTATATCACTCTGCATTATCCTTGGCTAGGGCGGCAGGTCGCACAGTGGTCAGCAGTGTCACCTCACAGCACTGGGGTCATGGGACCGTACGTGCTGTATATCACTCTGCATTATCATTGGCTGGGGCGGCAGGTCGCACAGTGGTCAGCGGTGTCACCTCCCAGCACTGGGGTCATGGGACCGTACGTGCTGTATATAACTCTGCATTATCATTGGCTGGGGCGGCAGGTCGCACAGTGGTCAGCAGTGTCACCTCACAGCACTGGGGTCATGGGACCGTACGTGCTGTATATCACTCTGCAGTATCCTTGGCTGAGGCGGCAGGTCGCACAGTGGTCAGCAGTGTCACCTCACAGCACTGGGGTCATGGGACCGTACGTGCTGTATATCACTCTGCAGTATCCTTGGCTGGGGCGGCAGGTCGCACAGTGGTCAGCAGTGTCACCTCACAGCACTGGGGTCATGGGACCGTACGTGCTGTATATCACTCTGCATTATCATTGGCTGGGGCGGCAGGTCGCACAGTGGTCAGCGGTGTCACCTCACAGCACTGGGGTCATGGGACCGTACGTGCTGTATATAACTCTGCATTATCATTGGCTGGGGCGGCAGGTCGCACAGTGGTCAGCGGTGTCACCTCACAGCACTGGGGTCATGGGACTGTACGTGCTGTATATCACTCTGCATTATCCTTGGCTCAGGCGGCAGGTCGCACAGTGGTCAGCAGTGTCACCTCACAGCACTGGGGTCATGGGACCGTACGTGCTGTATATCACTCTGCATTATCATTGGCTGGGGCGGCAGGTCGCACAGTGGTCAGCAGTGTCACCTCACAGCACTGGGGTCATGGGTTCAGTTCCCACCAGGGACCGTACACTGGGACATTAGTACCTTGTCTCTGGGTTTTGTGGGTTCCCCTGTGTGTGAGGGTTTAGAAGTCTATGTACTGACCAGCGTCCGACGTGTCATACAGATGGAGCAGCATTTAGTTCCCCAGGCTCGTCATCAAGTGCGAGTTCGGCATGTTAATAGCAATCTTTGTCACTGAAATGACTTGCTTAGGCTGTGGCGCTCACAGACATATCCATTGTGGTGCAATAAAGTCTACTCCACAGGTCTATGGTGGACTAATACTGACACGTATCCAACTCATTGAGCTCCTGCAGAGCATCGCTCCTGTTATTACACCCCGGAACCACAGTACGTGTGACGCTGGCGCCATCGTTCCCACCGCTCCAGGCTGCGAGCTACTGTCTGATGCATTATGCTGGATACAAGCAGCTGTGCAATAAAGCGTGTCAGCACTACCTGTAATACCCTACCATTACCGGCAAGCAGGGTGACCCCAGATAGGACGTGCAGGGGCTAATGCACCCTAATTATCTGATTACACCCAGCAGTCAGACCCGTTATTACAGGGTCTCATTGTATAATAAGGAAGGTCGGTCAGCTGCGCGCACCGACCAGGCCCACTCCTCATTCACACCGACCAGGCCCCGCTCCTCAGTCACACCGACCAGGCCCCGCTCCTCAGTCACACCGACCAGGCCCCGCTCCTCAGTCACACAGACCAGGCCCCGCTCCTCAGTCACACAGACCAGGCCCCGCTCCTCAGTCACACAGACCAGGCCCCGCTCCTCATTCACACCGACCAGGCCCCGCTCCTCAGTCACACCGACCAGGCCCCGCTCCTCAGTCACACCGACCAGGCCCCGCTCCTCAGTCACACCGACCAGGCCCCGCTCCTCAGTCACACAGACCAGGCCCCGCTCCTCAGTCACACAGACCAGGCCCCGCTCCTCAGTCACACAGACCAGGCCCCGCTCCTCAGTCACACAGACCAGGCCCCGCTCCTCAGTCACACAGACCAGGCCCCGCTCCTCAGTCACACCGACCAGGCCCCGCTCCTCAGTCACACAGACCAGGCCCCGCTCCTCAGTCACACAGACCAGGCCCCGCTCCTCAGTCACACAGACCAGGCCCCGCTCCTCAGTCACACAGACCAGGCCCCGCTCCTCAGTCACACCGACCAGGCCCCGCTCCTCAGTCACACAGACCAGGCCCCGCTCCTCAGTCACACCAACCAGGCCCCGCTCCTCAGTCACACAGACCAGGCCCCGCTCCTCAGCCTCACAGACCAGGCCCCGCTCCTCAGTCACACAGACCAGGCCCCGCTCCTCAGTCACACAGACCAGGCCCCGCTCCTCAGTCACACAGACCAGGCCCCGCTCCTCAGTCACACCGACCAGGCCCCGCTCCTCAGTCACACCGACCAGGCCCCGCTCCTCAGTCACACCGACCAGGCCCCGCTCCTCAGTCACACAGACCAGGCCCCGCTCCTCAGTCACACAGACCAGGCCCCGCTCCTCAGTCACACAGACCAGGCCCCACTCCTCAGTCACAAAGACCAGGCACCCTCCTCAGTCACACAGACCAGGCCCCGCTCCTCAGTCACACAGACCAGGCCCACTCCTCATTCACACAGACCAGGCCCCGCTCCTCAGTCACACAGACCAGGCCCCGCTCCTCAGTCACACAGACCAGGCCCCGCTCCTCAGTCACACAGACCAGGCCCCGCTCCTCATTCACACCGACCAGGCCCCGCTTCTCAGTCACACAGACCAGGCCCCGCTCCTCAGTCACACAGACCAGGCCCCGCTCCTCAGTCACACAGACCAGGCCCCGCTCCTCAGTCACACAGACCAGGCCCCGCTCCTCAGTCACACAGACCAGGCCCAGCTCCTCAGTCACACAGACCAGGCCCCGCTCCTCAGTCACACAGACCAGGCCCCACTCCTCAGTCACAAAGACCAGGCACCCTCCTCAGTCACACAGACCAGGCACCCTCCTCAGTCACACAGACCAGGCCCCGCTCCTCAGTCACACAGACCAGGCCCCGCTCCTCAGTCACACAGACCAGGCCCCGCTCCTCAGTCACACAGACCAGGCCCCGCTCCTCAGTCACACAGACCAGGCCCCGCTCCTCAGTCACACAGACCAGGCCCCGCTCCTCATTCACACCGACCAGGCCCCGCTCCTCAGTCAAACAGACCAGGCCCCGCTCCTCAGTCACACAGACCAGGCCCCGCTCCTCAGTCACACAGACCAGGCCCCGCTCCTCAGTCACACAGACCAGGCCCCGCTCCTCAGTCACACCGACCAGGCCCCGCTCCTCAGTCACACAGACCAGGCCCCGCTCCTCAGTCACACCAACCAGGCCCCGCTCCTCAGTCACACAGACCAGGCCCCGCTCCTCAGCCTCACAGACCAGGCCCTGCTCCTCAGTCACACCGACCAGGCCCCGCTCCTCAGTCACACCGACCAGGCCCCGCTCCTCAGTCACACCGACCAGGCCCCGCTCCTCAGTCACACAGACCAGGCCCCGCTCCTCAGTCACACAGACCAGGCCCAGCTCCTCAGTCACACAGACCAGGCCCCGCTCCTCAGTCACACAGACCAGGCCCCACTCCTCAGTCACAAAGACCAGGCACCCTCCTCAGTCACACAGACCAGGCCCCGCTCCTCAGTCACACAGACCAGGCCCACTCCTCATTCACACCGACCAGGCCCGCTCCTCAGTCACACAGACCAGGCCCCGCTCCTCAGTCACACAGACCAGGCCCCGCTCCTTATTCACACAGACCAGGCCCCACTCCTCAGTCACACAGACCAGGCCCCGCTCCTCAGTCACACAGACCAGGCCTCGCTCCTCAGTCACACAGACCAGGCCCCACTCCTTATTCACACACACTAGGCCCGCTCCTCAGTCACACCAACCAGGCCCCACTCCTCAGTCACACAGACCAGGCCCCGCTCCTCAGTCACACAGACCAGGCCCGCTCCTCAGTCACACAGACCAGGCCCCGTTCCTCAGTCACACAGACCAGGCCCCGCTCCTCAGTCACTCAGACCAGGCCCCGCTCCTCGGTCACACAGACCAGGCCCCGCTCCTCGGTCACACCGACCAGGCCCCGCTCCTCAGTCACACCGACCAGGCCCCGCTTCTCAGTCACACCGACCAGGCCCCGCTCCTCAGTCACACACACCAGGCCCGCTCCTCAGTCACACAGACCAGGCACCGCACCTCAGTCACACACACCAGGCCCGATCCTCAGTCACATGGACCAGGGGCCTCAGTCACACAGACCAGGCCCCGCTCCTCAGTCACACCGACCAGGCCCCGCTCCTCAGTCACACTGACCAGGCCCCGCTCCTCAGTCACACAGACCAGGCCCCGCTCCTCAGTCACACCAACCAGGCCCCGCTCCTCAGTCACACCAACCAGGCCCCGCTCCTCAGTCACACCAACCAGGCCCCGCTCCTCAGTCACACAGACCAGGCCCCGCTCCTCAGTCACACAGACCAGGCCCCGCTCCTCAGTCACACAGACCAGGCCCCCTCCTCAGTCACACAGACCAGGTCCCCTCCTCAGTCACACAGACCAGGCCCCGCTCCTCAGTCACACAGACCAGGCCCGCTCCTTATTCACACAGACCAGGCCCGCTCCTCAGTCACACAGACCAGGCCCCGCTCCTCAGTCACACAGACCAGGCCCCGCTCCTTATTCACACAGACCAGGCCCCACTCCTCAGTCACACAGACCATGCCCCGCTCCTCAGTCACACAGACCAGGCCCTGCTCCTCAGTCACACAGACCAGGCCCCACTCCTCAGTCACACCAACCAGGCCCCACTCCTTATTCACACACACCAGGCCCGCTCCTCAGTCACACCAACCAGGCCCCACTCAGTCACACAGACCAGGCCCCGCTCCTCAGTCACACAGACCAGGCCCCGCTCCTCAGTCACACAGACCAGGCCCCGCTCCTCAGTCACACAGACCAGGCCCCGCTCCTCAGTCACACAGACCAGGCCCACTCCTCAGTCACACAGACCAGGCCCGTTCCTCAGTCACACAGACCAGGCCCGGCTCCTCGGTCACACAGACCAGGCCCCGCTCCTCAGTCACACCGACCAGGCCCCGCTCCTCAGTCACACAGACCAGGCCCCGCTCCTCAGTCACACAGACCAGGCCCTGCTCCTCAGTCACACAGACCAGGCCCCACTCCTCAGTCACACCAACCAGGCCCCACTCCTTATTCACACACACCAGGCCCTCTCCTCAGTCACACCGACCAGGCCCCACTCCTCAGTCACACAGACCAGGCCCGCTCCTCAGTCACACAGACCAGGCCCCGCTCCTCAGTCACACAGACCAGGCCCCGCTCCCCAGTCACACAGACCAGGCCCCGCTCCTCAGTCACACAGACCAGGCCCGCTCCTCAGTCACACAGACCAGGCCCGCTCCTCAGTCACATGGACCAGGGGCCTCAGTCACACAGACCAGGCCCCGCTCCTCAGTCACACTGACCAGGCCCCGCTCCTCAGTCACACTGACCAGGCCCCGCTCCTCAGTCACACCGACCAGGCCCCTCTCCTCAGTCACACAGACCAGGCCCGCTCCTCAGTCACACCGACCAGGCCCCGCTCCTCAGTCACACCGACCAGGCCCCGCTCTTCAGTCACACCGACCAGGCCCCGCTCCTCAGTCACACCGACCAGGCCCCGCTCCTCAGTCACACAGACCAGGCCCTGCTCCTCAGTCACACAGACCAGGCCCCGCTCCTCAGTCACACACACAGGCCCCGCTCCTCAGTCACACCGACCAGGCCCCGCTCCTCAGTCACACCGACCAGGCCCCGCTCCTCAGTCACACCGACCAGGCCCCGCTCCTCAGTCACACAGACCAGGCCCCGCTCCTCAGTCACACAGACCAGGCCCCGCTCCTCAGTCACACACACAGGCCCCGCTCCTCAGTCACACCGACCAGGCCCCGCTCCTCAGTCACACCGACCAGGCCCCGCTCCTCAGTCACACCGACCAGGCCCCGCTCCTCAGTCATCCATTATCCGCACCAGGGTAAATAATCGTATCCCTGGGAATCTGTCTACACATGAGCAGCCGGGTTACACCATGCATCTGGCCATATTTATGTGTGTATTCAGGAGACAAGCCCAGGCCTGGGGACTCTAAATGTGTGGCCCCAGTCATTATACGCATTTCATATGTTGACACTAACATAGTGACGTTACATCTTAGAGTTAGGGATAGGAATAAGCTTAGGGTTGGTTTAGGGGTCAGGTTTAGGCTAAGAACAGCAAAAATTGTATGTTGACATTCTGGTGTCGACAAGGTAAATGACAATATTATGAACCAGTCAAAACGTATAAATAAATATAAATATACGGACACATATGAATATCAGCATTGTCCCTGTTGCCGTAACTACCGTGTCAATATTTGTGGACGTCCAGAGTCTGTTGACAATGTGAATGTCGGCTTTTCATACCACAGCCGACACTTGGCTGATTATATAAGGTGACCGGTATTGGGTGAGCAGGCATCAATGGTATATGTATGTACGCAGTATGGACGCCGGAGCATTGGCTTATAAACTACTTATAACGCTGCTGCCACAATTGGCATCTTATGTGCTGCACAGCCGATCACCGAACCCCTTAGATGGGCGCTTATATAGTCGTCCCCCCCCCCCCCCCCCCCCGCCACCTCACGGCTGGTACCCAGCTCTATACTCCCTGTATCCTGCGGCTGTGCCAGCTCCGGCACTATTTGGATGACGGCTGGAAGCGGGCACAGAGGGGGTTAATGAGGCCGCAGCTATTTATACGTAGCGGATAATCCGATTACGCTGAGGGATGACAGCCGCAATCACAGCGCCCTGGCATTATCCAGCCCGACTGACTTATTTGGATACAATTAAGTAGCGAGATAGCGATACAGGTGCAGGCGGCATGATAATCAGGTGAGGGGACGGCAGCCTGGCATCTTACAGGCACAGACTTGACACAGGCCGCTATTTACAGGAATCTACCCGATAGCATCTGCTGTCCAGACAGATAAGAGGCGATGCTCTACAAATGCCAGGCGGCACCGTGCGGGAGGGAGGATTGTTGGTGTGTGTGTATATATACAGTATATATTGTATAAGGTTCTAGGGGGGTGTCGTCTCTCTTCTCCACTAGGCCGGTCCTAGCTTAGCGACCTCGCTCTCCCCCAGCCAGGGTCAGTGTGCTGCAGCTATAACACAGCACCGCGCACACTCTCCATCTCTCTCTGAGGAGATCAGGGAATCAGCTCCTGTGAGTGAAGCTACAGGGATGCGTCTGTCTCTCATCCTCTTCCTGCACAGGTTACATCTGCCTCCCTGCAGTGCAGCATAGTTTGCCCATTTTTAGAACAAATTTGTCCTGTGATAAGGTCTAAATTAGGCCAATTATCTGTACGCTATCTGTATGTTATCTGTACACTATCTCTCAGTTCTCTGTACACTATCTGCACGCTATCTGTACACCATCGGTACACTATCTGTATGTTATCTGTACGCTATCTGTACACTATCTGTATGTTATCTGCACACTATCTGTACACTATCTGTATGTTATTTGTACGCTATCTGTACACTATATGTACACTATCTGTATGTTATCTGTACCCTATCTGTACACTATCTGTACGCTATCTGCACACTATCTGTACACTATCTGTACGCTATCTGTACGCTATCTGTACACTATCTGTACACTATCTGTATGTTATCTGCACACTATCTGTACATTATCTGCACACTATCTGTACGCTATCTGTACACTATCTGTATGTTATCTGCACACTATCTGTACATTATCTGCACACTATCTGCACACTATCTGTACGCTATCTGTACACTATCTGTATGTTATCTGCACACTATCTGTACATTATCTGTACGCTATCTGTACACTATCTGTGCATTATCTGCACCCTATCTGTACACTATCTGTACATTATCTGTACGCTATCTCTGAGTTCTTTGTACACTATCTGTACGTTATCTGCACCCTATCTGTACGCTATCTGTACACTATCTGTACACTATGGGCGAAATGTAATAGGGTGCGATTTTTTAGACATGTGCGATTTTTGGTCAAAAACGGCCGAAATCGCACATTTTCCGAAAATCGCACATTTAATAGGTTAAAAATCGCGGTAAAAAGCGCACTTTTTACCGCGAAATCGCACATTTTAAAGATGCGATTTTCAGTCACACTGAAAATCGCATCCAGATGTTTTCCCATAGGAAACTATAGAACTCGCATATGTAATAGGATGCGAGTTCTAAAGTCGCATATGGGACCTTACCAAAAAACGCAAAAAAAATAGACCAGCTTCTTGCTGGCGATTTTTACAGAACCATGCACAAATCTGTGTGATCTGTGCATGGTTCTGTCCAAAAAAAGGCTAAAAGTTAAAGTAAAAAAAAAAAACGGCGTAGGGTCCCCCCTCCAGAGCATAACCAGCCCCGGGCTGAAAGAGCCGGTCCTGGTTTCATAAAATCACAGGAACAAACAAGTTGGGGTTCCGTGCATTTTATAAAACCAGCACCAGGCTCAAGGGCCGGTCCTGGTTCCCAAAATAC
This sequence comes from Crinia signifera, assembly GCF_055691185.1. Taxonomy (NCBI): domain Eukaryota; kingdom Metazoa; phylum Chordata; class Amphibia; order Anura; family Myobatrachidae; genus Crinia; species Crinia signifera. The sequence continues at coordinate 289,386,060 of NC_139222.1, read as the reverse complement.
GGGGGACAAAATGACTAGGGGTCCCCCGTATTTCAAGAACCAGCACCGGGCCCAACCAGCCAGCAGGGTAATGCCACAGCCGGGGGGAGACTTTTTATACAAGTCCCCCCGGCCAAAGCATTTAGCCCTCTGACCGGTCAGCATGGGCAGGGGTCCTGGGGGAGTGGGGACCCCCCCAAAGAAGGGGTCCCCCCCCCTCCAGAACTTACCAGCCCATGCTGAAGCCCGGGGCTGTCCTCGATGCCCCTGGGCGGTGGGCATCGAGCTGATATTTGGTGTAAAAAAATAGATAAACTATTGTTTTTTACTGTGGCACTACAAGTGCCAGCAAGCCTCCCCAGCAAGCTGGGACTTGGAGAACCACAAGTCCCAGCCTGCTGGGCATTAAAGGGCCCGCTGGCACTTGTAGTTCCACAGTTAAAAAAATAGTGCACAAAACACACTGACACACATTTTAAATAAAACTTTAATACACACATTACACACATACTAATACTTACCTATCTTCTTCCCGTAGGTAGCCCTGGTCCTGATGTCCTCCGGTCCTGTGTCGGCGTTCCTCTTCATGTCGACGTCCTTCTTGAAGTCGACGTCCCTGTCGGCGATGGCGTCCGGTGTCCGGGTCCGACGAAATCCATGGAGGAAGCTGTGGAAGGAAACCATACTCACCTGTCCCAGCGCGACGTAGTCCAGGTAAGGGTCTTGGAAAAAAAACAAACCGACACCCGAATCCAAGCGGACACGACGGAGACGCACGTGTGTTTGTTTACATCGTGCGGCTCCGCCTCCCGAATGCCGCTATTGGCCGCCTTGCGGCCTAGCGGCTCCTGATTGGCCGCTAGGCCGCAAGGCGGCCAATAGCGGCATTCGGGAGGCGGAGCCGCACGATGTAAACACCGTGCGTCTCCGTCGTGTCCGCTTGGATTCGGGTGTCGGTTTGTTTTTTTTCCAAGACCCTTACCTGGACTACGTCGCGCTGGGACAGGTGAGTATGGTTTCCTTCCACAGCTTCCTCCATGGATTTCGTCGGACCCGGACACCGGACGCCATCGCCGACAGGGACGTCGACTTCAAGAAGGACGTCGACATGAAGAGGAACGCCGACACAGGACCGGAGGACATCAGGACCAGGGCTACCTACGGGAAGAAGATAGGTAAGTATTAGTATGTGTGTAATGTGTGTATTAAAGTTTTATTTAAAATGTGTGTCAGTGTGTTTTGTGCACTATTTTTTTAACTGTGGAACTACAAGTGCCAGCGGGCCCTTTAATGCCCAGCAGGCTGGGACTTGTGGTTCTCCAAGTCCCAGCTTGCTGGGGAGGCTTGCTGGCACTTGTAGTGCCACAGTAAAAAACAATAGTTTATCTATTTTTTTACACAAAATATCAGCTCGATGCCCACCGCCCAGGGGCATCGAGGACAGCCCCGGGCTTCAGCATGGGCTGGTAAGTTCTGGAGGGGGGGGACCCCTTCTTTGGGGGGGTCCCCACTCCCCCAGGACCCCTGCCCATGCTGACCGGTCAGAGGGCTAAATGCTTTGGCCGGGGGGACTTGTATAAAAAGTCTCCCCCCGGCTGTGGCATTACCCTGCTGGCTGGTTGGGCCCGGTGCTGGTTCTTGAAATACGGGGGACCCCTAGTCATTTTGTCCCCCGTATTTTGGGAACCAGGACCGGCCCTTGAGCCTGGTGCTGGTTTTATAAAATGCACGGAACCCCAACTTGTTTGTTCCTGTGATTTTATGAAACCAGGACCGGCTCTTTCAGCCCGGGGCTGGTTATGCTCTGGAGGGGGGACCCCACGCCGTTTTTTTTTTTATTTTATTTTTTTACCCAAAATCGCATATATGAAAATGCGCACATTTTCATGACTGAAAATGCGCACATTTTCATGACTGGAAATCGCGGCAAATCGCATTTTTTGCCGCTAATTCGCATCTCATTACATATGCGAATTCGCGGCAAAAAACGCGATTTTTAAAGGTGCGATTTGGTGCGATTTTTTTTTAGTCTAAAAAAACGCACCCTATTACATTTCGCCCATTATGTGCATTATCTGCACACTATCTGTACGCTATCTGTACACTATCTGTACGTTATCTGCACACTATCTGTACATTATCTGTACGCTATCTGTACATTATCTGTACACTATCTGCACCCTATCTGTACACTATCTGCACCCTATCTGTACACTATCTCTGAGTTCTCTGCACACTATCTGTACACTATCTGTACACTATATGTGCATTATCTGCACCCTATCTGTACACTATGTGCACCCTATCTGTACATTATCTGTACGCTATCTGTACACTATCTGTATGTTATCTGCACACTATCTGCACATTATCTGTACGTTATCTGCATACTATCTGTACACTATCTGTATGTTATCTGCACACTATCTGCACCCTATCTGCACACTATCTGTACGCTATCTGCACACTATCTGTACGCTATCTGTACACTATCTGTATGTTATCTGCACACTATCTGTACATTATCTGTACGCTATCTGTACACTATATGTACACTATCTGTGCATTATCTGCACCCTATCTGTACACTATCTGCACCCTATCTGTACATTATCTGTACGCTATCTCTGAGTTCTCTGTATACTATCTGTACGTTATCTGCACCCTATCTGTACGCTATCTTCTGTACACTATCTGTACGCTATATGTGCATTATCTGCACCCTATCTGTACACTATGTGCACCCTATCTGTACATTATCTGCACACTATCTGTACACTATCTGTACGCTATCTGTACACTATCTGTACGTTATCTGCACACTATCTGTACATTATCTGTACGCTATCTGTACATTATCTGTACACTATCTGTACACTATCTGTGCATTATCTGCACCCTATCTGTACACTATCTGTACACTATCTGTACATTATCTGTACGCTATCTCTGAGTTCTCTGTACACTATCTGTATGTTATCTGCACACTATCTGTACACTATCTGTACACTATGTGCACCCTATCTGTACATTATCTGCACACTATCTGCACACTATCTGTATGTTATCTGCACACTATCTGCACATTATCTGTACGTTATCTGCATACTATCTGTACGTTATCTGCATACTATCTGTATGTTATCTGCACATTATCTGTACATTATCTGCACACTATCTGTACGTTATCTGCATACTATCTGTACATTATCTGCACACTATCTGTACGTTATCTGCATACTATCTGTACGTCATCTGCATACTATCTGTACACTGTCTGTATGTTATCTGCACACTATCTGCACCCTATCTGCACACTATCTGTACGTTATCTGCACACTATCTGCACACTATCTGCACACTATCTGCACACTATCTGCACACTATCTGCACACTATCTGCACACTATCTGTACGTTATCTGCACACTATCTGTACGTTATCTGCACACTATCTGCACACTATCTGTACACTGTCTGTATGTTATCTGCACACTATCTGCACACTATCTGTACGTTATCTGCACACTATCTGCACACTATCTGTACATTACCTGCACACTATCTGCACACTATCTGTACGCTATCTGCACACTATCTGTACACTATCTGTACGCTATCTGCACACTATCTGTACACTATCTGCACACTATCTGTACACTATCTGCACGTTATCTGCACACTATCTGCACACGATCTGCACACTATCTGCACACTATCTGCACACTATCTGCACACTATCTGCACACTATCTGCACACTATCTGCACGCTATCTGTATGTTATCTGCACACTATCTGTACGTTATCTGCACACTATCTGCACACTATCTGCACACTATCTGTACGTTACCTGCACACTATCTGCACACTATCTGTACGCTATCTGCACACTATCTGTACACTATCTGTACACTATCTGCACACTATCTGCACACTATCTGCTCGCCTTGGCTCACCACATACTGTATGTAATCAGATACAATCTCTGGTTGGAAGACCATATAACTTCCGTACAATGGCTGCTATTACCTGTATGAAGACTTGGACTAACAACATCACAGAGAACATGGGCATCTCTGTGCCATGTGGTGCTGTGCCCTACATCCCCCATGGGGTTACTGTGCCAGGACCAGGCAGGTTGTCTGCCTACTGATGTACACCCCGAAGCGCTCATGCACCTGTCAGCGCATCTGGCATATGTACCAGCTCCGAGATCAAACGTCTGCCATCATTACACAGGAGAATACCCAGGTGTCTGACAGACCCACACCGACGCCCGCCTATCAGGCCAAGGTCTTATCGCCCGTGGTCACCGGGACATACAGAGCAAGCAGATGGGCGATAAGAAGCAACTCTAGTGCTCGGTCTATAACAGTCACATTACGGAATACAGGAAGATCCAGCTCCTGATCTCTCAGCATTACAATCTATATAATAAGTTGAAGAGTGTGTGTGTGTGTGTGTGTGTCGCATTGCGGGCACACCGTGGCACTCAGAGCCGCCAAATTCGGCAACAAGGTACCTCTGGACCTGGTGGTGTGTACCTCTAAGCCATTTTAGGGAAATTTCACTCATGCTGCGTTCTCATTGCCACCCCTGCAAAATCCCGGCATCTCAGCTCTACAGACCCCATTCATATTGCACCTTAGACCCGGGAAATTCCCGTGTCTGCCCCATTCACACTGCTTCCCCTGGTATGCCTGCCAACAAGTGTGTGGAAGCTAAAAGCAGCTTTGATTGGATGTTTAAAAAGCAGCTTTGAGCAATGCAATGAACTTGCTTATTTTGCATTTTGTGAGAAAAACCCGGGTCTAGCCTGTTCACACTGCCACACACCCGTGTATTACCCAGGAAAAACCCTGCAAAAAACCTGTGTGTAATTCCCAGGGCATAACACCCGGGAATTTCATAAAGACCCATTCACACAGAGACGTGAGACAGGAAATTACTGCTCGCCCTGGCAAATACCCGGGTTTTTGCGGCAGTGAGAACGGGGTATTAGAAATGTAAAAAACACCAAGGTTTAATTTGCCTTAATTGATGATCTGGAAAAAAGATTGACGATCTGGGAAACTGAATACAAAGGAACAACACCACACCTGATTTCATTGCTGTCATTGAGTATGAATGACACATTCTAACATTATGGTGAAGGCTTCAACAATTGGGAATAATTGTAGGGGAAATACATAGACCACACATCACACACATGTACACATTGTACACACACACAGTACACCATATGCACACACACACACACAGTACACCATATACGCACACACAGCACACTACACACATATACGTAGCACATCTCACACACTTACACATTGGACAGATACACACAACACACACATACATAAAACACCACAAGCAGTACAACACACACCCATATACACTACAACACACCCAAAAACAGTACAACAAACACAGAGAACACACACACTTATACCCCTTTTACAACAAAATCCCAGATCCGACCCGGCCTTTGGAACACGGATCCAAGCCAGGTCGGATCCGGGATTTGCACCATTTACACTGTGGTGCCTACCTGCAGTGCAAACGGAGGTGGCGCTTGAAGATGACATCATCTGGGACCGCGGTCACCCCTGCCGAGACTGCCTATCATCGCGCTGGGGGCAAGCCCAGCATCAAGGTAAGCTGCTGGGCTTCCCCCAGCCCCCGTGCACCCCCCCCCCCAGCCCACATCCACGAGGTGAACATTCACGTCCTCCCCGTCTCCGCTGCTGTCTGCAGAGTACAGCAGACAGCAGCGGAGGCTGTGTGCAACCCCCGCCCAACCTCCATACTGACCACAGGATGCTGCGGTCCAGAGGTTGGGCTTCCCCCATTGATGTAAACAGGAGCCGGGTCAGATGAATGTGACAGGTAGCAGGTGGGATGAATGTGACATGGAGTGTGACAGATGTGCATGTCCCTGCGTCACCCCACCATCTCTGTCCCTGCGTCACCCCGCCATCTCTGTCCCTGCGTCACCCAGCCATCTCTGGCCCTGCGTCACCCCACCATCTCTGTCCCTGCGTCACCCCACCATCTCTGTCCCTGTGTCACCCCACCATCTCTGTCTCTGCGTCACCCCACCATCTCTGTCCCTGTGTCACCCCACCATCTCTGTCCCTGTGTCACCCCGCCAACTCTGTCCCTGTATCACCCCACCTTCTCTGTCCCTGCATCACCCCACCATCTCTGTCCCTGCGTCACCCCACAATTCTGTCCCTGCATCACCCCACCATCTCTGTCCCTGTATCACCCCACCATCTCTGTCCCTGCATCACCCCACCATCTCTGTCCCTGTATCACCCCACCATCTCTGTCCCTGTATCACCCCACCATCTCTGTCCCTGCGTCACCCCACCATCTCTGTCCCTGTATCACCCCACCATCTCTGTTCCTGTATCACCCCGCCATCTCTGTCCCTGCATCACCCCACCATCTCTGTCCCTGTATCACCCCACCATCTCTGTCCCTGTATCACCCCACCATCTCTGTCCCTGCGTCACCCCACCATCTCTGTCCCTGTATCACCCCACCATCTCTGTTCCTGTATCACCCCGCCATCTCTGTCCCTGCATCACCCCACCATCTCTGTCCCTGTATCACCCCACCATCTCTGTCCCTGTATCACCCCACCATCTCTGTCCCTGCGTCACCCCACCATCTCTGTCCCTGTATCACCCCACCATCTCTGTCCCTGTATCACCCCACCATCTCTGTCCCTGCGTCACCCCACCATCTCTGTCCCTGTATCACCCCACCATCTCTGTCCCTGTATCACCCCACCATCTCTGTCCCTGCGTCACCCCACCATCTCTGTCCCTGTATCACCCCACCATCTCTGTTCCTGTATCACCCCGCCATCTCTGTCCCTGCATCACCCCACCATCTCTGTCCCTGTATCACCCCACCATCTCTGTCCCTGTATCACCCCACCATCTCTGTCCCTGCGTCACCCCACCATCTCTGTCCCTGTATCACCCCACCATCTCTGTTCCTGTATCACCCCGCCATCTCTGTCCCTGCATCACCCCACCATCTCTGTCCCTGTATCACCCCACCATCTCTGTCCCTGTATCACCCCACCATCTCTGTCCCTGCGTCACCCCACCATCTCTGTCCCTGTATCACCCCACCATCTCTGTCCCTGTATCACCCCACCATCTCTGTCCCTGCGTCACCCCACCATCTCTGTCCCTGCGTCACCCCACCATCTCTGTCCCTGTATCACCCCACCATCTCTGTCCCTGTATCACCCCACCTTCTCTGTCCCTGTATCACCCCACCATCTCTGTCCCTGCGTCACCCCACCATCTCTGTCCCTGCATCACCCCACCATCTCTGTCCCTGCATCACCCCACCATCTCTGTCCCTGCATCACCCCGCCATCTCTGTCCCTGCATCACCCCGCCATCTCTGTCCCTGCATCACCCCGCCATCTCTGTCCCTGTGTCACCCCACCATCTCTGTCCCTGCGTCACCCCACCATCTCTGTCCCTGTGTCACCCCACCATCTCTGTCCCTGCGTCACCCCGCCATCTCTGTCCCTGCGTCACCCTGCCATCTCTGCCATCTCTGTCCCTGTGTCACCCCACTATCTCTGTCCCTGCATCACCCCACTATATCTGGCCCTGCATCACCCCACCATCTCTGTCCCTGTATCACCCCACCTTCTCTGTCCCTGCATCACCCCACCATCTCTGGCCCTGCATCACCCCACCATCTCTGTCCCTGCATCACCTCACCATATCTGTCCCTGCATCACCTCACCATCTCTGTCCCTGCGTCACCCCGCCATCTCTGTCCCTGCATCACCCCACCATCTCTGGCCCTGCATCACCCCACCATCTCTGTCCCTGCATCACCCCGCCATCTCTGGCCCTGCGTCACCCCACCATCTCTGTCCCTGCATCACCCCACCATCTCTGTCCCTGTGTCACCCCACCATCTCTGTCCCTGCATCACCCCACCATCTCTGTCCCTGTGTCACCCCACCATCTCTGTCCCTGTGTCACCCCACCATCTCTGTCCCTGTGTCACCCCACCATCTCTGTCCCTGCATCACCCCACCATCTCTGTCCCTGTGTCACCCCACCATCTCTGTCCCTGTGTCACCCTGCCATGTTGCATAATGTGAATTTTGGCTCTTTCAGTTTTGTATAACATGAATTTTGGCTCAATCCGGGTGGTATAATTTGAATTTTGGCTCATTTCTTTGCTCATTCTGTGTCGCAAAAGGGGGATTTTGGCTCTTTCCGCATGGCATAATGTTTAAGGGGCAAGTGTAAGGGGGTCTACTACTGTTTTGCATAATGTGTATAAGGGGCATATGGCATGGCACACTACACTCAACGACATGCCCCCTTTTGAGTGGCAGCAGCCTCTTTTTCTGGAGTGTGCACATAACTTCAGCCTGCAATTTCCCATACCCCCACTTCAAAATGTCCACCTCGACCACTGCACACACATATATATATATATATATATATATATACGTAGTGCACCTCACACACTTACACATTGGACAGATACACACAACACAACACACACAGTACACACACCCGCATACACTGCAACACACACAAAAACAGTACAACACACACAAACACAAATAAAAAAATGCATCATACAGTAGGTGCTAAATCTCAGGAGTGGATGTGGAATTCATCAACACACACAAGCTATGAAGCCAGGAGCGGGGCGTTTCAAACAACAACACCACCACACCTGATTTCATTGCTGGCATTGAGTATCAACGCAAACACATTCTAACATTATGGTGGAGGTTTTCACAAATGACAATCTTAGACCTCTGGCACAGCAATATATGACATTTTACAGCAATTCTGGAAATTAAAACAAAACAAGGTTTTCCCAGGCAACGCCGGGTGGGTCAGCTAGTACACAATATACGTACGTCCTGTAATACACAATTACGTACGTCCTGTAATACACAATATACGTACGTCCTGTAATACACAATACATATGTCTCTTCATCCCACAGGTATAATGGATAAAATAAACACTCGATAATATGGGAGGTGCTCACCTCTCTCCGGCGGGATGCCCAACACGTCTGTTTAATCTTCCAAACCACGGCGGCCACCAGCAGGAGCGACAGAAAACAGCTGGGGGGAGAACATGGGAAACATTAATGAGAGGTTGTGTGATACAATGTTATTGCATTGTATCCCTTATGTAGAGAAATGCTGCCCAACTGACCAGCAGGGGATGGGCGCTGTATACTATACTGACCAGCAGGGGGTGGGCGCTGTATACTATACTGACCAGCAGGGGGTGGGCGCAATATACTATACTGACCAGCAGGGGGTGGGCGTTGTATACTATACTGACCAGCAGCGGGTGGGCGCTGTATACTATACTGACCAGCAGGGGATGTGCGCTGTATACCATACTGACCAGCAGGGGGCGGGCGCTGTATACCATACTGACCAGCAGGGGGCGGGCGCTATATACCATACTGACCAACAGGGGATCGGCACTGTATACCATACTGACCAGCAGGGGATGGGCGCTGTATACCATACTGACCAGCAGGGGATGGGCGCTATATACCATACAGACCAGCAGGGCATGGGCACTGTATACCATACTGACTAGCAGGGGGTGGGCGCTGTATAATGTACTGACCAGCAGGGGGTGGGCGCTGAATACTATACTGACCAGCAGGGGGTGGGCGCTGTATACTATACTGACCAGCAGGGAGTGGGCGCTGTATACTATACTGACCAGCAGGGGGCGGGCGCTGTATACTATACTGACCAGCAGGGGGCGGGCGCTGTATACTATACTGACCAGCAGGGGGTGGGCGCTGTATACTATACTGACCAGCAGGGGGCGGGCGCTGTATACTATACTGACCAGCAGAGGATGGGCGCTGTATACCATACTGACCAGCAGGGGATGGGCGCTGTATACTGTACTGACCAGCGGGGGGTGGGCGCTGTATAATGTACTGACCAGCAGGGGATGGGCGCTGTATACTATACTGATCAGCAGGGGGTGGGCGCTGTATACTATACTGACCAGCAGGGGGTGGGCGCTGTATATTATACTGACCAGCAATGGGTGGGCGCTGTATACCATACTGACCAGCAGGGGGTGGGCGCTGTATACTATACTGACCAGCAGGGGTGGGCGCTGTATACTATACTGACCAGCAGGGGATGGGCGCTGTATACTATACTGACCAGCAGGGGGTGGGCGCTGTATACTATACTGACCAGCAGGGGGTTGGCGCTGTATACTATACTGACCAGCAGGGGATGGGCGCTGTATACTATACTGACCAGCAGGGGATGGGCGCTGTATACTATACTGACCAGCAGGGAGTGGGCGCTGTATACTATACTGACCAGCAGGGAGTGGGCGCTGTATATTATACTGACAAGCAGGGGATGGGCGCTGTATACTATACTGACCAGCAGGGAGTGGGCGCTGTATACTATACTGACCAGCAGGGAGTGGGCGCTGTATACTATACTGACCAGCAGGGGATGGGCGCTGTATACTATACTGACCAGCAGGGAGTGGGCGCTGTATACTATACTGACCAGCAGGGAGTGGGCGCTGTATATTATACTGACAAGCAGGGAGTGGGCGCTGTATACTATACTGACCAGCAGGGAGTGGGCGCTGTATACTATACTGACCAGCAGGGGGTGGGCGCTGTATACTATTCTGACCAGCAGGGGGTGGGCGCTGTATACTATACTGACCAGCAGGGGTGGGCGCTGTATACTATACTAACCAGCAGGGGATGGGCACTGTATACTATACTGACCAGCAGGGGATGGGCGCTGTATACTATACTGACCAGCAGGGGGTGGGCGCTGTATACTATACTGACCAGCAGGGGGTGGGCGCTGTATACTATACTGACCAGCAGGGGGTGGGCGCTGTATACTATACTGACCAGCAGGGGTGGGCGCTGCATACTATACTGACCAGCAGGGGATGGGCGCTGTATACTATACTGACCAGCAGGGGGTGGGCGCTGTATACTATACTGACCAGCAGGGGGTGGGCGCTGTATACTATACTGACCAGCAGGGGGTGGGCGCTGTATACTATACTGACCAGCAGGGGTGGGCGCTGTATACTATACTGACCAGCAGGGGATGGGCGCTGTATACTATACTGACCAGCAGGGGATGGGCGCTGTATACTATACTGACCAGCAGGGGATTGGCGCTGTATACTATATCCCCGTCCTTGGTGGATGAGGTCTGGCTGGAAGCGGTGGAATATCTGCATACTGTCACCTCAGAATAATTCGGCATGTTAAGCTGCAGCGCATGTACACTAATAAGTAAGCAAGTAAGAGACTAACGTGTTATCCAAGCCACCAGACACTGAGGCATGAGGCATGAGGCACTGAGGCACTATGGTGTCACATTTCCCTTGTACATCTGACGGGCTCTAACGAATACAGTGACTAGATGCCAGGTACGCCTTCATCACGGAATACGTCCTTAGGCTGACACTATGCAGTGTTGACAGACCCATGTCGACATTTTGATTGTCGACCGTCCCAATGTCGACCTAATGCTTGTGTTGAGCTTTTGACCATGTCGATCCTTTGTCTGTGCCGACCCAATGACCCATACGCCTTCCTCACTTCCCATGATGCCCGTCTCCCTGTTACACAGGCACCTTGCGATGGAACGCTCGCCATACATTGGGATCACAGCGTCCTCTGCAAGGTGACAGAAGTCCGGCACATGATACAGAACCGCACACACAGCACTTGTTCCGCCAAGATTGATGGCTGCCCAGCTGGGGACTAACTGGTGTATTCTGCTTAATGCAATACCTTGATTTCCACTTAATGCCCAGAGTCCAACATCGATGTCCCCAGAGAGCGCTGCGCAATTTACTTCAGAGGACAAAGGACTTGAAGGGAAAGTAAAGTCATTTTCCAGGAGCGTAATGAGGGGCCGGCGAGTGTAATGCACAATGTAACAGGCACAGCAGCTAGGCGGCCAGAACCATACTACCAGATACCTGCACTATGGCCGGATGGCAGAATCTGCACATAGCAGTGGCTGCAGGCATGGGGCTGTGCTTCTCAGCAGTGCATGGAGTAATAATCAGATACCCAGGTATAGCAGTGGCTGCAGGCATGGGGCTGTGCTTCTCAGCAGTGCATGGAGTAATCATTGTCATATATCCAGGTATAATAGTGTCTGCAAGCATGGAGCTGTGCTTCTCAGCAGTGCATGGAGAAATCCTCGTCAGATACCCAGGTATAGCAGTGGCTGCAGGCATGGGGCTGTGCTTCTCAGCAGTGCATGGAGTAATCATCATCAGATACCCAGGTATAGCAGTGGCTGCAGGCATGGGGCTGTGCTTCTCAGCAGTGCATGGAGTAATCATCATCAGATACCCAGGTATAGCAGTGGCTGCAGGCATGGGGCTGTGCTTCTCAGCAGTGCATGGAGTAATCATCATCAGATACCCAGGTATAGCAGTGGCTGCAGGCATGGGGCTGTGCTTCTCAGCAGTGCATGGAGTAATCATCATCAGATACCCAGGTATAGCAGTGGCTGCAGGCATGGGGCTGTGCTTCTCAGCAGTGCATAGAGTAATCATCATCAGATACCCAGGTATAGCAGTGGCTGCAGGCATGGGGCTGTGCTTCTCAGCAGTGCATAGAGTAATCATCGTCAGATACCCAGGTATAGCAGTGGCTGCAGGCATGGGGCTGTGCTTCTCAGCAGTGCATAGAGTAATCATCGTCAGATACCTAGGTATAGCAGTGGCTGCAGGCATGGGGCTGTGCTTCTCAGCAGTGCATGGAGTAATCATCGTCAGATACCCAGGTATAGCAGTGGCTGCAGGCATGGGGCTGTGCTTCTCAGCAGTGCATGGAGTAATCATCATCAGATACCTAGGTATAGCAGTGGCTGCAGGCATGGGGCTGTGCTTCTCAGCATTGCATGGAGTAATCATCGTCAGATACCCAGGTATAGCAGTGGCTGCAGGCATGGGGCTGTGCTTCTCAGCAGTGCATGGAGTAATCATCGTCAGATACCCAGGTATAGCAGTGGCTGCAGGCATGGGGCTGTGCTTCTCAGCATTGCATGGAGTAATCATCGTCAGATACCCAGGTATAGCAGTGGCTGCAGGCATGGGGCTGTGCTCCTCAGCAGTGTATGGAGGAATCATCGTCAGATACCTAGGTATAGCAGTGGCTGCAGGCATGGGGCTGTGCTTCTCAGCAGTGCATGGAGTAATCATCGTCAGATACCTAGGTATAGCAGTGGCTGCAGGCATGGGGCTGTGCTTCTCAGTAGTGCATGGAGTGCATTGTCAGATACCCAGGTATAGCAGTGGTTGCTGGCATGGGGCTGTGCTTCTCAGCAGTGCATAGAGTAATCATTGTAAGATACCCAGGTATAGCAGTGGCTGTGCTTCTCAGCAGTGCATGGAGTAATCATCGTCAGATACCCAGGTATAGCAGTGGCTGTGCTTCTCAGCAGTGCATAGAGTAATCATTGTAAGATACCCAGGTATAGCAGTGGCTGCAAGCATGGGGCTGTGCTTCTCAGCATTGCATGGAGTAATCATTGTCAGATACCTAGGTATAGCAGTGACTGCAGGCATGGGGCTGTGCTCCTCAGCAGTGTATGGAGGAATCACCGTAAGATACCCAGGTATAGCAGTGACTGCAGGCATGGGGCTGTGCTTCTCAGTAGTGCATGGAGTGCATTGTCAGATACCCAGGTATAGCAGTGGTTGCTGGCATGGGGCTGTGCTTCTCAGTAGTGCATGGAGTAATCATTGTCAGATACCCAGGTATAGCAGTGGTTGCTGGCATGGGGCTGTGCATCTCAGTAGTGCATTGAGTAATCATCCTCAGATACCCAGGTATAGCAGTGGCTGCAGGCAAGGGGCTGATTCTCAGCAGTGCATGGAGTAATCATCGTCAGATACCCAGGTATAGCAGTGGTTGCTGGCATGGAGCTGTGCTTCTCAGCAGTGCATGGAGTAATCATTGTCAGATACCCAGGTATAGCAGTGGCTTCAGGCATGGGGCTGATTCTCAGCAGTGCATGGAGTAATCATCGTCAGATACCCAGGTATAGCAGTGGTTGCTGGCATGGAGCTGTGCTTCTCAGCAGTGCATGGAGTAATCATTGTCAGATACCCAGGTATAGCAGTGGCTTCACCCATGGGGCTGTGCTCCTCAGCAGTGCATGGAGTAATCATCGTCAGATGCTCAGAAACCCGGGTATAGCAGTGGCTGCAGATATGGGGCTGTGCTTCTCAGCAGTGCATGGAGTAATCGGCAGATGCTCAGACACCCGGGTATAGCAGTGGCTGCATATATGGGGCTGTGCTTCTCAGTAGTGCATGAAGTAATCACCCTCAGATACCTAGGTATAGCAGTGGCTGCAGATATGGGGCTGTGCTTCTCAGCAGTGCATGGGGTAATCACCCTCAGATACCTAGGTATAGCAGTGGCTCCAGATATGGGGCTGTGCCTCTCAGCAGTGCATTGGGTAGTCACCCTCAGATGTTCAGACACCAGGTATAGCAGTGGCTGCAGATATTGGGCTGTGCCTCTCAGCAGTGCATGGGGTAGTCACCCTCAGATGCTCAGACACCAGGTATAGCAGTGGCTCCAGGCATGGGGCTGTGCCTCTCAGCAGTGCATGAGGTAGTCACCCTCAGATGCTCAGACACCAGGTATAGCAGTGGCTGCAGGCATGGGGCTGTGCCTCTCAGCAGTGCATGGGGTAGTCACCTTCAGATGCTCAGACACCAGGTATAGCAGTGGCTGCAGGCATGGGGCTGTGCCTCTCAGCAGTGCATGGGGTAGTCACCCTCAGATGCTCAGACACCAGGTATAGCAGTGGCTGCAGGCATGGGGCTGTGCCTCTCAGCAGTGCATGGGGTAGTCACCCTCAGATGCTCAGACACCAGGTATAGCACTAATCTCACAGTACACGACCTGTCCTCACAGATATTACCTGACAGCGAGTGCCAGCCAGCGGATGCCGCCACACAGCCCGTTACTGTCCCTGTATATGATCAGTGCCAGATACTTCTGTATGAGGAACAGGGCAGCTGGTGTCAGATACCATCACCTGCACCACACAGTAATCTCACAGTACACGACCTGTCCTCACAGATATTACCTGACAGCGAGTGCCAGCCAGCGGATGCCGCCACACAGCCCGTTACTGTCCCTGTATATGATCAGTGCCAGCTACTTCTGTATGAGGAACAGGGCAGCTGGTGTCAGATACCATCACCTGCACCACACAGTAATCTCACAGTACACGACCTGTCCTCACAGATATTACCTGACAGCGAGTGCCAGCCAGCGGATGCCGCCACACAGCCCGTTACTGTCCCTGTATATGATCAGTGCCAGCTACTTCTGTATGAGGAACAGGGCAGCTGGTGTCAGATACCATCACCTGCACCACACAGTAATCTCACAGTACACGACCTGTCCTCACAGATATTACCTGACAGCGAGTGCCAGCCAGCGGATGCCGCCACACAGCCCGTTACTGTCCCTGTATATGATCAGTGCCAGCTACTTCTGTATGAGGAACAGGGCAGCTGGTGTCAGATACCATCACCTGCACCACACAGTAATCTCACAGTACACGACCTGTCCTCACAGATATTACCTGACAGCGAGTGCCAGCCAGCGGATGCCGCCACACAGCCCGTTACTGTCCCTGTATATGGTCAGTGCCAGCTACTTCTGTATGAGGAACAGGGCAGCTGGTGTCAGATACCATCACCTGCACCACACAGTAATCTCACAGTACACAACCTGTCCTCACAGATATTACCTGACAGCGAGTGCCAGCCAGCGGATGCCGCCACACAGCCCGTTACTGTCCCTGTATATGATCAGTGCCAGATACTTCTGTATGAGGAACAGGGCAGCTGGTGTCAGATACCATCACCTGCACCACACAGTAATCTCACAGTACACAACCTGTCCTCACAGATATTACCTGACAGCGAGTGCCAGCCAGCGGATGCTGCCACACAGCCCGGCACTGTCCCTGTATATGATCAGTGCCAGCTACTTCTGTATGAGGAACAGGGCAGCTGGTGTCAGATACCATCACCTGCACCACACAGTAATCTCACAGTACACGACCTGTCCTCACAGATATTACCTGACAGCGAGTGCCAGCCAGCGGATGCCGCCACACAGCCCGTTACTGTCCCTGTATATGATCAGTGCCAGCTACTTCTGTATGAGGAACAGGGCAGCTGGTGTCAGATACCATCACCTGCACCACACAGTAATCTCACAGTACACGACCTGTCCTCACAGATATTACCTGACAGCGAGTGCCAGCCAGCGGATGCCGCCACACAGCCCGTTACTGTCCCTGTATATGATCAGTGCCAGCTACTTCTGTATGAGGAACAGGGCAGCTGGTGTCAGATACCATCACCTGCACCACACAGTAATCTCACAGTACACGACCTGTCCTCACAGATATTACCTGACAGCGAGTGCCAGCCAGCGGATGCCGCCACACAGCCCGTTACTGTCCCTGTATATGATCAGTGCCAGATACTTCTGTATGAGGAACAGGGCAGCTGGTGTCAGATACCATCACCTGCACCACACAGTAATCTCACAGTACACGACCTGTCCTCACAGATATTACCTGACAGCGAGTGCCAGCCAGCGGATGCCGCCACACAGCCCGTTACTGTCCCTGTATATGATCAGTGCCAGCTACTTCTGTATGAGGAACAGGGCAGCTGGTGTCAGATACCATCACCTGCACCACACAGTAATCTCACAGTACACGACCTGTCCTCACAGATATTACCTGACAGCGAGTGCCAGCCAGCGGATGCCGCCACACAGCCCGTTACTGTCCCTGTATATGATCAGTGCCAGCTACTTCTGTATGAGGAACAGGGCAGCTGGTGTCAGATACCATCACCTGCACCACACAGTAATCTCACAGTACACGACCTGTCCTCACAGATATTACCTGACAGCGAGTGCCAGCCAGCGGATGCCGCCACACAGCCCGTTACTGTCCCTGTATATGATCAGTGCCAGCTACTTCTGTATGAGGAACAGGGCAGCTGGTGTCAGATACCATCACCTGCACCACACAGTAATCTCACAGTACACGACCTGTCCTCACAGATATTACCTGACAGCGAGTGCCAGCCAGCGGATGCCGCCACACAGCCCGTTACTGTCCCTGTATATGATCAGTGCCAGCTACTTCTGTATGAGGAACAGGGCAGCTGGTGTCAAATACCATCACCTGCACCACACAGTAATCTCACAGTACACGACCTGTCCTCACAGATATTACCTGACAGCGAGTGCCAGCCAGCGGATGCCGCCACACAGCCCGTTACTGTCCCTGTACATGATCAGTGCCAGATACTTCTGTATGAGGAACAGGGCAGCTGGTGTCAGATACCATCACCTGCACCACACAGTAATCTCACAGTACACGACCTGTCCTCACAGATATTACCTGACAGCGAGTGCCAGCCAGCGGATGCTGCCACACAGCCCGGCACTGTCCCTGTATATGATCAGTGCCAGCTACTTCTGTATGAGGAACAGGGCAGCGGGTGTCAGATACCATCACCTGCACCACACAGTAATCTCACAGTACAGGACCTGTCCTCACAGATATTACCTGACAGCGAGTGCCAGCCAGCGGATGCCGCCACACAGCCCGGCAGAGCCTAGCTGCTTGTATCACAAGTGAGAGGATGGCATAACATAATCAGCTAAGACTGAACCCCGCCAGGGGGGCACAAACTATGTCACCCTTGAAATATTATGTTCCATAATTCCTAGCCCTCCTCTGAGCTCACACTCGCCCTTCACAGCTCCCGTCCCGCAGGGCTGTCAGCCTGGAGACCTGAGCAACTTTGTCCAAAGACAATTCCCGTCATGTTCACTTATCATCGCCTGGCGCGCCAAGCTAAACCAGGGCAGAGCGGATATTGCAGAGTAACCGGCAGACCATGGCGGCTTGATATAGGCACGCTTACCCCAATCAGCATTATTATACAGCGGTAATTGGATGTAGCCCAAGGTGATAATTGTATCCCAAATGCTGCGAATGGAGACACTGCACGGATACAATGTCTGCAAAGTGCTATTCTCTCATCTGTTATTACATGCCCAACCTTAGCTGTGTCCGCCTGCTTTCCGCACAAAGGCCGGTGTCAGCGGACGGGGGTGACTTGGGGACATCTGTGGTCTGAAAACACGTGGGCCGATGTATCCAGCGTGGGGTTGGCGGGTATGGTGCATACGGAGGTTATATACCGAGCAGAGTCTGTCACTCGCTGCTCGCTACAATGGCCAATAACCTGGTGGGTTACAGGTGTGGTGTGCCGTACAGACACTGCGCCAATGGGCTGGGTACACACCAAAGCGACCGCCACTTGCGACAACTTTACCAATGTTTTCCCTTTAAGCTCAGAACCCACCGAAATGAGCGTACTTGCACTGTAATCGTGCTAAAGGGTGAGAACAATCGTGTCCAACATTGTGATACAGCGCTGCTCCTGTACACAATAGAACAACCCCCATAACACTCCATCCTAGTGAGGTGACGTCACATTGGTGCCACATATCGTATGTATAAGTGACACGCGGGGGAGGGGTGAGCATTGGTACAGAGCGCATGTGAGATGTACTTACAGCCACCAAGTAGGGTGTGCACCCCTTGTAGGCAATGGGAAAAGATATGCAATGAGGAGGACGATTGGCAGCCATGTCTCACAACTTCTGACTGGCTGATTACGTATGTGATTTGTCACCATTACAGATGTATTACATCCAGTCACCTTACCAATACAGTATGTCATTCGTAGACAGTTACAGGGGCGTGCACAAATGGCCACATATACAAATGTAACCGCGATCATCGCTGCTGCGCCAATCACCACGTATATCAGGAAAAATACCAGACTCTCTGAAGAGTCTACCACCTACGGAACTCAGACGTTATTACATTTAGGCCATAGAGAAAAGGATGACACCCAGATAGCGGACTCTGGGGAGAGAGGGAGGGTGGTACTGCCAATGGTGATGGGCAGAAAAGCTTCATAGAGAGGGAGGGGGCCCATAGAGAGGAGGGAAGGAACATAGAGAGGAGGGAAGGACCATAGTGAGGAGGGAAGGACCATAGAGAGGAGGGAAGAACCATAGAGAGGAGGGAAGGACCATAGAGAGGAGGGAAGAACCATAGAGAGGAGGGAAGGACCATAGAGAAGAGGGAAGGACCATAGAGAGGAGGGAAGGATCATAGTGAGGGGGAAAGTCCATAACAAGGGGAAAGGACCATAGAGAAGGGGAAGGACCATAGAGAGGGTGTAGGCAGAGCCGAATTTCCCATTAGGCACGTGAGGCACCGGCCTAGGGGCGGCACATGTTTGGGGGTGGCACTTGGATGCCTGTGATAGTACTGTCAGCCCAAAATGTACCAATAACTGCAAAATATCCACTGTACTGTACTATATTCCATCTTAAATAGAGTGTAAATGGATAGGACATGCAGATACTGCCCCTACAAGCTGTCCTACTTAGTAAACATTATTGTTGTGCCTAGGGGCGCCCTCATCCCTAAATCCACCCCTGGGTGTAGGATCATAGCAATAGGGATAGTCCATAAAGTGGAGGGAAGTACCGTAGAGAGGAGGGAAGGACCATAAAGTGGAGGGAAGGACCATGAAGAGGAGGGAAGAACCATAGAGAAGAGAGAAGGACCATAAAGAGGAGGGAAGGACCATAGAGAGGAGGGAAGGACCATAGAGAGGAGGGAAGGACCATAGAGAGGGGGAAAGTCCATAGCAAGGGGGAAGGACCATAGAGAGGGGGAAGGCAAGGAGTGTAGGTTGCAGATTCCACATTGCGCGTGTGTGAAGCGTCTATTGAAATGCATTGTAGTTCCAGAATTAGTTTTCATATTTATAACAGACTGTGGGGACAAGTTATCATGTATACAGTACTTTCCCTGAGAATGGGATCCGCACCAAGATGGGCCGCTGCGGTGTGAAAGCAGCAAAGACAACCGCTGTAGGTCAGGGTTGCCTACCCTCCCGGAATGGCCGGGAGGGTCCCGGAAATCGGGTCCCCCTCCCGGCCCCCCGGAAAGGGTGGCAATCCTCCCGCATATCCCCCCCAGCTCCCGCGATGTGTCCCTCGGCAGGGGAAGGGGGGGGGGGGTGTCCGCGGGTAAATACCGGCATTGCCCGGCGGGGGCGGGGCTAAAATGATGCGACACTATAGGCACTCCCCCCAGCATCTGTGTGGCCACGCCCCCGAACCACCTCTTTTCACTTCCGGATGTGGCCCCGCCCCCTGCCTACCAGAGCTGGCTGCCCTCTCCGGGAGAGGGCAGCTGAAAAGTCGGCAAGTATGCTGTAGGTCCATTTGTGTAAGGGCACTACTGTGTGTGCATCTCATTACACTGCACTGGTTAAACACAGATTTACGCTACAGTAGGTCATAGAGTATGAGCAGGCCAGACTCAAGCACAGAGGGGGTAACAAAATGGCCACCGGGTGTCAGCCAGGGCTTCCCTGGGAGACCGCTCTGTCACAGAAACAGGTTTCTGTGGCCGGAGACCCCGGCACACGTGTGTAATGGCTGCCACAGCACTGAAGGGGTTAAGCCATTTTGGACAAGGGCACTTGACATGTTTAAAATGTTTTAAACTGTATGAGCGGCACTGAGCTGGGACAGGTCTCCTGCTGCGGCACTGAGCTGGGACAGGTCTCCTGCTGCGGCACTGAGCTGGGACAGGTCTCCTGCTGCGGCACTGAGCTGGGACAGGTCTCCTGCTGCGGCACTGAGCTGGGACAGGTCTCCTGCTGCGGCACTGAGCTGGGACAGGTCTCCTGCTGCGGCACTGAGCTGGGACAGGTCTCCTGCTGCGGCACTGAGCTGGGACAGGTCTCCTGCTGCGGCACTGAGCTGGGACAGGTCTCCTGCTGCGGCACTGAGCTGGGACAGGTCTCCTGCTGCGGCACTGAGCTGGGACAGGTCTCCTGCTGCGGCACTGAGCTGGGACAGGTCTCCTGCTGCGGCACTGAGCTGGGACAGGTCTCCTGCTGCGGCACTGAGCTGGGACAGGTCTCCTGCTGCGGCACTGAGCTGGGACAGGTCTCCTGCTGCGGCACTGAGCTGGGACAGGTCTCCTGCTGCGGCACTGAGCTGGGACAGGTCTCCTGCTGCGGCACTGAGCTGGGACAGGTCTCCTGCTGCGGCACTGAGCTGGGACAGGTCTCCTGCTGCGGCACTGAGCTGGGACAGGTCTCCTGCTGCGGCACTGAGCTGGGACAGGTCTCCTGCTGCGGCACTGAGCTGGGACAGGTCTCCTGCTGCGGCACTGAGCTGGGACAGGTCTCCTGCTGCGGTACTGAGCTGGGACAGGTCTCCTGCTGCAGCGCTGCTGTGAGGTGAAGCCTGCTGCTGGGCACAAGGCACAAAGTACAGTATATGTATTTATGAAATATATGTTCAGCACTGAGCTGGGACTGCACCATATACAGTATTTTGTATAAAATATTGAGGAATGCATTCTGGACTTAAAATGCACATTGTTAATTTCTGGAGGAAGGAATCTAGCAGTCTCTGTGATGAGGAAATGAGATGCTAAATAGTCCTTTTGCTAACAGAATGTCTGGACAATGACACTGCGCCGCAGGTAGAAGGCTTTGTGTCTGTAGTTCCTGTGTAAAGGTGTTAGTAGGGAGACTTGTGTATGTGATGTGTCACGGAAGCCATGCTTTCCTGTCCATTTGGTAAATATTCTAAGGAAATTGGATTGAACCCTTTGACATGTAATCTGGATCTATTTATGACAAGAAAATGTTCCAATTGATATATGAATGTAAATGTCCCAGGCATGTACACCTCCTGCACAATGCTGATTGGGTGGGGAGAACAGGGTGGGATTACCCAATGTGTTATGCTGTGTGGATTTTGGATAAAGAGGCACAAGGTTTGCCTGTAAAGTGGTACTTCTGCCTGTACGCTGTAACATCTGTGTGCTGTGCTCCTAGAGAGATCTAGGAGAGGGTCCTTTTAAGGGCTTATATTTGAGCAATTTAAACATCTTCTTGCCTCAAGACGACTGCTTTCATCTTACAACTAACAGAATTACTGCAATAATTCCGTTCTCCGGCTGTTCTGGGTACAAGGATCCAGCATCTCCAACTTCCGCTCTGCCAGCTACCGAAGCAGAGGTCTGGTACGTGACCAGTGGGGAACCAACCGACGCCAGTCGGGGGTGTGTCAGCAGCGTGTCAATGCATACACCCCAGCAGGTAGTACTCGGGTGCCAGCGTTTGGGCCTAAGGTAACCGTGGTTCCAGGCGCCACGTTTGAGGAGTCTGGTGGTGGCAGCGATAACCCCGCCCACTGCATTGTGGGTGGAGTCAGTAACAGGCAGTTACTGGCGGTAACAGGAGATCCCCTATTGGCCCGGTCCCGTGAGACCAGGAACCGCCATCCGTGGACCCAAAGGGCGTAGCCAGAGCGTAAGGGCAGGCGTCCGGTCACAGTTTCTTTGTGTGTGCACAGTTATATAACCTCTGCTCTTGATCCATACCGGCTGGTGGCATTCTATGTGGACCTCAGCTCAGGCTGGGTGCAGCAGATGCCTCTGATTATCTACCGCAGACCCCTTTATATATATGTAGAATGAGGCAAGCCTCTGTCTTTAGACTACATTTTGTAGGGGATCTCAGGGAGATATATTACACCTGGGGCATCACGGTTCCTCTATTCTGCTATGTTCCTCTTCTGCATTAGATGCCAGCGATCGGGCTGGCGCAGGAAGGAATCAAGGCCTATTAGACAACACCACTGCTGGCTGACAGACGCTCCCTGTGCAGCGGATCACCCGCAGACTGGCGTTATTAGTACACATTACCGCTATGCAATAGACCATGCCCCTATAAATGTGCCCTTGTGCCACAACGCCATATAACCACGCTCCAAGCAAACTGAACTCTATGCACTTTCTTCAATCCCCCCATTTGTTAGCATGGCTGCCCCTCCTGATGGAACTGTCCTCAGCAATCGCCTGGCACTTGGCAGAACCTGACACAGCGTTAGGGTGAGAACACGCCAATCACACAGGGGAGGTGGAGAAAGCCTTGGAGTACATGTCCCAAAGCAGCCAATCAGCTTGTAGCAGTCATCTATTCAGCGCAGTCTTTGAGATGACCGTTAGAATTGATTCTCTACTTTATCAGTCTGTAAAGCTTGGTACAATCTGTAACACTAGGACTGGTTACATGAATTCTTATTCCTATAGTGTGTGCAGTGTGGTATATACAGTATGTGCAGTGTGGTCTATACATTATGTGCAGTGTGGTCTATACAGTTAGTGCAGTGTGGTCTATACAGTTAGTGCAGTGTGGTCTATACAGTAAGTGCAGTGTGGTCTATACAGTAAGTGCAGTGTGGTATATATAGTATGTGCAGTGTGGTCTATACAGTATGTGCAGTGTGGTATATATAGTATGTGCAGTGTGGTCCATACAGTATGTGCAGTGTGGTCTATACAGTATGTGCAGTGTGGTATACAGTATGTGCAGTGTGGTCTATACAGTAAGTGCAGTGTGGTATATATAGTATGTGCAGTGTGGTCCATACAGTATGTGCAGTGTGGTCCATACAGTATGTGCAGTGTGGTCCATACAGTATGTGCAGTGTGGTATACAGTATGTGCAGTGTGGTCTATACAGTATGTGCAGTGTGGTAAATACAGTATGTGCAGCGTGGTCTATACAGCACAGTATGTGCAGTGTGGTATATAAAGTACAGTATGTGCAGTGTGGTCTATACAGTATGTGCAGTGTGGTCTATACAGTGTGTGCAGTGTGGTCTATACAGTGTGTGCAGTGTGGTCTATACAGTGTGTGCAGTGTGGTCTATACAGTATGTGCAGTGTGCTCTATACAGTTAGTGCAGTGTGGTCTATACAGTAAGTGCAGTGTGGTCTATACAGTAAGTGCAGTGTGGTATATATAGTATGTGCAGTGTGGTCCATACAGTCTGTGCAGTGTGGTCTATACAGT
Organism: Crinia signifera; assembly: GCF_055691185.1. Taxonomy (NCBI): domain Eukaryota; kingdom Metazoa; phylum Chordata; class Amphibia; order Anura; family Myobatrachidae; genus Crinia; species Crinia signifera. The sequence goes on along the minus strand of NC_139222.1, from coordinate 289,361,969 downwards.
ATGTGCAGTGTGGTATACAGTCTGTGCAGTGTGGTCTATACAGTATGTGCAGTGTGGTATATATAGTATGTGCAGTGTGGTCAATACAGTATGTGCAGTGTGGTCTATACAGTATGTGCAGTGTGGTCTATACAGTAAGTGCAGTGTGGTCCATACAGTAAGTGCAGTGTGGTCCATACAGTATGTGCAGTGTGGTATACAGTATGTGCAGTGTGGTCTATACAGTATGTGCAGTGTGGTCAATACAGTATGTGCAGTGTGGTCTATACAGTATGTGCAGTGTGGTCTATACAGTATGTGCAGTGTGGTATATACAGTATGTGCAGTGTGGTATACAGTATGTGCAGTGTGGTATACAGTATGTGCAGTGTGGTATATACACAGTATGTGCAGTGTGGTCTATACAGTATGTGCAGTGTGGTCTATACAGTATGTACAGTGTGGTATACAGTATACGGTATGTGCAGTGTGGAATATACAGTATGTGCAGTGTGGTATATACAGTATGTGCAGTGTGGTATATACAGTATGTACAGTGTGGTATATACAGTATGTACAGTGTGGTATATACAGTATGTGCAGTGTGGTATATACAGTATGTACAGTGTGGTATACAGTATACGGTATGTGCAGTGTGGTATATACAGTATGTGCAGTGTGGTATATACAGTATGTGCAGTGTGGTATATACAGTATGTACAGTGTGGTATATAGAGTATGTGCAGTGTGGTATATACAGTATGTACAGTGGGGTATACAGTATACGGTATGTGCAGTGTGGTATATACAGTATGTGCAGTGTGGTCTATACAGTATGTAAAGTGTGGTCTATACAGTATGTGCAGTGTGGTATATACAGTATGTACAGTGTGGTATATACAGTATGTACAGTGTGGTATATACAGTATGTGCAGTGTGGTATATACAGTATGTACAGTGGGGTATACAGTATACGGTATGTGCAGTGTGGTATATACAGTATGTACAGTGTGGTATATACAGTATGTGCAGTGTGGTATATACAGTATGTACAGTGGGGTATACAGTATACGGTATGTGCAGTGTGGTATATACAGTATGTACAGTGTGGTATATACAGTATGTACAGTGTGGTCTATACAGTATGTACAGTGTGGTCTATACAGTATGTGCAGTGTGGTATATACAGTATGTGCAGTGTGGTATATACAGTATGTGCAGTGTGGTATATACAGTATGTGCAGTGTGGTATACAGTATACGGTATGTGCAGTGTGGTATATACAGTATGTACAGTGTGGTATATACAGTATGTACAGTGTGGTCTATACAGTATGTGCAGTGTGGTATATACAGTATGTGCAGTGTGGTATATACAGTATGTGCAGTGTGGTCTATACAGTATGTGCAGTGTGGTATATACAGTATGTGCAGTGTGGTCTATACAGTATGTACAGTGTGGTCTATACAGTATGTACAGTGTGGTCTATACAGTATGTACAGTGTGGTCTATACAGTATGTACAGTGGGGTATACAGTATACGGTATGTGCAGTGTGGTATATACAGTATGTACAGTGTGGTATATACAGTATGTACAGTGGGGTATATACAGTATGTGCAGTGTGGTATATACAGTATGTACAGTGGGGTATACAGTATGTGCAGTGTGGTATATACAGTATGTACAGTGGTATATACAGTATGTGCAGTGGGGTATATACAGTATGTGCAGTGTGGTATATACAGTATGTGCAGTGTGGTATATACAGTATGTACAGTGGGGTATACAGTATGTGCAGTGTGGTATATACAGTATGTACAGTGGGGTATACAGTATGGCTATATCTCTAAGACCACCATTGCTCGGAACCAGATTATTTTACAGACCTCTAATCACAGTGAGATTTTACCTGAAGAAGGTGACAAAGAACTGCACCAGGTCCATGATGGTGTTATGCTGTGAGAAGGCGATCTGAAATGTAAGAAGGAACTGGTCAGAACTCATCTCCAGCCTCACATGAGGTACATACAGTATGCTGGCTGGGTGAGATGGTGCATAACTACAAGAAATATTTGCTGGCTGGGTGAGATGGTGCATAGCTACAAGAAATATTTGCTGGCTGGGTGAGATGGTACACAGCTACAGAAAACATTTGCTGGCTGGGTGAGATGGTGCATAGCTACAAGAAATATTTGCTGGCTGGGTGAGATGGTACACAGCTATGGAAAACATTTGCTGGCTGGGTGAGATGGTGCACAGCTACAGAAAACATTTGCTGGCTGGGTGAGATGGTACACAGCTACAGAAAACATTTGCTGGCTGGGTGATATAGTGCACAGCTATGGACAACATTTGCTGGCTGGGTAAGTAAGAGAACAGCTACAGAAAACATTTGCTGGCTGGGTGAGATGGTACACAGCTACAGAAAACATTTGTTGGCTGGGTGAGATGGTGCACAGCTATGGAAAACATTTGGTGGCTGGGTGAGATGGTGCACAGCTATGGAAAACATTTGGTGGCTGGGTGAGATGGTGCACATCTACAGAAAACATTTGGTGGCTGGGTGAGATGGTGCACAGCTATGGAAAACATTTGGTGGCTGGGTGAGATGGTGCACAGCTATGGAAAACATTTGCTGGCTGGGTGAGATGGTACACCACTACAGAAAACATTTGCTGGCTGGGTGAGTAAGAGAACAGCTACAGAAAACATTTGCTGGCTGGGTGAGAAGCTGCACAGCTATGGAAAACATTTGCTGGCTGGGTGAGATGGTGCACAGCTACAGAAAACATTTGCTGGCTGGGTGAGATGGTGCACAGCTATGGAAAACATTTGCTGGCTGGGTGAGATGGTGCACAGCTATGGAAAACATTTGCTGGCTGGGTGAGATGGTACACCACTACAAAAAACATTTGCTGGCTGGGTGAGTAAGAGAACAGCTACAGAAAACATTTGCTGGCTGGGTGAGAAGGTGCACAGCTATGGAAAACATTTGCTGGCTGGGTGAGATGGTGCACAGCTACAGAAAACATTTGCTGGCTGGGTGAGAAGGTGCACAGCTATGGAAAACATTTGCTGGCCGGGTGAGAAGGTGCACAGCTACAGAAAACATTTGCTGGCTGGGTGAGAAGGTGCACAGCTATGGAAAACATTTGCTGGCTGGGTGAGATGGTGCACAGCTACAGAAAACATTTGCTGGCTGGGTGAGATGGTGCACAGCTATGGAAAACATTTGCTGGCCGGGTGAGAAGGTGCACAGCTACAGAAAACATTTGCTGGCCGGGTGAGATGGTGCACAGCTACAGAAAGCATTTGCTGGCTGGGTGAGAAGGTGCACAGCTACAGAAAACAGGTGGGGGGGGGGAGGAGGGGGAGAATGAAGCCTCCCTGTATGGTCCGGGCATGTAGCAATAACCGGACGGTCCGGACCACATGGAGAGGCTTACCCATGTCCCTGGTGATAGCAATCACAGGGACCCCCTTGACAAGACATCCCCAGGACCGAACACTACAAGCTCCGGACTGCAGATTTTGATGTCTGGTCCGAGGTCTTGTCCGGCTCCGGTCTTTACATAGTCCGTGCATGCACTAAGATGAGAGTCAGGACATGTGCGCTGGACCGGGAGCAGCCATTGCTCAGTGCACTGTGACCAGCCAGGGCCTGACTGCTGCTGCGGGAAATGACATTACACAGAGAGAGGGACTTGTATCCTGCGGAAATCTGCTCATTAGGCTAAGCAGCATTCTATATTATTACATTATTAATGTATCAGGTATAATGCTGGGACCTGTTCCCAGCTTCCTCTCCTGGCTGTAGGGATAATGGTGACATCCACAGTGGGGTCATTATCCTGCGTGTCGTTGAGTGCGGATGGGAATGACATTGTCACGCGGTCACACCGAGCCGGAGATGTATCCAACCATGAATAAAGGAAAAGTGGATACATTGCTCAGATCCACCAATCAGATAGGAGAAATTATTTATCTGTTATTCCATATGAAAGGATAGGCAGCACCTGATTGGTTGCTATGCACATCTTCACCTAGTACGACTTAACATGCAGGAATTGGCATCGGCACTGGTGGGTGTCAGTAGGAGAACCATCGGCTGCGACATTGGTATAGATCCTCCGCAGGGTACACCTGCAGCCTGTCTCTCCGAGTCACCATAATGGTACAGTACCTGGAGCTGCTTGTGTAACAGGCAGCAGGACCTGGCGGGGCGGATACAGGGTACACACAGACACACGCATGTAACAGGCAGCAGGACCTGGCGGGGCGGATACAGGGTACACACAGACACATGCGTGTAACAGGCAGCAGGACCTGGCGGGGCGGATACAGGGTACACACAGACACACGCATGTAACAGGCAGCATGACCTGGCGGGGCGGATACAGGGTACACACAGACACACGGGTGTAACAGGCAGCAGGACCTGCCAGGGCGTACACAGGGTACACACAGATACACACGTGTAACAGGCAGCAGGACCTGCCGGGGCGGAAACAGGGTACACACAGACACACGTGTGTAACAGGCAGCAGGACCTGCCAGGGCGGATACAGGGTACACACAGAAACACGCATGTAACAGGCAGCAAGACCTGCCGGGCGGATACAGGGTACACACAGACACACACGTGTAACAGGCACAAGGACCTGCCAGGGCGGATACAGGTTACAGAGTACACTCAGACACACGCGTGTAACAGGCACAAGGACCTGCCAGGGCGGATATAGGGTACACACAGACACACGCGTGTAACAGGCAGCACATGATATTACCGTGCAATGATTTCTACAAACAAACTTACAGTAGGGGGTGATTTAGGTTGGATTGCAAAAGCAAACTCCTTCTTTACTGGACAAAACCATGACTCTGCCTCCCAGTCTTGTTCACTCTACGTGTTTGCCCTGGTCACACATAGGGCACTGAGCTCGCTCTCTGCACAGACTCTGCACCCCCGTCTTGTTCACTCTACGTGTTTACCCTCGTCACATAAAGGGCACTGTGCTTGCTCTCTGCACAGACTCGGGACCCCGTCTTGTTCCCTTTGTGTGTTTGCCCTGGTGACACTTAGGGCATTGAGCTTGCTCTCTGCACAGACTCTGCACCCCTGTCTTGTTCCCTCTGTGTGTTTGCCCTGGTCACACATAGGGCACTGAGCTCGCTCTCCGCACAGACTCGACACCCCCGTCTTGTTCACTCTGCGTGTTTGCCCTGGTCACACATAGCGCACTGAGCTGGCTCTCCGCACAGATTCGGCACCCCCATCTTGTTCCCTCTGCGTGTTTGCCCTCGTCACAAATAGGGCCCTGAGCTCGCTCTCTGCACAGACTCTGCACCCCCCTCTTGTTCCCTCTGTGTGTTTGCCCTCGTCACACATAGGGCACTGAGCTCGCTCTCTGCAGAGACTCTGCACCCCCGTCTTGTTCCCTCAGCGTGTTTGCCCTCATCACACATAGGGCACTGAGCTCTCTCTCTGCACAGACTCTGCATCCCCATCTTGTTCCCTCTGTGTGTTTGCCCTCGTCACACATAGGGCACTGAGCTCGCTCTCTGCAGAGACTCTGCATCCCCGTCTTGTTCACTCTACGTGTTTGCCCTGGTCACACATAGGGCACTGAGCTCGCTCTCTGCACAGACTCTGCACCCCTGTCTTGTTCACTCTACGTGTTTGCCCTCGTCACACATGGGGCACTGTGCTTGCTCTCTGCACAGACTCGGAACCCCGTCTTGTTCCCTTTGTGTGTTTTCCCTGGTGACACATAGGGCATTGAGCTTGCTCTCTGCACAGACTCTGCACCCCCGTCTTGTTCCCTCTGTGTGTTTGCCCTGGTCACACATAGGGCACTGAGCTCGCTCTCCGCACAGACTCGGCACCCCCGTCTTGTTCACTCTGCGTGTTTGCCCTGGTGACACATAGCGCACTGAGCTCGCTCTCCGCACAGACTCTGCATCCCCGTCTTGTTCCCTCTGTGTGTTTGCCCTGGTCGCACATAGGGCACTGAGCTTGCTCTCCGCACAGACTCTGCACCCCCGTCTTGTTCCCTTTGTGTGTTTGCCCTGGTGACACATAGGGCACTGAGCTTGCTCTCTGCACAGACTCTGCACCCCCGTCTTGTTCCCTCTGTGTGTTTGCCCTGGTCACACATAGGGCACTGAGCTCGCTCTCCGCACAGACTCGGCACCCCCGTCTTGTTCACTCTGCGTGTTTGCCCTGGTGACACATAGCGCACTGAGCTGGCTCTCCGCACAGACTCTGCATCCCCGTCTTGTTCCCTCTGTGTGTTTGCCCTGGTCGCACATAGGGCACTGAGCTTGCTCTCCGCACAGACTCTGCACCCCCGTCTTGTTCCCTTTGTGTGTTTGCCCTGGTGACACATAGGGCACTGAGCTCGCTCTCCGCACAGACTCGGCACCCCCGTCTTGTTCACTCTGCGTGTTTGCCCTGGTGACACATAGCGCACTGAGCTGGCTCTCCGCACAGACTCTGCATCCCCGTCTTGTTCCCTCTGTGTGTTTGCCCTGGTCGCACATAGGGCACTGAGCTTGCTCTCTGCACAGACTCTGCACCCCCGTCTTGTTCCCTCTGTGTGTTTGCCCTGGTCACACATAGGGCACTGAGCTCGCTCTCCGCACAGACTCGGCACCCCCGTCTTGTTCACTCTGCGTGTTTGCCCTGGTGACACATAGCGCACTGAGCTGGCTCTCCGCACAGACTCTGCATCCCCGTCTTGTTCCCTCTGTGTGTTTGCCCTGGTCGCACATAGGGTACTGAGCTTGCTCTCCGCACAGACTCTGCACCCCCGTCTTGTTCCCTTTGTGTGTTTGCCCTGGTGACACATAGCGCACTGAGCTCGCTCTCCGCACAGACTCTGCATCCCCGTCTTGTTCCCTCTGCGTGTTTGCCCTGGTCACACATAGGGCACTGAGCTCGCTCTCCGCACAGACTCTGCACCCCCGTCTTGTTCCCTTTGTGTGTTTGCCCTGGTGACACATAGGGCACTGAGCTTGCTCTCCGCACAGACTCTGCACCCCCGTCTTGTTCCCTCTGTGTATTAGCCCTGGTCACACATAGGGCACAGAGCTCACTCTCTGCACAGACTCTGCACCCCGTATTGTTCCCTCTGTGTTTGCCCTGGTCACACATAGGGCACTGAGCTTGCTCTCCGCACAGACTCTGCACCCCGTCTTGTTCCATCTTTGTGTTTGCCCTGGTCACACATAGGGCACTGTATGATGTTAATGCCTGGAAGTATCAGCAGCTTAATGATACAGAAAATTCCTGCATTAAGCTGCGGTCATGTATCAGTCAGTAATGTCATTATCATTAGAAGGGAGGAAATGGGACTCACAGATTAATAGAAAATGACAAAGGTTAAAGCAGCGCATTGTCATTAGGGCCTACCATCCTGAGGACTGGAATATCCACGTATAGGTATAGGGCATGTATACCGGTGTGGGGGCGTGTATAGACCCGCGCAGTGTATGGGGAAGCAGAACAGTGGGATAGAGGAAGGACGTATTCACATGATCACACACACAGGGGTACAGGGGGGATTACAGAGATAGGGCTGCCGGGGTCTCATCCTTACACCTGCACCAGGTGATCACACACAGGGGTACAGGGGGGATTACAGAGATAGGGCTGCTGGGGTCTCATCCTTACACCTACACCAGGCGATCACACACAGGGGTACAGGGGGATTACAGACATAGGGCTGCTGGGTCTCATCCTTACACCTGCACCAGGTGATCACACACAGGGGTACAGGGGGATTACAGACATAGGGCTGCTGGGGTCTCATCCTTACACCTGCACCAGGTGATCACACACAGGGGTACAGGGGGATTACAGAGATAGGGCTGCCGGGGTCTCATCCTTACACCTGCACCAGGTGATCACACACAGGGGTACAGGGGGGATTACAGAGATAGGGCTGCTGGGGTCTCATCCTTACACCTGCACCAGGAGATCACACACAGGGGTACAGGGGAGATTACAGAGATAGGGCTGCTGGGGTCTCATCCTTACACCTGCACCAGGTGATCACACACAGGGGTACAGGGGGGATTACAGAGATAGGGTTGCTGGGGTCTCATCCTTACACCTGCACCAGGTGATCACACACAGGGGTACAGGGGAGATTACAGAGACAGGGCTGCTGGGTCTCATCCTTACACCTGCACCAGGTGATCACACACAGGGGTACAGGGGGGATTACAGAGATAGGGCTGCTGGGTCTCATCCTTACACCTGCACCAGGTGATCACACACAGGGGTACAGGGGGGATTACAGAGATAGGGCTGCTGGGGTCTCATCGTTACACCTGCACCAGGTGATCACACACAGGGGTACAGGGGGATTACAGAGATAGGGCTGCTGGGGTCTCATCCTTACACCTGCACCAGGTGATCACACACAGGGGTACAGGGGGATTACAGAGATAGGGCTGCTGGGGTCTCATCCTTACACCTGCACCAGGTAATCACACACAGGGGTACAGGGGGATTACAGACATAGGGCTGCTGGGGTCTCATCCTTACACCTGCACCAGGTGATCACACACAGGGGTACAGGGGGATTACAGACAAAGGGCTGCTGGGGTCTCATCCTTACACCTGCACCAGGTGACCACACACAGGGGTACAGGGGGGTTAGAGACATAGAGCTGCTGGGTCTCATCCTTACACCTGCACCAGGTGATCACACACAGGGGTACAGGGGGGATTACAGAGATAGGGCTGCTGGGTCTCATCCTTACACCTGCACCAGGTGATCACACACAGGGGTACAGGGGGATTACAGAGATAGGGCTGCTGGGGTCTCATCCTTACACCTGCACCAGGTGACCACACACAGGGGTACAGGGGGGATTACAAAGATAGGGCTGCTGGGGTCTCATCCTTACACCTGCACCAGGTGATCACACACAGGTATACAGGGGGGGTTACAGAGATAGGGCTGCTGGGGTCTCATCCTTATACCTGCACCAGGTGATCACACACAGGGGTACAGGGGGGATTACAGAGATAGGGCTGCTGGGGTCTCATCCTTACACCTGCACCAGGTGATCGCACACAGGGGTACAGGGGGGATTACAGAGATAGGGCTGCCGGGGTCTCATCCTTACACCTGCACCAGGTGATCACACACAGGGGTACAGGGGGGATTACAGAGATAGGGCTGCTGGGGTCTCATCCTTACACCTGCACCAGGAGATCACACACAGGGGTACAGGGGAGATTACAGAGATAGGGCTGCTGGGGTCTCATCCTTACACCTGCACCAGGTGATCACACACAGGGGTACAGGGGGGATTACAGAGATAGGGTTGCTGGGGTCTCATCCTTACACCTGCACCAGGTGATCACACACAGGGGTACAGGGGGGATTACAGAGATAGGGCTGCTGGGTCTCATCCTTACACCTGCACCAGGTGATCACACACAGGGGTACAGGGGGGATTACAGAGATAGGGCTGCTGGGTCTCATCCTTACACCTGCACCAGGTGATCACACACAGGGGTACAGGGGGGATTACAGAGATAGGGCTGCTGGGGTCTCATCGTTACACCTGCACCAGGTGATCACACACAGGGGTACAGGGGGATTACAGAGATAGGGCTGCTGGGGTCTCATCCTTACACCTGCACCAGGTGATCACACACAGGGGTACAGGGGGATTACAGAGATAGGGCTGCTGGGGTCTCATCCTTACACCTGCACCAGGTGATCACACACAGGGGTACAGGGGAGATTACAGAGATAGGGCTGCTGGGGTCTCATCCTTACACCTGCACCAGGTGACCACACACAGGGGTACAGGGGGATTACAGACATAGGGCTGCTGGGGTCTCATCCTTACACCTGCACCAGGTGATCACACACAGGGGTACAGGGGGATTACAGACAAAGGGCTGCTGGGGTCTCATCCTTACACCTGCACCAGGTGACCACACACAGGGGTACAGGGGGGTTAGAGACATAGGGCTGCTGGGTCTCATCCTTACACCTGCACCAGGTGATCACACACAGGGGTACAGGGGGGATTACAGAGATAGGGCTGCTGGGTCTCATCCTTACACCTGCACCAGGTGATCACACACAGGGGTACAGGGGGATTACAGAGATAGGGCTGCTGGGGTCTCATCCTTACACCTGCACCAGGTGACCACACACAGGGGTACAGGGGGGATTACAAAGATAGGGCTGCTGGGGTCTCATCCTTACACCTGCACCAGGTGATCACACACAGGTATACAGGGGGGGTTACAGAGATAGGGCTGCTGGGGTCTCATCCTTACACCTGCACCAGGTGATCACACACAGGGGTACAGGGGGGATTACAGAGATAGGGCTGCTGGGGTCTCATCCTTACACCTGCACCAGGTGATCGCACACAGGGGTACAGGGGGGATTACAGAGATAGGGCTGCCGGGGTCTCATCCTTACACCTGCACCAGGTGATCACACACAGGGGTACAGGGGGGATTACAGAGATAGGGCTGCTGGGGTCTCATCCTTACACCTGCACCAGGAGATCACACACAGGGGTACAGGGGAGATTACAGAGATAGGGCTGCTGGGGTCTCATCCTTACACCTGCACCAGGTGATCACACACAGGGGTACAGGGGGGATTACAGAGATAGGGTTGCTGGGGTCTCATCCTTACACCTGCACCAGGTGATCACACACAGGGGTACAGGGGAGATTACAGAGATAGGGCTGCTGGGTCTCATCCTTACACCTGCACCAGGTGATCACACACAGGGGTACAGGGGGGATTACAGAGATAGGGCTGCTGGGTCTCATCCTTACACCTGCACCAGGTGATCACACACAGGGGTACAGGGGGGATTACAGAGATAGGGCTGCTGGGGTCTCATCGTTACACCTGCACCAGGTGATCACACACAGGGGTACAGGGGGATTACAGAGATAGGGCTGCTGGGGTCTCATCCTTACACCTGCACCAGGTGATCACACACAGGGGTACAGGGGGATTACAGAGATAGGGCTGCTGGGGTCTCATCCTTACACCTGCACCAGGTGATCACACACAGGGGTACAGGGGGATTACAGACATAGGGCTGCTGGGGTCTCATCCTTACACCTGCACCAGGTGATCACACACAGGGGTACAGGGGGATTACAGACAAAGGGCTGCTGGGGTCTCATCCTTACACCTGCACCAGGTGACCACACACAGGGGTACAGGGGGGTTAGAGACATAGGGCTGCTGGGTCTCATCCTTACACCTGCACCAGGTGATCACACACAGGGGTACAGGGGGGATTACAGAGATAGGGCTGCTGGGTCTCATCCTTACACCTGCACCAGGTGATCACACACAGGGGTACAGGGGGATTACAGAGATAGGGCTGCTGGGGTCTCATCCTTACACCTGCACCAGGTGACCACACACAGGGGTACAGGGGGGATTACAAAGATAGGGCTGCTGGGGTCTCATCCTTACACCTGCACCAGGTGATCACACACAGGTATAAAGGGGGGGTTACAGAGATAGGGCTGCTGGGGTCTCATCCTTACACCTGCACCAGGTGATCACACACAGGGGTACAGGGGGGATTACAGAGATAGGGCTGCTGGGGTCTCATCCTTACACCTGCACCAGGTGATCGCACACAGGGGTACAGGGGGGATTACAGAGATAGGGCTGCTGGGGTCTCATCCTTACACCTGCACCAGGTGATCACACACAGGGGTACAGGGGGATTACAGACATAGGGCTGCTGGGGTCTCATCCTTACACCTGTACCAGGTGATCACACACAGGGGTACAGGGGGGATTACAGACATAGGGCTGCTGGGTCTCACCCTTACACCTGCACCAGGCGATCACACACAGGGGTACAGTGGGGATTACAGACATAGGGCTGCTGGGGTCTCATCCTTACACCTGCACCAGGTGATCACACACAGGGGTACAGGGAGGATTACAGAGATAGGGCTGCTGGGGTTTCATCCTTACACCTGCACCAGGTGACCACACACAGGGGTACAGGGGGGATTACAGAGATAGGGCTGCTGGGGTCTCATCCCTACACCTGCACCAGGTGATCACACACAGGGGTAAAGGGGGGGTTACAGAGATAGGGCTGCTGGGGTCTCATCCTTACACCTGCACCAGGTGATCACACACAGGGGTACAGGGGGGATTACAGACATAGGGCTGCTGGGGTCTCATCCTTACACCTGCACCAGGTGACCACACACAGGGGTACAGGGGGGATTACAGAGATAGGGCTGCTGGGGTCTCATCCTTACACCTGCACCAGGTGATAACACACAGGTGTACAGGGGGGATTACAGAGATAGGGCTGCTGGGTCTCATCCTTACACCTGCACCAGGAGATCACACACAGGGGTACAGGGGGGATTACAGAGATAGGGCTGCTGGGTCTCATCCCTACACCTGCACCAGGTGATTACACACAGGGGTACAGGGGGGATTACAGACATAGGGCTGCTGGGGTCTCATCCTTACACCTGCACCAGGTGATCACACACAGGGGTACAGGGTGGATTACAGAGATAGGGCTGCTGGGGTCTCATCCTTATACCTGCACCAGGTGATCACACACAGGGGTACAGGGGGGATTACAGAGATAGGGCTGCTGGGGTCTCATCCTTACACCTGCACCAGGTGATCACACACAGGGGTACAGGGGGGATTACAGAAATAGGGCTGCTGGGGTCTCATCCTTACACCTGCACCAGGTGATCACACACAGGGGTACAGGGGGGATTACAGAGATAGGGCTGCTGGGTCTCATCCTTACACCTGCACCAGGTGATCACACACAGGGGTACAGGGGGGATTACAGAGATAGGGCTGCTGGGGTCTCATCCTTACACCTGCACCAGGTGATCACACACAGGTGTACAGGGGGGATTACAGAGATAGGGCTGCTGGGGCCTCATCCTTACACCTGCACCAGGTGATCACACACAGGGGTACAGGGGGGATTACAGAGATAGGGCTGCTGGGGTCTCATCCTTACACCTGCACCAGGTGATCACACACAGGGGTACAGGGGGGATTACAGAGATAGGGCTGCTGGGGTCTCACCCTTACACCTGCACCAGGTGATCACACACAGGGGTACAGGGGGGTTACAGAGATAGGGCTGCTGGGGTCTCATCCTTACACCTGCACCAGGTGATCACACACAGGGGTACAGGGGGGATTACAGACATAGGGCTGCTGGGGTCTCATCCTTACACCTGCACCAGGTGATCACACACAGGGGTACAGGGGGGATTACAGAGATAGGGCTGCTGGGGTCTCATCCTTACACCTGCACCAGGTGATCACACACAGGGGTACAGGGGGATTACAGACATAGGGCTGCTGGGGTCTCATCCTTACACCTGTACCAGGTGATCACACACAGGGGTACAGGGGGGATTACAGACATAGGGCTGCTGGGGTCTCATCCTTACACCTGCACCAGGCGATCACACACAGGGGTACAGGGGGGATTACAGACATAGGGCTGCTGGGTCTCACCCTTACACCTGCACCAGGTGATCACACACAGGGGTACAGGGGGATTACAGACATAGGGCTGCTGGGGTCTCATCCTTACACCTGCACCAGGTGATCACACACAGGGGTACAGGGGGGTTACAGACATAGGGCTGCTGGGGTCTCATCCTTACACCTGTACCAGGTGATCACACACAGGTGTACAGGGGGGGTTACAGAGATAGGGCTGCTGGGGTCTCATCCTTACACCTGCACCAGGCGATCACACACAGGGGTACAGGGGGGATTACAGAGATAGGGCTGCTGGGGTCTCATCCTTACACCTGCACCAGGTGATCACACACAGGGGTACAGGGGGGATTACAGAGATAGGGCTGCTGGGGTCTCATCCTTACACCTGCACCAGGTGATCACACACAGGGGTACAGGGGGGATTACAGACATAGGGCTGCTGGGGTCTCATCCTTACACCTGCACCAGGTGATCACACACAGGGGTACAGGGGGGATTACAGAGATAGGGCTGCTGGGGTCTCATCCTTACACCTGCACCAGGTGATCACACACAGGGGTACAGGGGGATTACAGAGATAGGGCTGCTGGGGTCTCATCCCTACACCTGCACCAGGTGATCACACACAGGGGTACAGGGGGATTACAGACAAAGGGCTGCTGGGGTCTCATCCTTACACCTGCACCAGGTGACCACACACAGGGGTACAGGGGGGATTACAGAGATAGGGCTGCTGGGGTCTCATCCCTACACCTGCACCAGGTGATCACACACAGGGGTACAGGGGGGTTACAGACATAGGGCTGCTGGGTCTCATCCTTACACCTGCACCAGGTGATCACACACAGGGGTACAGGGGGGATTACAGAGATAGGGCTGCTGGGGTCTCATCCTTACACCTGCACCAGTTGATCACACACAGGGGTACAGGGGGGATTACAGAGATAGGGCTGCTGGGTCTCATCCTTACACCTGCACCAGGTGACCACACACAGGGGTACAGGGGGGATTACAGAGATAGGGCTGCTGGGGTCTCATCCTTACACCTGCACCAGGTGACCACACACAGGGGTACAGGGGGGATTACAGAGATAGGGCTGCTGGGGTCTCATCCTTACACCTGTACCAGGTGATCACACACAGGGGTACAGGGGGATTACAGAGATAGGGCTGCTGGGGTCTCATCCTTACACCTGCACCAGGAGATCACACACAGGGGAACAGGGGGATTACAGACATAGGGCTGCTGGGGTCTCATCCTTACACCTGCACCAGGTGATCACACACAGGGGTACAGGGGGATTACAGAGATAGGGCTGCTGGGGTCTCACCCTTACACCTGCACCAGGTGATCACACACAGGGGTACAGGGGGATTACAGAGATAGGGCTGCTGGGGTCTCACCCTTACACCTGCACCAGGTGATCACACACAGGGGTACAGGGGGATTACAGAGATAGGGCTGCTGGGGTCTCATCCTTACACCTGCACCAGGAGATCACACACAGGGGTACAGGGGGGATTACAGACATAGGGCTGCTGGGGTCTCATCCTTACACCTGCACCAGGTGATCACACACAGGGGTACAGGGGGGATTACAGACATAGGGCTGCTGGGGTCTCATCCTTACACCTGCACCAGGTGATCGCACACAGGGGTACAGGGGGGATTACAGACATAGGGCTGCTGGGGTCTCATCCTTACACCTGCACCAGGTGATCACACACAGGGGTACAGGGGGATTACAGAGATAGGGCTGCTGGGGTCTCATCCTTACACCTGCACCAGGTGATCACACACAGGGGTACAGGGGGGGTTACAGAGATAGGGCTGCTGGGGTCTCACCCTTACACCTGCACCAGGTGATCACACACAGGGGTACAGGAGGATTACAGAGATAGGGCTGCTGGGGTCTCACCCTTACACCTGCACCAGGTGATCACACACAGGGGTACAGGGGGATTACAGAGATAGGGCTGCTGGGGTCTCATCCTTACACCTGCACCAGGTGATCACACACAGGGGTACAGGGGGGATTACAGAAATAGGGCTGCTGGGGTCTCATCCTTACACCTGCACCAGGTGATCACACACATGGGTACAGGGGGGATTACAGAGATAGGGCTGCTGGGGTCTCACCCTTACACCTGCACCAGGTGATCACACACAGGGGTACAGGGGGATTACAGAGATAGGGCTGCTGGGTCTCATCCTTACACCTGCACCAGGTGATCACACACAGGGGTACAGGGGGATTACAGAGATAGGGCTGCTGGGGTCTCATCCTTACACCTGCACCAGGTGATCACACACAGGGGTACAGGGGGGATATTTCTGGTGGATCTCTCCCACATAACCACAGGTTCCAGGTAAGGACGCTGCAATAACAGGACGCAGCCGGTAATGCTGACACTAGACTTATGATAATGGGGATATTGCTGCTGTACACATGTCAGGGGGATGGGGTGTCTGATGTATGGCAGTGGTATACAAAGAAAAAAGAAAAGTGGAGCGCTAGGTTAAAGATTGCATGTGGTCAATTGGGTATCACAAATAAAACACATTTATTAGCACATATACAAATAGCATTAATTGATTATGCTCATAAAATAGAGATTAAGAACAGTGGTTAAATAACCATAGAAAACAATGATAATTGAATAATAAAAATAGGACCGAGCTAGATACTTATGCGTTCTCCCACTTGCCAATAGTCCAGATCACGAGGTGCCCCTTTTGGTGATTGGGGATCCAGATATATGGGTGTCCATAAACCATGCAGGGATAATTTCTGCCGCTGTGTCTCAGAACTTGCTGTCCGTTGGATGGATTAGCGGATGCACAGTTAGATAATCGGCTTCCCAAATAATTGGCTGGTGATGGTGTCCCAAACAAGATGTTTCCAATATAGGGGTGCAGATTGGATCACGGTACGGGAGGTACCAGGCAAGGTTGGATTTAGGGAGTGTCCCGCAATCAAGCTCCAGGTCCAAAACAAGTGTATCCTGACGCGTTTCGTTACCCTAACTGGTAACTTTTTCCCGTACCGTGATCCAATCTGCACCCCTATATTGGAAACATCCAACGGACAGCAAGTTCTGAGACACAGCGGCAGAAATTATCCCTGCATGGTTTATGGACACCCATATATCTGGATCCCCAATCACCAAAAGGGGCACCTCGTGATCTGGACTATTGGCAAGTGGGAGAACGCATAAGTATCTAGCTCGGTCCTATTTTTATAATTCAATTATCATTGTTTTCTATGGTTATTTAACCACTGTTCTTAATCTCTATTTTATGAGCATAATCGATTAATGCTATTTGTATATGTGCTAATAATTGTGTTTTATTTGTGATACCCAATTGACCACATCCAATCTTTAACCTAGCGCTCCACTTTTCTTTTTTCTTTTCACTATTGTACCTCTTCAAGGAATTGACCTTCCTTGTTGTGAGCTGCTCGGGTCACTCACACCCCTTCCTTGGCGCCCCTCTCTTACCTCTGGTAAGAAACCCACCCTTTTTTTCTATGGCAGTGGTATACACCCTAAGCTGCAGGACACGTCAGGGGTATGGGGTGTCTGATGTATGGCAGTGGTATACACCCTAAGCTGCAGGACACGTCAGGGGTATGGGGTGTCTGATGTATGGCAGTGGTATACACCCTAGGCTGCAGGACACATGACAGGGGTGTGGGGTGTCTGATGTATGGCAGTAGTATACACCCTAAGCTGCAGGACACATGACAGGGGTATGGGGTGCCTGATGTATGGCAGTGGTATGCACCCTAAGCTGCAGGACACATGACAGGGGTATGGGGTGTCTGATGTATGCAGTGGTATACACCCTAAGCTGCTGTCTGAGTCAGGGGGACATGGTGTCTGATGTATGGCAGTGTTATACACCCTAGGCTGCAGGACATGTCAGGGGTATGGGGTGCCTGATGTATGGCAGTGGTATACACCCTAAGCTGCTGGACACATGACAGGGGGGTGGGGTGCCTGATGTATGGCAGTGGTATACACCCTAAGCTGCTCGACACATGACAGGGGGTGGGGTGTCGGATGTATGGCAGTGGTATACACCCTAGGCTGCAGGACACATGACAGGGGTATGGGGTGTCTGATGTATGGCAGTGGTATACACCCTAAGCTGCAGGACACATGACAGGGGTATGGGGTGCCTGATGTATGCCAGTGGTATACACCCTAAGCTGCTGGACACATGTCAGGGAGATGGGGTGCCTGATGTATGGCAGTGGTATACACCCTAAGCTGCATGACACATGACAGGGGTATGGGGTGCCTGATGTATGGCAGTAGTATACACCCTAAGCTGCAGGACACATGACAGAGGTATGGGGTGCCTGATGTATGGCAGTGGTATACACCCTAAGCTGCAGGACACATGACAGGGATGTGGGGTGTCTGATGTATGGCAGTAGTATACACCCTAAGCTGCAGGACACATGACAGGGGTATGGGGTGCCTGATGTATGCCAGTGGTATACACCCTAAGCTGCTGGACACATGTCAGGGAGATGGGGTGCCTGATGTATGGCAGTGGTATACACCCTAAGCTGCATGACACATGACAGGGGTATGGGGTGCCTGATGTATGGCAGTAGTATACACCCTAAGCTGCAGGACACATGACAGAGGTATGGGGTGCCTGATGTATGGCAGTGGTATACACCCTAAGCTGCAGGACACATGACAGGGATGTGGGGTGTCTGATGTATGGCAGTAGTATACACCCTAAGCTGCAGGACACATGACAGGGGGGTGGGGTATCTGATGTATGGCAGTGGTATACACCCTAAGCTGCAGGACACATGACAGGGGGATGGGGTGTCTGATGTATGACAGTGGTATACACCTTAGGCTGCAGGACACATGACAGGGGTATGGGGTGCCTGATGTATGGCAGTGGTATACACCCTAAGCTGCTGGACACATGACAGGGGTATGGGGTGCCTGATGTATGGCAGTAGTATACACCCTAAGCTGCAGGACACGTCAGGGGTATGGGGTGCCTGATGTATGGCAGTGGTATACACCCTAAGCTGCAGGACACATGACAGGGGTGTGGGGTGTCGGATGTATGGCAGTGGTATACACCCTAAGCTGCATGACACATGACAGGGGTGTGGGGTGTCGGATGTATGGCAGTGGTATACACCTTAAGCTGCAGGACACATGACAGGGGTATGGGGTGCCTGGTGTATGGCAGTGGTATACACCCTAAGCTGCTGGACACATGACAGGGGTATGGGGTGCCTGATGTATGGCAGTAGTATACACCCTAAGCTGCTGGACACATGACAGGGGGATGGGGTGCCTGATGTATGGCAGTGGTATACACCCTAAGCTGCAGGACACATGTCAGGGGGATGGGGTGCCGGATGTATGGCAGTGGTATACACCTTAAGCTGCAGGACACATGACAGGGGTATGGGGTGCCTGATGTATGGCAGTGGTATACACCCTAAGCTGCAGGACACATGTCAGGGGGATGGGGTGCCTGATGTATAGCAGTGGTATACACCCTAGGCTGCAGGACACATGACAGGGGTATGGGGTGCCTGATGTATGGCAGTGGTATACACCCTAAGCTGTTGGACACATGACAGGGGTATGGGGTGCCTGATGTATGGCAGTGGTATACACCCTAGGCTGCAGGACACATGACAGGGGTATGGGGTGCCTGTGCCAGCCTCCCTCCTCCCGGCGTGCTTGGTCCGAGTGGCGGAACGCCTGTACGCAGATTCCATTCCCTGGATGCTGCTAATAGCTTTTATGTAAAACTCTTCTGTGGATGCAGCTTGTAGACATATTACTGGTCCGGCTAAAAGCTTCTTCTCTGCGGCTTCGGAATAGCACATTCCGGAAGGCCAACATTCCTCGGCTGCCCAAGATGGCATTTATATAAATGCCCGATTACGGCAGGAACGTCACTCTGCAAAATGTCATCCAATCCAGGGACAGAAGGCCGTGGAACGCTGATTGGTCCTGTGACCCACATATCGGGAGAAAGTCCATGGACAGAAAGTGCTGGAGGATATAATAAATAGGGTGTAGTATAGGCGCTAGGATCGGGATTATGGTGAGCGCCCGTCTCTGCATTGTGCATTCATGCCGCCGCTGGTATCACATAGTGCAATGTGACCCTAGGTGGTAGATCCCGCCCAGATCGCTTTCTATATACTATGGTAAATGTGTCCCATAGACCTTGATAAGGGTGGGCAAATGAGATTCCCAATCTGCTCATTTGATGCCAGTGTCAGACATAATGTTCTAAACTTGGTCTGGTAATATAGCTGGTACCCTCAGATTGACATGCTGGGCAGTACGGATGGTGTAATGGTTACATTACTGCCTCACAGCGCTGAGGTCATGGGTTCTATTCCCACCATGTGTTATATATACGGGGCAGTACAGACGGTGTAATGGTTACATTACTGCCTCACAGCGCTGAGGTCATGGGTTCTATCCCCACCATGTGTTATATATACGGGGCAGTACGGACGGTGTAATGGTTATAGCATTACTGCCTCACAGCGCTGAGGTCATGGGTTCTATCCCCACCATGTGTTATATATACGGGGCAGTACAGATGGTGTAATGGTTAGCAGTACTGCCTCACAGCACTGAGGTCATGGGTTCTATCCCCACCATGTGTTATATATACGGGGCAGTACGGATGGTGTAATGGTTAGCATTACTGCCTCACAGCACTGAGGTCATGGGTTCTATCCCCACCATGTGTTATATATACGGGGCAGTATGGATGGTGTAATGGTTAGTATTACTGCCTCACAGCGCTGAGGTCATGGGTTCTATTCCCACCATGTGTTATATATACGGGGCAGTACGGATGGTGTAATGGTTAGCATTACTGCCTCACAGCGCTGAGGTCATGGGCTCTATCCCCACCATGTGTTATATATACGGGGCAGTACAGGTGGTGTAATGGTTAGTATTACTGCCTCACAGCGCTGAGGTCATGGGTTCTATCCCCACCATGTTTTATATATACGGGGCAGTACAGGTGGTGTAATGGTTAGTATTACTGCCTCACAGCACTGAGGTCATGGGTTCTATCCCCACCATGTGTTATATATACGGGGCAGCACGGACGGTGTAATGGTTAGTATTACTGCCTCACAGCACTGAGGTCATGGGTTATATCCCCACCATGTGTTATATATACGGGGCAGTACCCATGACCTCACAGCGCTGACGTCATGGGTTCTATTCCCACCATGTGTTATATATACGGGGCAGTACGGATGGTGTAATGGTTACATTACTGCCTCACAGCGCTGAGGTCATGGGTTCTATCCCCACCATCTGTTATATATACGGGGCAGCACGGACGGTGTAATGGTTAGCATTACTGCCTCACAGCGCTGAGGTCATGGGTTCTATTCCCACCATGTGTTATATAAACGGGGCAGTACGGATGGTGTAATGGTTAGCATTACTGCCTCACAGCACTGAGGTCATGGGTTCTATTCCCACCATGTGTTATATATACGGGGCAGTACGGATGGTGTAATGGTTAGCATTACTGCCTCACAGCGCTGAGGTCATGGGTTCTATTCCCACCATGTGTTATATATACTGGCAGTACGGATGGTGTAATGGTTAGCATTACTGCCTCACAGCACTGAGGTCATGGGTTCTATCCCCACCATGTGTTATATATACGGGGCAGTACGGACAGTGTAATGGTTAGCATTACTGCCTCACAGCACTGAGGTCATGGGTTCTATCCCCACCATGTGTTATATATACGGGGCAGTACGGATGGTGTAATGGTTAGCATTACTGCCTCACAGCACTGAGGTCATGGGTTCTATCCCCACCATGTGTTATATATACGGGGCAGTACGGACGGTGTAATGGTTATAGCATTACTGCCGCACAGCGCTGAGGTTAGGGTTCTATTCCCACCATGACCCTAACTGTGCAGAGTTTGTATATTCTCCCCATACTTGTGTAACAATATGCCCCGGTACTGGGACAGCAGCAGGGTCAGAGAGGGATTGTGCTGTGTCCTTTCCCTAGTGCAGGGATCAGTTGTGTGAAACCTGCACCTATAACATGGACAGCGGTGGAGGGAGACAGCGTTGGGATCAAGGCACCGATCCCAGCGCTGACAGCACAGCGGGCGGTGAAGAGGCAGTGGACAGAGCGGGGTTTTGAATTTGGCGCCAATTAAAAACGCTGCTCGCGGCAGTTTGAATAGCCCACCGTTTGGGGGCATATAATTGATGGGCCCTCCTGGCCCTTTGGTATTTAGCTGGGCCCTCCTGGCCCTAGGTTTTCCCAGTCAGGCATTAGGCCTGTCGCCCCCATAACCGGGCACAAGGCCCGAGGCCCCCTTAGGTCAGGTGCTAGGCTAATTAAGTCAGGCTCCTGAGCACCATCCCAGACCTGTGTCCCCAGTCAGGCACTAGGCCTGTGGTCACTGACAGGCACTAGGCCTGAGCTGCAGTTAGGAGTGTGTGAATTGAGAGTCACTTGAGTAATTGATTAGTCAGGCTCTAGGCCTGCACAACTGCTAAAGGCCTGTTGGTCATTTTAGGCCTCTTGAAGGGAAGGGGTGATTTTTAACCCCTTCCAAGAGGTCCGGTCCCTGGGAACGGTGGGCTCAGCGGCGGCCCTTCCCAGGGCCCGGACCTAGTAAAGAAAGGGGGAACGGCTGTTCGTGAGTATTGCCGGTTCTAGGTAAGGGAAGGTTGGTAAGTAAACTTCCATTGTATTCTCTGTCACTATTGTTACTGTTTGTGTGTTTTTGACATGTTACTGTTTTGCCTATTAGTCAATTGTTTCAGGGACCAGATACCTGAGGCTTAATGTATTGTTGTTGAGTGAGCGTAGGGCAGTTAGTCTCGTGTTAGTGACAGTTATAGGATAGGGAGGTTGTGTTTCCCCTACAGGTGCTGGAGAGGTGACAAGAGCCTGGGAGTGAGTAGTATTTACGTTTGTCTGTCTCCCCTCCCCCTACGTACCGGCTTAGGGACTGTGCACGGACATGTGAGTTCCCTATCTAAACACCTGGGTGCGCAAGCGCCTATAGGTGAAACTGGGAGGCTGAGGCTCCGGCCGATGATGACCAGTCACCCAGCCGGTGAAGGTCGCGGCCACCCATAACCCCCTCCACCTTCACCTCCCTGTGAGTATGACGGTGGAGGCCTTCTTAACCACCCTTTTGTTCTTGACAGTACGGCGAGGAACACCGGGAGAGGAATCCGTCGGGAGGAAGGTCCATCGTGTCCGGGTGCCGGAGTTTCGAGGACTGTGATTTGGCACGGCCTGAAGGTGAGAGGGTGCGGCGCCAGGTAAGTAATCCGACGACACCTGCACGGCAGCAGGCACCACACCGCCCCTGCACCCATCTCACACTTGCGTGGTTTCCTCTGGGTACTCCGGTTTCCTCACACAATCCACAAATATACTGGTAGGCTAACAAACTGACCCTAGAATGTCTGTGTGCGCGTGTATATGTGGTAGGGAATATAGATTGTAAGCTCCACTGGGGCAGGGACTGATGTGAATGTTCAAATACTCTGTACAGCGCTGCGGAATATGGGTGCGCTATATAAGTAACTGTTAAGAAACCCTCATACAATGTCCCCCCCATGTGCCACCTGTGCCCCAGCAATCACCCCTCGCCTGACATGCTGAGTCTTCTGCGCATGTTGGGGTGATACCCTCGGTATATGGTACTAGTATGACGTGACGTGATGCGGCGTGATGGTCAGACTCTCCCGGTGACGCGGCGCGCTGGATCTGCCATCGGCCACGCTCATCCATCTATCTGTGCTGTACAGGTGGAGCCCCTGGAACGCTCACTGTGTACAGACATTATGAAGACGCAGAGCAGATCATTCGCGGTAATGAGGCCGCAGCTATTGCTACATAACGAGCTGCTTCGCTGAGCGGACAATTACCGACCACCAGCCGCGGCTGAGAGCAGCTTCTCCACTACATGAGAATTCATTTGATCAGCTTGATTAACCCAGAGAAATGTGGAGAAAATGCAAATGGATCATCTGCTGGGAGTTATGACAAGCGCGGCGTTCCGTGGCCTGACGCCAACAGCTGACTGGACGGAGGGAAATGCGTCCGGCGGGTGTTAGTACGCTAAGTAGCCGGTGTGTGACAGCAGGTGAGAGGGCAGCGTCACTGTCGCATGTAAAACACCACACAGAACATACACTGAGATCGCCCGTAGCAACAGTCATACGCTGAGATCATCCCTAGCAACAGCCTATTCCGAGATCGCCCCTAGGAACTACCATACACTGAGATCATCCCTAGCAACAGCCATACTCCGGGATCATCCCTAGCAACAGCAATACACCGTTATCATCCCTAGCAACAGCAATACACCGTGATCATCCCTAGCAACAGTCATACACTCAGATCATCCCTAGCAACAGTCATACACCAAGATCGTCCCTAGCAACAGCTATACACCGAGATCATCCCTAGCAACTACCATACATTGAGATCATCCCTAGCAACTACCATACATTGAGATCATCCCTAGCAACTGCTATACACTGAGATCTCCCCTAGCAACTATCATACACTGAGATCATCCCTAGCAACAGCCATACACTGAGATTGTCCATAGCATGGGGCCCAGGGCAGCGGTGGCTGTGGGTATTGGCAGGTCTGGAACACATTGGATGGGGCACAGTGGATGGGGGTATTGGCAGGTCTGGGGCACAGTGGATGGGGCACAGGGCAGCATTGGCTGGGGTTATTGGCAGGTCTGGGGCACAGTGGATGGGGCACAGGGCAGCATTGGCTGGGGGTATTGGCAGGTCAGGGGCACAGTGGATGGGGGCATTGGCAGGTCTGGGGCACAGTGGATGGGGCACAGTGGATGGGGGTATTGGCAGGTCAGGGACACAGTGGATTGGGCACAGGGCAGCGGTGGCTGGGGGTATTGGCAGGTCAGGGACACAGTGGATGGGGCACAGTGGATGGGGGTATTGGCAGGTCTGGGGCACAGTGGATGGGGCCCAGGGCAGCGTTGGCTGTGGGTATTGGCAGGTCAGGGACACAGTGGATGGGGGCAAGGGCAGAGTTGGCTGGGGGTATTGGCAGGTCAGGGACACAGTGGATGGGGCCCAGGGCAGCACTGGCTGGGGGTATTGGCAGGGCTGGGACACAATGGATGGGGCACAGGGCAGCATTGGCTGGGGGTATTGGCAGGGCTGGGACACAGTGGATGGGGCCCAGGGCAGCGGTGGCTGGGGGTATTGGCAGGTCAGGGACACAGTGGATTGGGCACAGGGCAGTGTGGCTGGGGGTATTGGCAGGTCAGGGACACAGTGGATGGGGCACAGTGGATGGGGGTATTGGCAGGTCTGGGGCACAGTGGATGGGGCCCAGGGCAGCGGTGGCTGGGGGTAGTTGCAGGTTAGGGACACAGTGGATGGGGCACTGGGCAGCGTTGGCTGGGGGTATTGGCAGGTCAGGGGCACAGTGGATGGGGCCCAAGGCAGCGTTGGCTGGGGGTATTGGCAGGTCAGGGACACAGTGGATTGGGCACAGGGCAGTGTGGCTGGGGGTATTGGCAGGTCAGGGACACAGTGGATGGGGCACAGTGGATGGGGGTATTGGCAGGTCTGGGGCACAGTGGATGGGGCCCAGGGCAGCGGTGGCTGGGGGTAGTTGCAGGTCAGGGACACAGTGGATGGGGCACTGGGCAGCGTTGGCTGGGGGTATTGGCAGGTCAGGGGCACAGTGGATGGGGCCCAAGGCAGCGTTGGCTGGGGGTATTGACAGGTCTGGGACACAGTGGATGAGGCACAGGGCAGCATTGGCTGGGGGTATTGGCAGGGCTGGGACACAGTGGATGGGGCCCAGGGCAGCGGTGGCTGGGGGTATTGGCAGGTCAGGGACACAGTGGATTGGGCACAGGGCAGTGTGGCTGGGGGTATTGGCAGGTCAGGGACACAGTGGATGGGGCACAGTGGATGGGGGTATTGGCAGGTCTGGGGCACAGTGGATGGGGCCCAGGGCAGCGGTGGCTGGGGGTAGTTGCAGGTCAGGGACACAGTGGATGGGGCACTGGGCAGCGTTGGCTGGGGGTATTGGCAGGTCAGGGGCACAGTGGATGGGGCCCAAGGCAGCGTTGGCTGGGGGTATTGACAGGTCTGGGACACAGTGGATGAGGCACAGGGCAGCATTGGCTGGGGGTATTGGCAGGTCAGGAACACAGTGGATGGGGTATTGGCAGGTCAGGGACACAGTGGATGGGGCACAGTGGATAGGGGTATTGGCAGGTCAGGGACCCAGTGGATGGGGCCCAGGGCAGCATTGGCTGGGGGTATTGGCAGGTCAGGGACACAGTGGATGGGGCACAGTGGCTGGGGGTATTGGCAGGTCAGGGACACAGTGGATGGGGGTATTGGCAGGTCAGGGACACAGTGGCTGGGGGTATTGGCAGGTCAGGGACACAGTGGATGGGGCCCAGGGCAGCGGTGGCTGGGGGTATTGGCAAAGCTGGGACCCAGTGGAGGGGGCACAGGGCAGCACTGGCTGGGGGTATTGGCAGGTCTGGGACCCAGTGGATGGGGCACAGGGCAGCGCTGGCTGGGGGTATTGGCAGGTCTGGGACCCAGTGGATGGGGCACAGGGCAGCGCTGGCTGGGGGTATTGGCAGGTCAGGGACACAGTGAATGGGGCCCAGGGCAGCGGTGGCTGGGGGTATTGGCAGGTCAGGGACACAGTGGATGGGGCACAGTGGATGGGGGTATTGGCAGGTCAGGGACACAGTGGATGGGGCACAGTGGATGGGGGTATTGGCAGGTCAGGGACACAGTGGATGGGCCTTAGATGCGCTGGCTGTACGGAGCGCGTCACATTGGTGCTGCAGTGATAGAATTGGCATCACTATAAATGAGATTGCATGGGAGCGTAGGGCAGAGCGGTACAGATAGGCTGGGCACTATAACTCAGTGGCTGACAGTAATGTAGCTGGGCAGGCGATGGAAGTCAATCAGACTCCTGGAGAAGCCGTATAGAGAGACCATTCACAGCAGCTATGTGCACATATGATTTACTGGACTATTATTTAGCTCATAAAGAAAACTGCGCAGAGGGCCGGCGTCTGCGGCCTGCGCTGATTTATCGCAGCGCTCTGGCCGTACCCGGCCGCACCAAGCAAATGATTGGAATATTTAAATGCTTTGGGGAACTTTCTGCCTAAACCAAACAGCACAACACTGAGGCCGGTAAACTGGGCAGATTTATGTGGCCATCTCTGTCTGGCCTGTGGTATGGTGTAATGTGCATACAAGTAATGGCCAATACAGGGGGGACAGAGAGAGAGAGAGAGAGAGAGCGAGAGAGAGAGAGGGGTGGGAGAGAACTTTGGCCCACTGAAATAAGCGCGGTGAAATAATACCATGTACTCTAGCAGGATATATGCTGCTGTACACAACAGGCATAACCTCATCACTGCTGTGTTTTAATAGACACCGTATATCGCACACAATGTATTGCACATATGTAAGAAGCTGTACCAGGGACCCAGCATGTATCCTGAGGAGGGCGGTGCAGCCTGAGGAGTGCGAGTCATGGTGCGAGCAGCCTGAGGAGTGTTGTGCGAGCAGCCTGAGGAGTGTGGTGCGAGCAGTCTGAGGAGTGTGGTGTGAGTCCTTATGAGAGCAGCCTGAGGAGTGTGGTGTGAGTCCTGGTGGGAGTAGCCTGAGGTGTGTGGTGTGAGTCCTGATGCGAGCATGCTGAGGTGTGTGGTGCGAGCATGCTGAGGAATGTGGTGTGAGTCCTGGTGCGAGCATGCTGAGGTGTGTGGTGCGAGTCCTGGTGCGAGCATGCTGAGATGTGTGGTGTGAGTCCTGGTGCGAGCAGCCTGAGGAGTGAGGTGTAAGTCCTGGTGCGAGCATTCTGAGGAATGTGGTGTGAGTCCTGGTGCGAGCATGCTGAGGAGTGTGGTGTGAGTCCTGGTGCGAGCATGCTGAGGAGTGTGGTGTGAGTCCTGGTGCGAGCATGCTGAGGTGTGTGGTGAGAGTCCTGGTGCGAGCATGCTGAGGAGTGTGGTGTGAGTCCTGGTGCGAGCATGCTGAGGAGTGTGGTGTGAGTCCTGGTGCGAGCATGCTGAGGTGTGTGGTGAGAGTCCTGGTGCGAGCATGCTGAGGAACGTGGTGCAAGGAGCCTGAGGAGTTTGGTGCTAGTCCTGGTACGAGCATGCTGAGGAGTATAGTGTGAGTCCTGGTGCGAGCAGCCTGAAGAGTCCTGGTGGAGGATTACACTAACCACATGAGGAGGGACCACAGCGGTGCCACACGTACAGTGTATCCAGGTAGACGGGTGAGCAGCAGAATGTTCCAGTTATCACTAGCAGTGCCGACCCCCCCACGCTGGTAAGACATTACTCTGATAGTGTTCTCTGGTACAGGCAGGGAACACACCTGCACAGGGTATACTGATAGACTGTGTAGTCTTCTGATATAATCACATTATTCATCCATACTGCCAAAACTACTGAGCAGACACGTCCCACGCAACCTGCAGCGAGACCCCCAGTACAGAGTCACAGCGGAGATTAGTGCATGTAGGATAATCATTCAACAAAGACAACAAGACATACACAGCAGAGGCGCGAAAGCCAGGGAACGCGGTGTTACATCCCTGGTGTCAGCTTCCCCCGTACACTGCAGGCTGCCAAACGTCTGACGGATACTAAGAGCTCATCACACCATCGCATAGTCTTCCTCCAAATAATGTAACATATGCTCACAAATGGCGCAGCGCCAGCAACGTACTACACCGCAGAGAGAGACGGGTCTGGGGGACAGCTGGCAACCTCTCCGTGATCT
This sequence comes from Crinia signifera, assembly GCF_055691185.1. NCBI lineage: Eukaryota > Metazoa > Chordata > Amphibia > Anura > Myobatrachidae > Crinia > Crinia signifera. The sequence goes on along the minus strand of NC_139222.1, from coordinate 289,333,577 downwards.
CACAGCTCTATATTGGGCTATGCTGTGTGTACTGGACACCAGGATTACAGACCATTCTGACAAATCCAAATCTGGTGACCGCTATACACCTTGTTGTACTGTATATTCCATTTCCATCCTCTCAACATGCCTCTGTCACAGGCAGCCCTGTCCTCACTGACACATCCCTCATCTCCTGATATACTCTGTGCTGCTGGGGATACTGCTCCTCCCACTATATAACTCTCAGTCTGTGGCTTCCTGCTGCCTCCATTCCCCTCCTCACATCATGTCACTGCCCCTGTCACTTGTAGTCCTGTCCTCACTGACACATCACTGATCTCCTGATATACTCTGTGCTGCTGGGGACCCTGCTCCTCCCACTATATAACTCTCAGTCTGTGGCTTTCTGCTGCCTCCATTCCCCTCCTCACATCATGTCACTGCCCCTGTCACATTCAGTCCTGTCCTCACTGACACATCCCTCATCTCCTGATATACTCTGTGCTGCTGGGGACCCTGCTCCTCCCACTATATAACTCTCAGTCTGTGGCTTCCTGCTGCCCCCATTCCTCTCCTCACATCATGTCAGTGGGCGGTATTCAATGTGAATACCTGCGAGGTGCAGCGAATCCTTTTTAGGATTCGCTGCACATTCGCCACGTTCCGGAGCCAGCGGGCTCCGGTATTCAACGTGTCAGGGGCTCGCTGCCCCTGACAGGCGAATATGAGCTCCTGCGGCGAATGCCGCAGGGAGCCTGAGGAGGGTGCCAGGCAGAGAGATGGAAGTCTCTCTGCCTGTCCCTGAATGTTTGTGGGGGGCAGGTGGGCTCCCCAGGTGCCAGGCAGCACAGGCTGCCCCCCGGGGGTGCCAGCAGGGGAGTGTATATTTACTACACACGATCGTAACGATCGAGTGCAGTGAATATATGAATATGTAATGAGCGGCTCGGCTCCGGCGCCCCCTGCTGGCTGCTGTGTAAAAAAAAAAAAAAAAAAAAAAAAAAATATTTTTTTTAAAATTAAATATATATTCATGTGCTTACAGCACATGAATAAAAATAGCATGCCCCTCCTCAGAATAAAATTCCAGATTTTTAGACACCAAATTTAAAAAACAAAACACTTTATTTTAAAAGTTCACATTCCACTTCTCCATAAAAAGATAGCGATTGCTACTCGGTGAATCATGGCGAAAAAAACCTTCAAATGTATTCGCCATGTGGTCATTGAATAGGGTGATTCACCATTTTTGTCAAAAATTCGCCAAACAGCACAAATTCGCCATAAAAACATGGCGAACCAGGCTCATTGAATACCGCCCACTGTCCCTGTCACATGCAGCCCTGTCCTCACTGACACATCACTGATCTCCTGAAATACTCTGTGCTGCTGGTGGCCCTGCTCCTCCCACTATATAACTTTCAGTCTGTGGCTTCCTGCTGCCCCTATTCCCCTCCTCACATCATGTCACTGCCCCTGTCACATGCAGCCATGTCCTCACTGACATATCCCTCATCTCCTGATATACTCTGTGCTGCTGGGACCCTGCTCCTCCCACTATATAACTCTCAGTCTGTGGCTTCCTGCTGCCTCCATTCCCCTCCTCACATCATGTCACTGCCCCTGTCTCATGCAGCCCTGTCCTCACTGACACATCACTCATCTCCTGATATACTCTGTGCTGCTGGGGACCCTGCTCCTCCCACTATATAACTCTCAGTCTGTGGCTTCCTGATGCCCTCATTCCCCTCCTCACATCATGTCACTGCCCCTGTCACATGCAGCCCTTTCCTCACTGACACATCACTCATCTCCTGATATACTCTGTGCTGCTGGGGACCCTGATCCTCCCACTATATAACTATAAGTCTGTGGCTTCCTGCTGCCTCCATTCCCCTCCTCACATCATGTCACTGCCCCTGTCACGTGCAGCCCTGTCCTCACTGACACACCACTCATCTCCTGATATACTCTGTGCTGCTGGGGACCCTGCTTCTCCAACTATATACCTCTCAGTCTGTGGCTTCCTGCTGCCTCCATTCCCCTCCTCACATCATGTCACTGCCCCTGTCACATGCAGCCCTGTCCTCACTGACACATCACTTGTCTCCTGATATACTCTGTGCTGCTGGGGACCTTGCTCCTCCCACTATATAACTGTCAGTCTGTGGCTTCTTGCTGCCCCCATTCCCCTCCTCACATCATGTCAGTGCCCCTGTCACATGCAGCCCTTTCCTCACTGACACATCACTCATCTCCTGATATACTCTGTGCTGCAGGGACCCTGCTCCTCCCACTATATAACTATAAGTCTGTGGCTTCCTGCTGCCTCCATTCCCCTCCTCACATCATGTCACTGCCCCTGTCACATGCAGCCCTGTCCTCACTGACACATCACTCATCTCCTGATATACTCTGTGCTGCTGGGGATCCTGCTCCTCCCACTATATAACTCTCAGTCTGTGGCTTCCTGCTGCCTCCATTCCCCTCCTCACATCATGTCACTGCCCCTGTCACATGCAGCCCTGTCCTCACTGACACATCACTCATCTCCTGATATACTCTGTGCTGCTGGGGACCCTGCTCCTCCCACTATATAACTCTCAGTCTGTGGCTTCCTGCTGCCTCCATTCCCCTCCTCACATCATGTCACTGCCCCTGTCACATGCAGTTCTGTCCTCACTGACACATCGCTCATCTCCTGATATACTCTGTGCTGCTGGGGACCCTGCTCCTCCCACTATATAACTCTCAGTCTGTGGCTTCCTGCTGCCTCCATTCCCCTCCTCACATCATGTCACTGCCCCTGTCACATGCAGTTCTGTCCTCACTGACACATCGCTCATCTCCTGATATACTCTGTGCTGCTGGGGACCCTGCTCCTCCCACTATATAACTCTCAGTCTGTGGCTTCCTGCTGCCTCCATTCCCCTCCTCACATCATGTCACTGCCCGGTCACATGCAGCCCTGTCCTCACTGACACATCACTCATCTCCTTATATACTCTGTGCTGCTGGGGACCCTCCTCCCACTATATAACTCTCAGTCTGTGGCTTCCTGCTGCCTCCATTCCCCTCCTCACATCATGTCACTGCCCCTGTCACATGCAGCCCTGTCCTCACTGACACATCCCTCATCTCCTGATATACTCTGTGCTGCTGGGGACCCTCCTCCCACTATATAACTCTCAGTCTGTGGCTTCCCCTCCTGTGGCAGCTGTCCCTAAGCCCCAGTTATGAATGTGACAAGAGTGACATCTGTGATGATTGATGTGATGTGTAATAGAAGCGACTCCTCGTTACATAAATCCCGGTAACTGGTGCAGATTAGCTGTAATTAGGGTTTGAGGTTGATGACAGATTTCTCCTAGTAAGGAGACAGTGACAGACATTAGCCCCAAGGTGACCGGCGTGTGTCCTCAGTGCTGACACCAGCAGGACGGCGTCTGATTAATGGCGTCTGTCAGGTGGACACTGGTCCCGCTTATCACCGGTCATTACAGACTGAGCTGACGATAGACCGCACCAGATGCGATATATCAGGGGTGAGTACATCAGGCGGTGGGGCGGAAAGGTGAGCTGGAGATACGCATCGGCTGTGTTGGAAATATGACAGCCAATCAGCTCCTAACTGTCATGTTACAGGTAGGAGCTTTATAACTTTTTGAAGCTTGATACATCTCTCTCTTCCCCAGGCTTAATACATCTGCCCAGTGATCGGGGTAAGGCCACGTTCTGCCAACGCCTGGCTCATCTCCGACGTATTGGGAGAACCCTTGATTCACCGACACGATGCGATGAGGAAATGATCAAGGTCGTCAGGTGGAGGATCTGCTCCAGGGCTGACAGTGACGTCTGGGGCGGAGGATCCCCCCTGACCCCTGTGCACATTACAATCAGCGCTGGCTCGCGGCGATAAGCAGCCGCACAATGCACAGTGGATGGAGCGCTCGTCGCCATCATTCTTCCCCCCGTAATTGGGATCTGTGCAGCGCGCCAGCAACACTCTGGCCGACGCTGATATGCGACTATAAATTGTGATGTCCCGGCAGAAGGTCCATTGTTACGCTGCTTCCCGGAACACAATGGGCTGTAAGTGTGTGCGTCGGCTAGTACGGCGGCACTTCTGCCAGACATTATACACAGTGTTTATGGTGGATTTACAGTCTAGTTAAAGAGGAGGAGGCGGGGGGGGGGTAGGACCGGTGCCAATTTAAAGTGGAGATGGAGGAGAGCCAGAAATTTAATTTCTTATAGAATCTCCTGAATCTCGGCGAGGAGATGACGCTGCGGTAACATACTATAGATGCCGACGTGTCGGTATATGTGCAGTGACCTGGTGGGTGATACATGGCATTCCCACGGTGAGGGGGTTATACTGCACCAGGTCAGCAACGTCTGCGGTATATGTGTACCCTGCGCAGGCCGCCCCTGTACTGTAATCTAGCTACACATATCAACTGGAGGTGACCTGGAAAACATGACCTGCGTAGGACGCAGTGTGACAGACCCCATGCAGATTTCTAGTATGCAGAGGCGACTGACACTAACCAGGGGAGCTCATAGACCCCCCCGTACCCCCTGCAATGCATTCGGCAGCCCAGGATACATAGACGCCCAGACAGTCACCATCTTTCCTAGGTTCCGAGAGATCTCGTTAACATGGCTGCGATTTATACTGCGCTGCCAGAACCGTGTGTTATCCTCCGACACCAGGAACCAAAGCAAGACCACAGGAGAACGAAGCCAAGGGGCAGAACCGGGCATGGATAGCCTCTCATCTCCATGGCACAGAGCCTCTCATCTCCATGGCACAGGTACAGAACACGGTGGGCTGGCACCATGCTACCCCATGATGTTACATCTGCCCCACCTGCAGTGCACATGGTTTTGCCCATTTTGAGAACAAATATGCACTGCGATCAGATCTGAATAAGGGCCTATATTCCCGATCACCTGTACACACAGACACATACACATACAGACACATACACATACAGACACATACACATACAGACACATACACACACACATACACATACACACACACAGACACATACACACACAGACACATACACACACACAGACACATACACACACAGACACATACACACACACAGACACACACAGACACACACAGACACATACACACACACACACACACAGACACATACACACACAGACACATACACACACAGACACATACACACACAGACACATACACACACAGACACATACACACTAGGGCTAATCTTTTGTCAGAAGCCAATTACCCTAACATTATGTTTTTGTATTGTGGGGAGAAATTGGAGCCCCCAGCGATACCAACACAATCATGGGAAAACATGCAAACTCCACACAGACAGTTCCTTGATCTCATAAGGTGATTGGGTCAGTGATGTAACCACTATGTACCAGTAATTATATCTATAATACACAGTAGTGACATGACACACGGGCGCAGCGTGCGACATCGGGTACAAACTGTGCGGCAATTATCACCCTTCCCCTGTCATTGAATCCCCCCTATGTGATATGGCTGTGAGAGAGCTTTCCCATGTTTTCTGTAGCTGGGTCACAGCCTGACGCACCTGCCTGGCATAGACCCACCTACCACCGCGCCAGTGTAACTATAAGTGCCAGTTTGGTCCAGGTGTATTGTCACCTTCTGCAGCATAGCAGAGCACTTCATATTAACACTGGCATGATAGCGAGGGGTCGTTATGGGAAAGGCCCCCTGGATCTGGGGGACCACTGATGCCCGCTCCCATGGTTATACATGTAACACGCTGGCACTGACCTGGATCTTGATGGGCCAGGAGAAGTTGCTGACGTACACGTAGAACGTGATGTTGGGGTTGCTTCTGAAGTTGAACTTCTCACAGGAGAAACTGTCCCGATATTCCTTAATGTGAGTCTTGGCGACCAGCGCAACCTCTTCTCCGGATATCGTCCCGGCTGAGGACACACAAGACGGGTTATTAGGGGGGTGCCGGAGCTCAGCAACGTCTGTCTGTCTGTCCGGGCAATTCAGGATATACTGAGCACAGATGTCACCCGGGCTGGGAGTAACCAGGGGTAACCCCGGAGCTCAGCAACGTCTGTCTGTCTGTCCGGGCAATTCAGGATATACCGAGCACAGATGTCACCCGGGCTGGGAGTAACCAGGGGTAACCCCGGAGCTCAGCAACGTCTGTCTGTCTGTCTGTCTGTCCGGGCAATTCAGGATATACTGAGCACAGATGTCACCCGGGCTGGGAGTAACCAGGGGTAACCCCGGAGCTCAGCAACGTCTGTCTGTCTGTCTGTCTGTCCGGGCAATTCAGGATATACCGAGCACAGATGTCACCCCGGCTGGGAGTAACCAGGGGTAACCCCGGAGCTCAGCAACGTCTGTCTGTCTGTCTGGGCAATTCAGGATATACTGAGCACAGATGTCACCCGGGCTGGGAGTAACCAGGGGTAACCCCGGAGCTCAGCAACGTCTGTCTGTCTGTCTGTCTGTCCGGGCAATTCAGGATATACTGAGCACAGATGTCACCCCGGCTGGGAGTAACCAGGGGTAACCCCGGAGCTCAGCAACGTCTGTCTGTCTGTCCGGGCAATTCAGGATATACTGAGCACAGATGTCACCCGGGCTGGGAGTAACCAGGGGTAACCCCGGAGCTCAGCAACGTCTGTCTGTCTGTCCGGGCAATTCAGGATATACTGAGCACAGATGTCACCCAGGCTGGGAGTAACCAGGGGTAACCCCGGAGCTCAGCAACGTCTGTCTGTCTGTCCGGGCAATTCAGGATATACTGAGCACAGATGTCACCCGGGCTGGGAGTAACCAGGGGTAACCCCGGAGCTCAGCAACGTCTGTCTGTCTGTCTGTCTGTCCGGGCAATTCAGGATATACTGAGCACAGATGTCACCCGGGCTGGGAGTAACCAGGGGTAACCCCGGAGCTCAGCAACGTCTGTCTGTCTGTCTGTCTGTCTGTCTGTCCGGGCAATTCAGGATATACCGAGCACAGATGTCACCCCGGCTGGGAGTAACCAGGGGTAACCCCGGAGCTCAGCAACGTCTGTCTGTCTGTCTGGGCAATTCAGGATATACTGAGCACAGATGTCACCCGGGCTGGGAGTAACCAGGGGTAACCCCGGAGCTCAGCAACGTCTGTCTGTCTGTCTGTCTGTCCGGGCAATTCAGGATATACTGAGCACAGATGTCACCCCGGCTGGGAGTAACCAGGGGTAACCCCGGAGCTCAGCAACGTCTGTCTGTCTGTCCGGGCAATTCAGGATATACTGAGCACAGATGTCACCCGGGCTGGGAGTAACCAGGGGTAACCCCGGAGCTCAGCAACGTCTGTCTGTCTGTCCGGGCAATTCAGGATATACTGAGCACAGATGTCACCCGGGCTGGGAGTAACCAGGGGTAACCCCGGAGCTCAGCAACGTCTGTCTGTCTGTCCGGGCAATTCAGGATATACTGAGCACAGATGTCACCCGGGCTGGGAGTAACCAGGGGTAACCTACGTTATTCTTACTTGGCAACTACTAAGCCACAGCCTGTAAGTCATTGGTTCCCAAACGTGGTCCTAAAGGCATCCCGGCAGTCCAGGATTTCAGGATATCCATGTTCATGCGATTTAGGGCCTGTTATAGCAAGGCTGCAATTTTTGCAGACGGATAAAACCAAGCTGCGCAGCAGGTGGGGCAGATGTAACAGGTGCAAGATTTGGGGGAATTATTTTGTTTCTGTGCAGGGTAAATACTAACTGCTTTATTTTTACACTGCAATATAGATTCCAGTTTGAACACACCCCACCCAAATCTAACTGCACATGTTACATCTGCCCCCTCTGCAGCGCAGCATGGGTTTGTCCATCTGCAAACATTGCAGCCTTGCTAACAGGACTGAATGAGGCCCTTAGTCAGTGTGATTATACCATCTGTGCACAAGCAGGGATATCCCTGGAATGTTTGGGAACCTCGAGGAACCGCTGCATAGAGATATCATATATAGATTCCAATGTGGCTTCTACATATATTTATGTCATTCATTAACAGTTTCTTATATAGCGCAGCAGATTCCGTTACAGTGTCTTATATAGCGCAGCAGATTCTGTTACAGTGTCTTATATAGCGCAGCAGATTCCGTTACAGTGTCTTATATAGCGCAGCAGATTCCGTTGCAGTGTCTTATATAGCGCAGCAGATTCCGTTACAGCGTCTTATATAGCGCAGCAGATTCCGTTACAGTGTCTTATATAGCGCAGCAGATTCCGTTACAGTGGCTTATATAGCATAGCAGATTCCATTAGTGTCTTATATAGCACAGCAGATTCTGTTACAGCGTCTTATATAGCGCAGCAAATTCCGTTACAGTGTCTTATATAGCGCAGCAGATTCCGTTAGTGTCTTATATAGCGCAGCAGATTCCGTTACAGTGTGTTATATAGCGCAGCAGATTCCGTTACAGCGTCTTATATAGCGCAGCAGATTCCGTTACAGTATCTTATATAGCGCAGCAGATTCCGTTACAGTGTCTTATATAGCGCAGCAGATTCTGTTACAGTGTCTTATATAGCGCAGCAGATTCCATTACAGTGTCTTATATAGCGCAGCAGATTCCGTTACAGTGTCTTATATAGTGCAGCAGATTCCGTTACAGTGTCTTATATAGCGCAGCAGATTCCGTTACAGTGTCTTATATAGCGCAGCAGATTCCGTTACAGCGTCTTATATAGCGCAGCAGATTCCGTTACAGCGTCTTATATAGCGCAGCAGATTCCGTTACAGTGTCTTATATAGCGCAGCATATTCCGTTACAGTGTCTTATATAGCTAAGCATATTCCGTTACAGCGTCTTATATAGCGCAGCATATTCCGTTACAGTGTCTTATATAGCGCAGCAGATTCCGTTACAGCGTCTTATATAGCTAAGCATATTCCGTTACAGCGTCTTATATAGAGCAGCAGATTCCGTTACAGTGTCTTATATAGCGCAGCAGATTCCGTTGCAGTGTCTTATATAGCGCAGCATATTCCGTTACAGTCTCTTATATAGCGCAGCAGATTCCGTTACAGTGTCTTATATATAGCAGCAGATTCCGTTACAGTGTCTTATATAGCGCAGCAGATTCCATTACAGTGTCTTATATAGCGCAGCAGATTCTGTTACAGTGTCTTATATAGCGCAGCATATTCCGTTACAGTGTCTTATATAGTGCAGCAGATTCCGTTACAGCGTCTTATATAGCGCAGCAGATTCCGTTACAGTGTCTTATATAGCGCAGCAGATTCCGTTACAGCATCTTATATAGCGCAGCAGATTCCGTTACAGTGTCTTATACAGCGCAGCATATTCCGTTACAGTGTCTTATATAGCTAAGCATATTCCGTTACAGCGTCTTATATAGCGCAGCATATTCCGTTACAGTGTCTTATATAGCGCAGCAGATTCCGTTACAGCGTCTTATATAGCTAAGCATATTCCGTTACAGCGTCTTATATAGAGCAGCAGATTCCGTTACAGTGTCTTATATAGCGCAGCAGATTCCGTTGCAGTGTCTTATATAGCGCAGCATATTCCGTTACAGTGTCTTATATAGCGCAGCAGATTCCGTTACAGTGTCTTATATATAGCAGCAGATTCCGTTACAGTGTCTTATATAGCGCAGCAGATTCCGTTACAGCGTCTTATATAGCGCAGCAGATTCCGTTACAGCGTCTTATATAGCGCAGCAGATTCCGTTACAGTGTGTTATATAGCGCATCAGATTCTGTTACAGTGTCTTATATATAGCAGCAGATTCAGTTACAGTGTCTTATATAGCGCAGCATATTCCGTTACAGTGTCTTATATAGCGCAGCAGATTCCGTTACAGTGTCTTATATAGCGCAGCAGATTCCGTTACAGTGTCTTATATAGCAGCAGATTCCGTTACAGTGTCTTATATAGTGCAGCAGATTCCGTTACATTGTCTTATATAGCGCAGCAGATTCCGTTACAGAGTCTTATATAGCGCAGCAGATTCCGTTACAGTGTCTTATATAGCGCAGCAGATTCCGTTACAGCGTCTTATATAGCTAAGCATATTCCGTTGCGCTTTACATAGGGGACAGTGATACAGCAAACAGGGTATTTACAGACAGTCAGAGGTAGGAGGGCCCTGCTCACAAGCTTACAATCTATAGGGAAATAGGCATTGATACATAAGGATAGATACTGTATTCTTTATTGCATCGATTTCACCAGAATGCAAGGTTCTGTGACTGGTTCTGGAATTGGGTAAGCTGCCTGAAGAGATGAGTCTTCAGGGAACGCTTATAGGTTTGGAAACTGGAGGAGAGTCTTATTGTGCTTGGGAGGGCATTCCACAGAGTGGGTGCAGCACGAAGAAAGTCCTGCAGTCGGGAATGGGAGCGAGTAATGAGTGTGGATGAGACTCAGATCTTGGGAGGAGCGTAGAGGTCGTGTTGGATGATATTTTGAGATAAGAGAAGATATGTATGTTGGTGTAGTTTGGTTTATGGCTTTGTGTGTAAGTAGAAGAATTTTGTATTGAATACGGTAGAATACAGGTAACCAATGAAGTGACTGACAGAGTAGCTTTGCAGACGATGAACGTCTGGCTAGGAAGATTAGCCTCGCAGCTGCATTCATAATGGACTGTAGTGGTGAGAGTCTGTCTTGGGGAAGGCCAATAAGAAGACTATTGCAATAATCAATGCGTGAGATGATGAGATTACGGATTAGAGATTTTGCAGTGTCCTGTGTAAGGTAAGGGCGAATTTTAAATATGTTTTTTAGGTGCATGTGGCCTGATTTTCAGACAGATTGAATGTGGGGTACAAAGGAAAGTTCAGAGTCAAGGATAACACCTAGGCAGCGAGCTTGAGAGGTCGGAGTGATTGTCACATTCTCAACAGCGATAGAGATATCAGGTTGGTAACTACTATTTATTGGTGGAAATATAATTAATTCTGTTTTTAGAAATATTCAATTTGAGGCTGGCGACTAGCCTGCAGAGCTTGCCATCTAGTACCCTAGGTTCCTGTGCGCCGGCGTGGTGCGTTACGGGATGATCATTTGGCAGCCGCCTGATCGGTCGTCACATCTTCTACAGCGTGGGGAAGGTTACCACAAGCCGCCACTTGACATTTTTACAGGTTTCCTATAAATTGCTAATGTAATCTATGCAGATGACACGGGCCAGTAAATGGCTATCGCTGGAAGGCGGCCATCGGCCCATTCCTCAATCATCCGCGTCCTGCCAGCGCGCCCATTGTCGTGCTTACTATAGCAGCAATCACACAGGGTCAGGCGCGGCTCTTGGAAGAACATCAGTGTCCCTCATATAAATATGGATGTAATTACCAGCCTGCAATCAGCCGCAGCCGCACAATGGCCCCGTCAGAGGGGCGGGCGGCGGGATCTGCCAGGTAGACACAATCCGTAATAAGGTGAAACGTTCTCATCTGAGGGCACAGCCGGGAACCGCAGCCAGACACCGGAACGAGCACCGTCCGACTGGCTCACAGACAATGACTAAATGTCAGTGCAAGCAAAATGCCGACATGACAAATGGTCGACACAGGAAAGGTCAGTTAAATTTTATTATTTTTTTGTTTTTATTTGGGAAAGTGCGTTGAGCTCATCTGTACACCAAAAACCATCACCAGCCGATCCACGCAGGTCCCGATGCACTAAACCGGGATGTATGGTGCAACTCGCGGTAAACATGAAGAATCCTGTGTGCTTATCACCGGTCAGGAGAAACCGCGTGACTGGAAATATCTCCCCCGATCGCATATAACCGCCGCTTTACGCCCATCATCGCACACAACATGTACCCTCTCGCTAATTTAGGAGGCCACGGCTGAAATTGCAGTAATTCAGCGTATTTATGTCCTGCGAAGATGCAGCAATATACGGCGTATCCAGTAAACATCGTCAGCGTCTCAGAAAACGTATGAATAAGTTTATTAGGAGATAAATTTGACAGTAAACACGTCGGCTGAGTGCGCTCCCCGGAGCCAGCGCGCCGAACGCTAACACATTGTGCCAGTAAAAATTCATGGACTGCTAACCCGGAGGAGAACCTGCGTACGATGAAAGACGCCGTCGGAGGCTGCGTGATACATTACATCGGGGATTTACGACGCACACTTAACTTAGGGGCAGAATTGTGAGATTAGCGCAGCGGACTAGGAATTAAGGTGCTATGGTCCGGGGCTGTGATAAGGCGGAATAACCCGGAATAATCCCCACACATTCTAAGCTAGGACATAAGTGTAATATCCAGGGAAAGTGCCATCTCTTGCGACTGCTGTCCTTACTTCATAGCACCAACATGTGCCCCAGCGCTGTGCAATGCAGAAGCCTATCAAACCTACAATGACAGCAGGGGAAGACTGAGGTCTCGTCAGAGGCGTGAGGTGAGGGTGCTGAGGGTACGGGCGGAGGAATGGTAGCGCCACGTATGTATATAAGCAGTACATAACGGGGGAGGGCGGGGTGTATATCATGTACAGCCGCCCGCTCCCCCCACCTGACCATTTATTTCATACATTTTTGAAAATATGATGTCACGCAATTTGGCATTTTGGCACCATTTGTAGATTTTAAAAAAAGGTCAGAATTTTGCTTCTGAGAGACCCGTAGCAAACGTTCTGCATGAGCAAGAACACCAGTAACATTCACATGGCCAACACAATGTTACCTAGGAGACTGCAAGTAAACCACAACAAGTGCACAATCTAAGGTCCATACACACTGGGTGATTTTGCACAGCATGTATGGAAACGATTATGGGTAAACCGCTGGGCTGAAAACTGCTTAGTACATACACACTGCGTACACATGGAGCGTTTATTGCTCATTTCAGTGATTTTCCCGGGGTGGACGGCTTTCCGTAGAGGGCGCTATGTATAGATGACCACTCCCTGGTGATACCAGCAGATGAGCGGCGGTGGCCAGCGATGATGTGGAAGCGTACATCAGCACGCACCGCTCGTCCCTGCCCCGTTCGCTCAAACAAGTAAACTTATTCGGTCCCGTTCCCCTACAAACTGCCTGCAGCTCGGATGCCATGTTACTTGGGGCCTGATTCGAGTTTACTCGGTCCCCTGCAAATTTGCTCTGGGGGCTGATTTTCAGGTCACATGACTCCAGTGCCCGCCCCCTTTTTGGCCATCTCCTGCCCAGATAAAAGTCAGATCAGACCGACTCATAACTGCTATCGGGTGAAAAATCATTTGATGGTCAGTGTGACCGGACGCCTGCCCTTACGCTCTGGCTACGCCCATCGGGTCTACAAAAGGCGGTTCCTGGTCTCACGGGTCCTGGTCAATAGGGGATTACGTGTTACCATCAGTACCCGCCTGTTACTGACTCCGCCCACTACGCAGTGGGCAGGGATATCACTGCCATCACCATACTCCTACCACGTGGAGTCTGGAACCATTGTTACCTCCTCAGCCCCAAACGCTGGCACCTGAGTACTACCTGCTGGGGTGTATGCATCGACCCACTGCTGACACCCCCAACTGGCGTCGGTTGGTTCCCCACTGGTCACAGACCAGGCCTCTGCTACGGTAGCTGGCAGAGAGGAGCAGGTCGACGCTGGATGCATTAACCAGTACAGGAGGAGAACGGGACTAGGCATATTCCTATTGGTTGCAAGATGAAAACGGTCGTCATTGAGGCAAAATATGTTTATTTGCTCAAAGTTCTGAAAAGATCTCTGCTCCTATCTCTAGGATTCAGATCCAGGCAGATGTTACAGCATTCAGATCCAGGCAGATGTTACAGCATTCAGATCCAGGCAGATGTACAGCATTCAGATCCAGGCAGATGTTACAGCCTTCAGATCCAGGCAGATGTTACAGCATTCAGATCCAGGCAGATGTTACAGCATTCAGATCCAGGCAGATGTTACAGCATTCAGATCCAGGCAGATGTTACAGCATTCAGATCCAGGCAGATGTTACAGCATTCAGATCCAGGCAGATGTTACAGCATTCAGATCCAGGCAGATGTTACAGCATACAGATCCAGGCAGATGTTACAGCATTCAGATCCAGGCAGATGTACAGCATTCAGATCCAGGCAGATGTTACAGCATTCAGATCCAGGCAGATGTTACAGCATTCAGATCCAGGCAGATGTTACAGCATTCAGATCCAGGCAGATGTTACAGCATTCAGATCCAGGCAGATGTTACAGCATTCAGATCCAGGCAGATGTTACAGCATTCAGATCCAGGCAGATGTTACAGCATTCAGATCCAGGCAGATGTTACAGCATTCAGATCCAGGCAGATGTTACAGCATACAGATCCAGGCAGATGTTACAGCATTCAGATCCAGGCAGATGTTACAGCATTCAGATCCAGGCAGATGTACAGCTTTCAGATCCAGGCAGATGTTACAGCATTCAGATCCAGGCAGATGTACAGCATTCAGATCCAGGCAGATGTTACAGCATTCAGATCCAGGCAGATGTTACAGCATTCAGATCCAGGCAGATGTTACAGCATTCAGATCCAGGCAGATGTTACAGCATTCAGATCCAGGCAGATGTTACAGCATTCAGATCCAGGCAGATGTTACAGCATTCAGATCCAGGCAGATGTTACAGCATTCAGATCCAGGCAGATGTTACAGCATTCAGATCCAGGCAGATGTTACAGCATACAGATCCAGGCAGATGTTACAGCATTCAGATCCAGGCAGATGTACAGCATTCAGATTCAGGCAGATGTACAGCATTCAGATCCAGGCAGATGTACAGCATTCAGATTCAGGCAGATGTACAGCATTCAGATCCAGGCAGATGTACAGCATACAGATCCAGGCAGATGTACAGCATTCAGATCCAGGCAGATGTTACAGCATTCAGATCCAGGCAGATGTTACAGCATTCAGATCCAGGCAGATGTTACAGCATTCAGATCCAGGCAGATGTTACAGCATTCAGATCCAGGCAGATGTACAGCATTCAGATCCAGGCAGATGTACAGCATTCAGATCCAGGCAGATGTACAGCATTCAGATCCAGGCAGATGTACAGCATTCAGATCCAGGCAGATGTTACAGCATTCAGATCCAGGCAGATGTACAGCATTCAGATCCAGGCAGATGTACAGCATTCAGATCCAGGCAGATGTACAGCATTCAGATCCAGGCAGATCCAGGCAGATGTACAGCATTCAGATCCAGGCAGATGTACAGCATTCAGATCCAGGCAGGTGTACAGCATTCAGATCCAGGCAGATGTACAGCATTCAGATCCAGACAGATGAACAGCATTCAGATCCAGGCAGATGTACAACTTTCAGGGCTCCCAGGCAGATGTACAGCATACAGATCCAGGCAGATGTACAGCATACAGATCCAGGCAGATGTACAGCATTCAGATCCAGGCAGATGTACAGCATACAGATCCAGGCAGATGTTACAGCATTCAGATCCAGGCAGATGTTACAGCATTCAGATCCAGGCAGATGTTACAGCATTCAGATCCAGGCAGATGTTACAGCTTTCAGATCCAGGCAGATGGACAGCATTCAGATCCAGGCAGATGGACAGCATTCAGATCCAGGCAGATGTACAGCTTTCAGATCCACGCAGATGTGCAGATTTCAGGGCTCACAGGCAGATGTACAGCTTTCAGATCCAGGCAGATGTACAGCTTTCAGGGCTCACAGGCAGATGTACAGCTTTCAGATCCAGGCAAATGTACAGCATTCAGGGCTCACAGGCAGATGTACAGCTTTCAGCTCCCGGCAGATGTTACAGCATTCAGCTCCCGGCAGATGTACAGCTTTCAGATCCAGGCAGATGTTACAGCTTTCAGATCCAGGCAGATGTACAGCATTCAGATCCAGGCAGATGTACAGCATTCAGATCCAGGCAGATGTACAGCATTCAGATCCAGGCAGATGTACAGCATTCAGATCCAGGCAGATGTACAGCATTCAGATCCAGGCAGATGTACAGCATTCAGATCCAGGCAGATGTACAGCATTCAGATCCAGGCAGATGTACAGCATTCAGATCCAGGCAGATGTACAGCATTCAGATCCAGGCAGATGTACAGCATTCAGATCCAGGCAGATGTACAGCATTCAGATCCAGGCAGATGTACAGCATTCAGATCCAGGCAGATGTACAGCATTCAGATCCAGGCAGATGTACAGCATTCAGATCCAGGCAGATGTACAGCATTCAGATCCAGGCAGATGTACAGCATTCAGATCCAGGCAGATGTACAGCATTCAGATCCAGGCAGATGTACAGCTTTCAGATCCAGGCAGATGGACAGCATTCAGATCCAGGCAGATGTACAGCTTTCAGATCCACGCAGATGTGCAGATTTCAGGGCTCACAGGCAGATGTACAGCTTTCAGATCCAGGCAGATGTACAGCTTTCAGGGCTCACAGGCAGATGTACAGCATTCAGGGCTCACAGGCAGATGTACAGCTTTCAGCTCCCGGCAGATGTTACAGCATTCAGCTCCCGGCAGATGTACAGCTTTCAGATCCAGGCAGATGTTACAGCTTTCAGATCCAGGCAGATGTACAGCATTCAGATCCAGGCAGATGTACAGCATTCAGATCCAGGCAGATGTACAGCATTCAGATCCAGGCAGATGTACAGCATTCAGATCCAGGCAGATGTACAGCATTCAGATCCAGGCAGATGTACAGCATTCAGATCCAGGCAGATGTACAGCATTCAGATCCAGGCAGATGTACAGCATTCAGATCCAGGCAGATGTACAGCATTCAGATCCAGGCAGATGTACAGCATTCAGATCCAGGCAGATGTACAGCATTCAGATCCAGGCAGATGTACAGCATTCAGATCCAGGCAGATGTACAGCATTCAGATCCAGGCAGATGTACAGCATTCAGATCCAGGCAGATGTACAGCATTCAGATCCAGGCAGATGTACAGCATTCAGATCCAGGCAGATGTTACAGCATTCAGATCCAGGCAGATGTACAGCTTTCAGATCCAGGCAGAAGTACAGCATTCAGGGCTCACATGCAGATGTACAGCATTCAGATCCAGGCAGATGTACAGCATTCAGATCCAGGCAGATGTTACAGCATTCAGATCCAGGCAGATGTACAGCTTTCAGAACCAGGCAGAAGTACAGCATTCAGGGCTCACATGCAGATGTACAGCTTTCAGATCCAGACAGATGTACAGCTTTCAGGGCTCACAGGCCCTCCTATTATCTGGGACCATATTCACACCAGCCTAAATTCCCGTGTTGGGAGGCTAGTGCTGGTGTGTAAGGTTCCCAAGACAAAATCCTGGGAAAATTTCCTGGGATTCAACCCTGCTATGTAACAGGGTTTTTCCCAAGTTCAACCCGGGGACCTGGCCGGTGTGAAAGGGGTAGGGGTACTCACCCGGGTTACCAGTACTCGGTTTTCTGTCAGACTGGGGATCCACACAGGCAGCGGGAGCAGAGGACAGGACAGGAGGCGTATGTAGATGACACAGCTCTCCGGTGCCCTCACTGCAGTCGGTGAGCTGCATCATCTGCGCCCGCCGTCTGACCTGTCATCCGCGCCCGCCACCTGTGTGGATCCCCGGCCTGTACCGAGGACCAGCAACCTGGGGTGAGTAACCTCCACCCCCTGCTCATCTAGGCCGCCATCCTGCCACCTGCCCGCCTCCTTCCCACACCAGAAAATGCAGGGACTTTTCCAGTGTGAAAGGGCTCAACCCGGGAATGCCCCGGCATGATCCCTGGGCCACATTCCCTGGTGGGTCCCTGCATTTTCTGGTGTGAAAGGGGTATTACTCTAATACACAGTACCACAGGGGGTAAGCCCACCCTGTGGTCTACAACCAATCATCTTAAGTGCCAGAGCCGGGCATGTATTGGGCACATGCATACTCTGCATTGACCCTTATGGACAGAGGGGAGTGGTTACTCCTCTGAGCCACAGCCCACCTGGAGGGCCAGGTACCACCCAGGTGCCGGTCTGTCTGGCTACGGGGAAGGTTTCCCCTCCAAAAGCTACTTCCAGGAGCCTGCCAGGGGACCAGCTGAACACCTCTGGCCCAGACGTGAGCTCCAGCGATGGGCAGCCCTGGTCCCCTGCCCGGGTCTCCTGCACGCTGACTGAGAGCCCCATGGAGCTCCAGGGAACCATTCAGCTGGTTAGGAACTGATGTTCCCTGCAGCTCCCAGCTTGGAGGCTATCTGGGAAGGCAGTCAGTTATTGGGGTAAAAACTGGGGGAACCCAGCAGCCCACATGGATTCCCCTAGGACACAAGCAACCCAGTAAGTGTATTTTACATTTACAATACATTTAAATGATATGTGTGTTACACTGTATACACTGAGCGTGTGTGCAGCACAGCACAGCACAGGCTCCCAAACCACGACACAGCACATATTCTAAATAAAAACGCAGGTTTGCTGTTTTCCTGTGCCCAGCACTCAGCACCGGGCTCCCTTAGCCCTGCGGCTCCATCTCTCTCTCCCTCCCCCGATGCCTGGAGGCTATGTGGCGCAGCCGCTATCCTCTAGGCCCCCAGCACAGCAGGGTTAATTTTGATACTGCCTCGCTAGCAGCTGCAGCGCACCCAAGCCCGCTAGCAGCTCCATTCTGTACGTGACCTCGCTAGAGCCGCCGGGAGCGGTCCGGGGCTGCAGCGCACCCACATCTCTGCTCTAGGGATGGCCATCAATGATTTGAAATCGATGGTTTATAGCCGATGTTGAATTCTTTTGCCATCAATGTAAATGGCAAAACCAGATGGTTTCCCTACATCGATGGCAAAGGAGAACCAATGTTCCTTTCTTTTCCGGGCGCTGCACGATGGGAACCACAGGATCCGGACTCCCGGCTGCAGCCACCGACTGCCTCCGGCCCCTGCCTGTGGATGGAGCGCAGCTGCGGCGCATCATACAGCAGGCTGGAGCCTCCCATAGCATAGCTGCTCCCGGCACACCGCCGGCCCAGCTCTCCAACATGCAAGGTTAGAAAGGAAGGGCTTCCACGGGGCCCCAACATTACTAAATCAATTGTTTTTTTCATATTTTAAACACTCGTCGCCCAACGCCGTTAACAATTTCAACTTTGGCGCCATGCGCCCATTTCCCATAGTTGCGGTGGGCATGGAGGGTTAACCACTTCAGTGCCGCGGCAGCCATTGCCCATGTGGTCAGCAGGGTCTCCAGCCACAGTCGGCGTCCATAGAATGATAGTTTGTCAGTGTACACATCCATTCACATGCTGGCGCGGCGGGCGGGGTTTAAGTGCTCGCTAACTAGTCTGAATGTCAGAGTTGGTGAGCGAGGCTGGCACCCGGCTGTAAACGTCACTCCCTCCTCGGCAGATCCCATCTTCTCCCATAGGGGAGGCCGCTTTATCTGTGGCAATTCTGCCCTATTAATATATGTAAATCTATTAGCCCTGTCACATGCTGCTGGCGCTGCGCAGTGCAGAAGACAATTGCGCATGATTCATAGCTCTCATTCACCATCTCCCACCGGCCCCACGTCCTTCTCCGACGCCTGTTTCTAAAGTCACCGGCACCAAGAGGAGAAACTTTGCAGACAAAGGATGTGCATGTCACCAGAGAAGAGAACGTGGGAAACAGGGGTGTCAGCGCCCCAGAGGGCGCCCTATCTCCTCCAGCAGAAGAAGCCCATTGTCTGATATCAACGTTAAGGTTAATAATTAATTGTGAATCTGGAATCTTTGTCTCCCTGCGAGTGAGAAGCAATTTATCTTAATTAAAATCATAACATTTCATAACACCAACATTTTTATTTTTTGGGTATTTCATTATGACAAAACCATTTGCTACAAAGTCATTTTAATTGAATAAGGAGAAAACTGAACACGTTAATGAAGCTTTATTCAGATGGAAGTTATCTGAGGTTTAAGAAATGTCATTAATGAGAGCGGAATGACAATGGCCGGGGGGGGAGGAAGAGGCGCAGAAGAAACAGGACCATTCCCAGCGAGCTGCGGAACGCTGTACCCCCATATACTGTATATACTCTGTACCCCTATATACATACTGTGAGGAGGTATAGAGAGAGGCAGAGGAAGAGATGGACAGGGACAGTATCAATAAGGGGTAATCCTGTAATTCTAGTACCGCAGGACTAGAGGTCAGGCCAGGAGGGGGGCAAGGTCGGGTACCGTTGTTACCACAGATATTTTTACCTGCATACGGAATGCTATGCAACAAGAAACACTGTACCACTCCATTCCTTATACAGATACAGCGGCAGTCACACACTGAATATAGGCATGGCACATATAATTTTAATCAGCAGAAGCTGTTTGCGAGTCCTATTCTGATGTAGATATAAAGACACTCAGCACTACAGAGTCACGTGGAGCTCACACGCTCTGTATACCGCACGGGGGATAGATGTGTGTGGACACACGTTAGGATGAACATATTTGGTTATTACCTGTGGAGCCGATAGACCAGGTGATGTTGAGGTTAAAATTGTTGGAAGCATTAATGGAGATGTCCAAATTCTTATTTGACTGAAAACACAAATAAAACAAAGTTACAAAGAGTAAAAGTCAGACTGGAGGCTATAACACAGAGGATGCACAGTACACTACTACACAGAGGATGCACAGTACACTACTACACAGAGGATGCACAGTACACTACTACACAGAGGATGCACAGTACACTACTACACAGAGGATGCACAGTACACTGCTACACAGAGGATGCACAGTACACTACTACACAGAGGATGCACAGTACGCTATAACACAGAGGATGCACAGTACACTACTACACAGAGGATGCACAGTACACTACTACACAGAGGATGCACAGTACACTATAACACAGAGGATGCACAGTACACTACTACACAGAGGATGCACAGTACACTACTACACAGAGGATGCACAGTACACTACTACACAGAGGATGCACAGTACACTACTACACAGAGGATGCACAGTACACTGCTACACAGAGGATGCACAGTACACTACTACACAGAGGATGCACAGTACGCTATAACACAGAGGATGCACAGTACACTACTACACAGAGGATGCACAGTACACTACTACACAGAGGATGCACAGTACACTATAACACAGAGGATGCACAGTACACTACTACACAGAGGATGCACAGTACACTACTACACAGAGGATGCACAGTACACTACTACACAGAGGATGCACAGTACACTACTACACAGAGGATGCACAGTACACTACTACACAGAGGATGCACAGTACACTACTACACAGAGGATGCACAGTACACTACTACACAGATGATGCACAGTACACTATAACACAGAGGATGCACAGTACACTATAACACAGAGGATGCACAGTACACTACTACACAGAGGATGCACAGTACACTACTACACAGAGGATGCACAGTACACTACTACACAGAGGATGCACAGTACACTACTACACAGAGGATGCACAGTACACTACTACACAGAGGATGCACAGTACACTACTACACAGAGGATGCACAGTACACTACTACACAGAGGATGCACAGTACACTACTACACAGAGGATGCACAGTACACTGCTACACAGAGGATGCACAGTACACTACTACACAGAGGGGTTCTGTAGGGCATTAGTGGGGTGCTGCTGTCCTGCGCTGGCTCTGCTGTCACCGCATCCCCTGCTCTGTCACATGTGACTGTTCTGGTTCTGTAGGACATTAGTGGGGTGCTGCTGTCCTGCCAGGCTCTGCTGTCACCGCATCCCCTGCTCGGTCACATGTGACTGTCCTGGTTCTGTAGGGCATTAGTGGGGTGCTGCTGTCCTGCGCAGGCTCTGCTGTCACCACTTCCCCTGCTCTGTCCCATGTGACTGTCCTGGTTCTGTAGGGCATTAGTAGGGTGCTGCTGTCCTGCGCTGGCTCTGCTGTCACCGTGTCCCCCTGCTCTGTCCCATGTGACTGTCCTGGTTCTGTAGGGCATTAGTGGGGTGCTGCTGTCCTGCGCAGGCTCTGCTGTCACCGCGTCCCCTGCTCTGTCCCATGTGACTGTCCTGGTTCTGTAGGGCATTAGTGAGGTACTGCTGTCCTGCGCTGGCTCTGCTGTCACCACGTCCCCTGCTCTGTCCCATGTGACTGTCCTGGTTCTGTAGGGCAATAGTGGGGTGCTGCTGTCCTGCGCAGGCTCTGCTGTCACCGCATCACATGCTCTGTCACATGTGACTCTCCTGGTTCTGTAGGGCATTAGTGGGGTGCTGCTGTCCTGCGCAGGCTCTGCTGTCACCGCATCCCCTACTCTGTCCCATGTGACTGTCCTGGCTTAGTAGGGCATTAGTGGGGTGCTGCTGTCACCGCGTCCCCTGCTCTGTTCCATGTGACTGTCCTGGTTCTGTAGGGCATTAGTGGGGTGCTGCTGTCCTGCGCTGGCTCTGTTGTCACCCTGTCCCCTGCTTTGTCCCATATCACTGTCCTGGTTCTGAAGGACATTAGTGGGGTGCTGCTGTCCTGCGCAGGCTCTGTTGTCACCGCGTCCCCTGCTCTGTCCCATGTGACAGTCCTGGTTCTGTAGGGCATTAGTGGGGTGCTGCTGTCCTGCACAGGAACCGCTGTCACCGCGTCCCCTGCTCTGTCACATGTGACTGTTCTGGTTCTGTAGAGCATTAGTGGGGTGCTGCTGTCCTGCGCTGGCTCTGCTGTCACCGTGTCCCCCTGCTCTGTCACATGTGACTGTCCTGGTTCTGTAGGGCATTAGTGGGGTGCTGCTGTCCTGTGCAGGCTCTGCTGTCACCGCGTTCCCTGCTCTGTCCCATGTGACTGTCCTGGTTCTGTAGGGCATTAGTGGGGTGCTGCTGTCCTGCGCTTGCTCTGCTGTCACCACGTCCCCTGCTCTGTCCCATGTGACTCTCCTGGTTCTGTAGGGCATTAGTGGGGTGCTGCTGTCCTGCGCAGGCTCTGCTGTCACCGCATCCCCTACTCTGTCCCATGTGACTGTCCTGGCTTAGTAGGGCATTAGTGGGGTGCTGCTGTCCTGCGCAGGCTCTGCAGTCACCGCGTCCCCTGCTCTGTTCCATGTGACTGTCCTGGTTCTGTAGGACATTAGTGGGGTGCTGCTGTCCTGCCAGGCTCTGCTGTCACCGCATCCCCTGCTCTGTCCCATGTGACAGTCCTGGTTCTGTAGGGCATTAGTGGGGTGCTGCTGTCCTGCGCAGGCTCTGCAGTCACCGCGTCCCCTGCTCTGTCCCATGTGACTGTCCTGGTTCTGTAGGGCATTAGTGGGGTGCTGCTGTCCTGCGCTGGCTCTGTTGTCACCCTGTCCCCTGCTTTGTCCCATATCACTGTCCTGGTTCTGTAGGGCATTAGTGGGGTGCTGCTGTCCTGCGCAGGCTCTGCTGTCACCGCGTCCCCTGCTCTGTCCCATGTGACTGTCCTGGTTCTGTAGGGCATTAGTGGGGTGCTGCTGTCCTGCACAGGCTCTGCTGTCACCGCATCCCCTGCTCTGTTCCATGTGACTGTCCTGGTTCTGTAGGACATTAGTGGGGTGCTGCTGTCCTGCGCAGGCTCTGCTGTCACCACGTCCCCTTCTCTGTCACATGTGACTGTCCTGGTTCTGTAGGGCATTGGTGGGGTGCTGCTGTCCTGCGCAGGCTCTGCTGTCACCACGTCCCCTTCTCTGTCACATGTGACTGTCCTGGTTCTGTAGGGCATTGGTGGGGTGCTGCTGTCACCGCGTCCCCTGCTCTGTCACGTGTGACTGTCCTGGTTCTGTAGGACATTAGTGGGGTGCTGCTGTCCTGCGCTGGCTCTGCTGTCACCGTGTCCCCTGCTCTGTCACATGTGACTGTCCTGGTTCTGTAGGACATTAGTGGGGTGCTGCTGTCCTGCGCAGGCTCTGCTGTCACCACGTCCCCTTCTCTGTCACATGTGACTGTCCTGGTTCTGTAGGACATTAGTGGGGTGCTGCTGTCCTGCGCAGGCTCTGCTGTCACCGCGTCCCCTGCTCTGTCCCATGTATCACTGGCTCAGATCTGGAATATGACTCAGGGACTGGAACCGACATGGAATTTGTGAGACCATCTGTACAATGGATGGAGCTGCCGCCTAATTACAGCAAATGACAGCACTGCAGACGCACGGAGCCGTATGGAGGATGGTGACGGAGGCACTGATGTGTAGTGACCTCACCTGCTCGGGGTTGGCAATGAAGTTGATGGCCGTGTGATGACGATCATCTTCCTGAATGAGGCTGAATGTAAACTGATAGTCAATCAGAAGGCTGTCTGCGGGGAAACAGAGGAGATCAATCATTATTGTATCATGCTGCAATACATATCTCTCCAACTGCACACAAGCTGTGCACTTGGCCATCATCCTGTTATACACAGGGGCATTGTGACTACACTACACAATATTACACAGAGGGCACATACTGTACCTGCCTATCAGTATTGTCATACACTCCTCATTGCAGGGGCTGGCAGTGGATTCCAGACTTTGGAAGGGGACGCGCGCGTGTCCCGTTACAATGGAGCTCCCCTCGTCGCAGGTCCCTGCCATGTTCCCCCGCCTCCCCGCACCACCCCCTAACCCTGCCTTCCTGCACGAGCCCCGTCTTCCTGCACGAGTCCTGCCATTCCCTGCCTTCCTGCACGAGTCCCGCCTTCCTGCACCAGTCCCGCCTTCCTGCACGAGCCCCGCCTTCCTACACGAGCCCAGCCTTCCTGCACGAGCCCAGCCTTCCTGCACGAGCCCCGCCTTCCTGCACGAGTCCTGCCATGCCCCGTCTTCCTGCACGAGTCCTGCCTTCCTGCATGAGTCCTGCCTTCCTGCACGAGCCCCGCCTTCCTGCACGAGTCCTGCCATGCCCCGTCTTCCTGCACGAGTCCTGCCTTCCTGCACGAGTCCTGCCTTCCTGCATGAGTCCTGCCTTCCTGCACGAGTCCTACCATGCCCCGTCTTCCTGCACGAGTCCTGCCTTCCTGCACGAGTCCTGCCTTCCTGCATGAGTCCTGCCTTCCTGCACGAGCCCCGCCTTCCTGCACGAGTCCTTCCATGCCTTACCTTCCTGCACGAGCCCCGCCTTCCTGCACGAGTCCTGCAATGCCCTGCCTTCCTGCACGAGTCCTGCCATTTCCTGCCTTCCTGCACGAGACTTGCCTTTTTGCACGAGACCTGCCTTCCTGCACGAGTCCTGCCTTCCGGCGTGAGTCCTGCCATTCCCTGCCTTCCTGCAAGAGCCCCGCCTTCCTGCACGAGTCCTGCCATGCCCTGCCTTCCTGCACGAGCCCCACCTTCCTGCACGAGTCCTGCCATTCCCTGCCTTCCTGCACGAGTCCTGCCTTCCTGCACGAGCCCCGCCTTCCTGCACAAGTCCTGCCATGCCCTGCCTTCCTGCACGAGCCCCGCCTTCCTGCACGAGTCCTGCCTTCCTGCACGAGCCCTGCCTTCTTGCACGAGTCCTGCCTTCCTGCACGAGTCCTACCTTCCTGCACGAGTCCTGCCTTCTTGCACGTGTCCTGCCTTCCTGCACGAGACCTGCCTTCCTACACGAGTCCTGCCTTCCTGCACGAGTCCTGCCTTCCTGCACGAGTCCTGCCTTCCTGCACGAGTCCTGCCTTCCTGCACGAGTCCTGCCTTCCTGCACGAGACCTGCCTTCCTGCACGAGACCTGCCTTCCTCAGAGCTCTGAAAAACTTATGTCAACCTTTTCATATGTCAACATTCTGTTTGTGTTGACCTAGTGAATAATTAATTTTTTGCCAAGGTCTGTTATATAATCCACACCTGGGATGGCAATCAATGATGGTTTATGGCCGATGGAGAATATTTTGAGTACCATTGGCATGTTAGGCACTTGTCACAGGAGTATTATGTCTATATATATATATATATATATATATATATATATATATATATATATATATATGTATATATAACAACACACTCAGACGGGTGGCACTCCAGAAAAAATGACAATAATCAAACGGTCAGGTGATCCAACGTTTCAAATGTTATTACAACATTTTTCATCAGGGTGTCACACCCTGATGAAAAATGTTGTAATAACATTTGAAACGTTGGATCACCTGACCGTTTGATTATTGTCATTTCTGGAGTGCCACCCGTCTGTGTGTTGTTATATATTGGAGTGGGTCTCATTCCCCTCTCCTGGGAGGGCACCCAACCCGTTTGTCTGCTGCTGCATGGAGTGCCGGCCACCCTCTGGACCCAATATATATGTATATATATATATATATATATATATATATATATATATATATATATATAGGTACGTGTATCATGCGGCACTCAGGACAACTTCCATAAAGAAGATACTTGGACACACAGGTGCGTTTCAACGTTTCAATTGTATTTCACAATTTTCATCAGGAATTGTGAAATACAATTGAAACGTTGAAACGCACCTGTGTGTCCAAGTATCTTCTTTATGGAAGTTGTCCTGAGTGCCGCATGATACACGTACCTATTTCTCCTCTCCGTTTGGAATTGGATGTGGGGCACCGGACCAAGCTACTACTTCATCCCAGTGCCGGGTCATTCTCCCAAGTATATATATATATATATATAGTCTGTGCAAGGGTCCGGCACTGTCAGCCACCTCTGGCAAACTGCTCTGGCTTGGCCCGGGTGCCCGTTCATCCAGAGGAACCCTCTGGTACATACAAGTCAAAGGTCAGAAAGAACGTCACTCCCGGCTCTTGTAAGTTAACAAATAAGTTTTATCTGTGTGTGCCACACACACAGATCAAACTTATTTGTTAACTAACAAGAGCCGGGAGTGACGTTCTTTCTGACCTTTGACATATATATATATATATATATATATATATATTTTGTGTGGGTGTCCGGCACTCCCCGCTCTTATCATACAATGCTGCTGCCCGGGTGCCTTCTTAGTGGTATGGTGTCCACAAATATATCCTTCAAAAAAGCAGGCATCACTCCGGGGCTTTAGGTGAAGCAATCAGGTGAAGTTTATTACTTCCACGGTCTATGCCGTTTCGGGTATTTAACCCTTCGCCAGGACCATAGGAAATCACAACAAAATAGTTGTTACACTATTTTGTTGTGATTTCCTATGGTCCTGACGAAGGGTTAAATACCGGAAACGGCATAGACCGTGGAAGTAATAAACTTCACCTGATTGCTTCACCTAAAGCCCCGGAGTGATGCCTGCTTTTTTGAAGGATATATATATATATATATATATATATATATATATATATATATATATATATATATATACCAACTTTTGTGCCCCCTCCTCCAGAAAAGTCAAGCATGGTTTGCGATAGGGGGTGTAGCAGGTGGAGAGATGGGTCATCAGGGGGTGTGGGTTCTATAAGTGGGCACCTGAGGGGGGTGCAGGGGACTTGGTTTTTGGGAGCCTCCCAGCCATTCCGGTAGAGTAGGTTGGTATGGGGGTATGACAGTGTTTCGGTGTATGTCTGTGGTCTCTATCATAGCACCAAGTAACCGCGGCCAGCGAGAATTACAGGGGAGACTGGATGCGCCAGTGATGTGAGCGATGGTGCAGAGATCTGTCGCAGGGCGTGTGAGGATTTTTGCACTGGTTAATGGCAGCCGCGCCTGATCTGTGCGCACCTCTGAATGAGGCCCAATGCCTGATCTTTTTCATCAGATAAGAGGAAAGGTGCAGGCAGAACACAACATGTGACATCTGAGGATACGCAGAGCGACTGACTTATTACACAATAAGGGAACTGGAAATATCCCATGGCAACAGAGAATCTCATATGTTGGGCCCAAGTAGAAGCCCTAGATAATAAAAGTTCTGATTTTCCCAGAGACAAAACTTCATGTGCCCAGTGTGACTCGGAAGAACAAGTCTGCCCCCTGCTGGGCGCCGCTGCTTACTGTCTCTTGTGGGAGAGAAAAACATTTCTGTAAAACGTGTTCCTAGGACGGATTTGTGGGGGGCCGATAATAACGGCTCTACGGGTAATTATGTCACAGAAAAGGATATACAGTAACATGTGCTACACTGCTCCAGGAATATGACAGCGGAGCTGTGATGGGGCCGCACAGAAGAGTATATCTGTGACTATATATACATACACACACACAGTATATATATATACCTGCTACATCACCGTACTGACACAGGCCAGTCCTACGTTACTGTACCAAGGCTGGCATTACCCAGGAACCAGGGCACAATGCACATACAGAAGAACCACTGTGCCCTCAGGTATGTTCTGCTAATGTAACAGATGCTCGGTTCCCTGGGTCCCTGTAAGATCCCGCTGGGTCCTAGTGATCAATGCCTGCCTCCCAAATCATATATTATATTGCCCAGCATATGCGTCACACCGGGTACAGCTGGCAACTAAGTATGCCTCTGTATAAGGACGTACAGTACAGGGAAAAGGACTCATCTAATAAAGGATATACTGATGGATGGAAAGACGACACCAGCATTAGGTCAAAATGTGCGTCAACCACTCACTAGGGTGGAGAATATAATACTGTGCCGGGTGCAGCGCACCATGTGAGGCGGCGCGGCGCAGCGTTGCGGTGTCCATGTCGACATTTGGGACAAGAAAAAAGTTAAACACCCATGACGACCTTTTGACTGGCGACTGTGTCTATATGGTTGACCTAATGCTTGTGTTGACCTTCCTTCCATGTCGACCGTAAGCATCTCAACCTATTTCAGGAGCCATGTCGACCTTGGGTTGGCCGACTCAATGACCCAAACCCACCAAATGTGAGCGACGCCGGCATTTGTAGCAGATATTTTACACATCTCTCACAGAGACGTTGGCACTCAGAGGGTTAATATTCCAGGACCAAGCATTTACTGCTGGGCGGTGGACACAGGACCTAGATGGTATTATAGATATGTAGGCGGTGGACACAGGACCATGGTATTATAGATATGTAGGCGGTGGACACAGGACCTAGATGGTATTATAGATATGTAGGCGGTGGACACAGGACCTAGATGGTAGTATAGATATGTAGGCGGTGGACACAGGACCTAGATGGTATTATAGATATGAGGGCGGTGGACACAGGACCTAGATGGTAGTATAGATATGTAGGCGGTGGACACAGGACCTAGATGGTATTATAGATATGTAGGCGGTGGACACAGGACCTAGATGGTATTATAGATATGAGGGCGGTGGACACAGGACCTAGATGGTAGTATAGATATGTAGGTGGTGGACACAGGACCTAGATGGTAGTATAGATATGTAGGCGGTGGACACAGGACCTAGATGGCATTATAGATATGTGGGCGGTGGACACAGGACCATGGTATTATAGATATGTGGGCGGTGGACACAGGACCTAGATGGTATTATAGATATGTAGGCGGTGGACACAGGACCTAGATGGTATTATAGATATGTAGGCGGTGGACACAGGACCATGGTATTATAGATATGTAGGCGGTGGACACAGGACCTAGATGGTAGTATAGATATGTAGGCGGTGGACACAGGACCTAGATGGTATTATAGATATGAGGGCGGTGGACACAGGACCTAGATGGTAGTATAGATATGTAGGCGGTGGACACAGGACCTAGATGGTATTATAGATATGTAGGCGGTGGACACAGGACCTAGATGGTATTATAGATATGTAGGCGGTGGACACAGGACCTAGATGGTATTATAGATATGAGGGCGGTGGACACAGGACCTAGATGGTAGTATAGATATGTAGGCGGTGGACACAGGACCTAGATGGTAGTATAGATATGTAGGCGGTGGACACAGGACCTAGATGGCATTATAGATATGTGGGCGGTGGACACAGGACCATGGTATTATAGATATGTGGGCAGTGGACACAGGACCTAGATGGTATTATAGATATGTAGGCGGTGGACACAGGACCTAGATGGTATTATAGATATGTAGGCGGTGGACACAGGACCATGGTAGTATAGATATGTAGGCGGTGGACACAGGACCTAGATGGTATTATAGATATGTGGGCGGTGGACACAGGACCTAGATGGTATTATAGATATGTAGGCGGTGGACACAGGACCTAGATGGTATTATAGATATGTAGGCGGTGGACACAGGACCTAGATGGTATTATAGATATGAGGTCGGTGGACACAGGACCATGGTATTATAGATATGAGGGCGGTGGACACAGGACCTAGATGGTATTATAGATATGAGGGCGGTGGACACAGGACCATGGTATTATAGATATGAGGGCGGTGGACACAGGACCTAGATGCTATTATAGATATGAGGGCGGTGGACACAGGACCTAGATGGCATTATAGATATGAGGTCGGTGGACACAGGACCATGGTATTATAGATATGAGGGCGGTGGACACAGGACCTAGATGGTATTATAGATATGTAGGCGGTGGACACAGGACCATGGTATTATAGATATGAGGGCGGTGGACACAGGACCTAGATGGTAGTATAGATATGTAGGCGGTGGACACAGGACCATGGTAGTATAGATATGTAGGCGGTGGACACAGGACCTAGATGGTAGTATAGATATGTAGGCGGTGGACACAGGACCTAGATGGTAGTATAGATATGTAGGCGGTGGACACAGGACCTAGATGGTAGTATAGATATGTAGGCGGTGGACACAGGACCATGGTAGTATAGATATGAGGGCGGTGGACACAGGACCTAGATGGCATTATAGATATGTGGGCGGTGGACACAGGACCTAGATGGTATTATAGATATGTAGGCGGTGGACACAGGACCTAGATGGCATTATAGATATGTAGGTGGTGGACACAGGACCTAGATGGTATTATAGATATGTGGGCGGTGGACACAGGACCTAGATGGTATTATAGATATGTAGGCGGTGGACACAGGACCTAGATGGTATTATAGATATGTAGGCGGTGGACACAGGACCTAGATGGTATTATAGATATGTAGGCGGTGGACACAGGACCTAGATGGTATTATAGATATGTAGGCGGTGGACACAGGACCTAGATGGTATTATAGATATGTGGGCGGTGGACACAGGACCTAGATGGTATTATAGATATGTAGGCGGTGGACACAGGACCTAGATGGCATTATAGATATGTAGGCGGTGGACACAGGACCTAGATGGTATTATAGATATGTGGGCGGTGGACACAGGACCTAGATGGTATAGATATGTAGGCGGTGGACACAGGACCTAGATGGCATTATAGATATGTAGGCGGTGGACACAGGACCTAGATGGTAGTATAGATATGTAGGCGGTGGACACAGGACCTAGATGGTAGTATAGATATGTGGGCGGTGTACACAGGACCATGGTAGTATAGATATGTGGGTGGTGGACACATGACCATGGTATTATACATATGTGGGCGGTGGACACAGGACCATGGTAGTATAGATATGTGGGCGGTGGACACAGGACCATGGTAGTATAGATATGTGGGCGGTGGACACAGGATCATGGTAGTATAGATATGAGTGCGGTGGACACAGGACCGAGATGGTATTATAGATATGTGGATGGTGGACACAGGACCATGGTAAAATAGATATGTGGGCGGTGGACACAGGACCATGGTAGTATAGATATGAGGGCGGTGGACACAGGACCTAGATGGTATTATAGATATGTGGGTGGTGGACACAGGACCATGGTAGTGTAGATATGTGGGCGGTGGACACAGGACCATGGTAGTATAGATATGTGGGCGGTGGACACAGGACCATGGTATTATAGATATGAGGGCGGTGGACACAGGACCATGGTATTATAGATTTGTGGGCGGTGGACACAGTACCATGGTATTATAGATATGTAGGCGGTGGACACAAGACCATGGTATTATAGATATGAGGGTGGTGGACACAGGACCATGGTAGTATAGATATGTGGGCGGTGGACACAGGACCTAGAAGGAATTATAGATATGAGGGCGGTGGACACAGGACCATGGTATTATAGATATGTGGGCGGTGGACACAGGAAAATGGTATTATAGATATGAGGGTGGTGGACACAGGACCATGGTAGTATAGATATGAGGGCGGTGGACACATGACCTAGATGGTATTATAGATATGAGGGCGGTGGAATCAGGACCATGGTATTATAGATATGAGGGCGGTGGACACAGGACCATGGTATTATAAATATGAGGGCGGTGGACACAGGACCATGGTATTATAGATATGAGGGCGGTGGACACAGGACCAT
Source organism: Crinia signifera (assembly GCF_055691185.1). Taxonomy (NCBI): domain Eukaryota; kingdom Metazoa; phylum Chordata; class Amphibia; order Anura; family Myobatrachidae; genus Crinia; species Crinia signifera. The sequence continues at coordinate 289,301,387 of NC_139222.1, read as the reverse complement.
GGTATTATAGATATGTGGGCGGTGGACACAGGACCATGGTATTATAGATATGAGGGCGGTGGACACAGGACCTAGATGGTATTATAGATATGTGGGCGGTGGACACAGGACCATGGTAGTATAGATATGAGGGCGGTGGACACAGGACCATGGTATTATAAATATGAGGGCGGTCGACACAGGACCATGGTATTATAGATATGTGGGCGGTGGACACAGGACCATGGTATTATAGATATGAGGGCGGTGGACACAGGACCATGGTATTATAGATATGTGGGCGGTGGACATAGGACCTAGATGGTATTATAGATATGAGGGCGGTGGACACAGGACCATGGTATTATAAATATGAGGGCGGTCGACACAGGACCATGGTATTATAGATATGTGGGCGGTGGACACAGGACCATGGTATTATAGATATGAGGGCGGTGGACACAGGACCATGGTATTATAGATATGTGGGCGGTGGACATAGGACCTAGATGGTATTATAAATATGAGGGCGGTGGACACAGGACCATGGTATTATAGATATGTGGGCGGTGGACACAGGACCTAGATGGTATTATAGATATGTAGGCGGTTGACACAGGACCATGGTATTATAGATATGTGGGCGGTGGACACAGGACCTAGATGGTATTATAGATATGTGGGCGGTTGACACAGGACCATGGTATTATAGATATGTGGGCGGTGGACACAGGACCATGGTATTATAGATATGAGGGCGGTGGACTCAGGACCTAGATGGTAGTATAGATATGTGGGCGGTGGACACAGGACCATGGTAGTATAGATATGAGGGCGGTGGACATAGGACCTAGATGGTATTATAGATATGTGGGCGGTGGACACAGGACCATGGTATTATAGATATGTGGGTGGTGGACACAGGACCTAGATGGTATTATAGATATGTGGGCGGTGGACACAGGACCTAGATGGTATTATAAATATGTGGGTGGTGGACACAGGACCATGGTAGTATAGATATGAGGGCGGTGGACATAGGACCTAGATGGTATTATAAATATGAGGGCGGTGGACACAGGACCATGGTATTATAGATATGTGGGCGGTGGACACAGGACCATGGTATTATAGATATGTGGGCGGTGGACACAGGACCATGTATTATAGATATGTGGGCGGTAGACACAGGACCATGGTAGTATAGATATGTGGGCGGTGGACACAGGACCATGGTATTATAGATATGTGGGCGGTGGACATAGGACCTAGATGGTAGTATAGATATGAGGGCGGTGGACACAGGACCATGGTAGTATAGATATGAGGGCGGTGGACACAGGACCATGGTATTATAGATATGTGGGCGGTGGACACAGGACCATGGTATTATAGATATGTGGGCGGTGGACACAGGACCATGGTATTATAGATATGTAGGCAGTGGACACAGGACCATGGAAGTATAGATATGAGGGCGGTGGACACAGGACCATGGTATTATAGATATGTGGGCGGTGGACACAGGACCATGGTATTATAGATATGTGGGCGGTGGACACAGGATCTAGATGGTATTATAGATATGTGGGCGGTGGACACAGGACCATGGTATTATAGATATGAGGGCGGTGGACACAGGACCATGGTATTATAGATATGTGGGCGGTGGACACAGGACCATGGTAGTATAGATATGTGGGCGGTGGACACAGGACCTAGAAGGAATTATAGATATGTGGGCGGTGGACACAGGACCATGGTATTATAGATATGTGGGCGGTGGACACAGGACCATGGTAGTATAGATATGAGGGCGGTGGACACAGGACCATGGTAGTATAGATATGTGGGCGGTGGACACAGGACCATGGTAGTATAGATATGAGGGCGGTGGACACAGGACCATGGTAGTATAGATATGTGGGCGGTGGACACAGGACCATGGTATTATAGATATGTGGGCAATGACAGGAGATATCAGGACATTAATAATCTGTAGTTACATTTCTGCTCAGTTTACCCGATCATCTACACGTATATTGTCTATATCTATGTATTGATTGCGGGATATCCAGCGTGGATGAATCATCGTTAGGAATGGCGCACTTGCCGGCTCGTCTGCCCGTGCTGTTACCCTGATACTGTAACACAACATACTCACAGGTAATTGCATTTCTTAATATCTATTGATTTCCCCGGTTAAATGTTCCCATCTCCAAAGCTACAGAGATTTCTAATGAAGATATGAAAAGCCTGACTGTATTTTATTTCCAATAAATTGGAGCTAATAAACTTTAATAGGCTGAGGCTTGTGAAGCAGGTGCGATGGTTTAACCTCACCCCAGAGCCGCACACATTCTCCGTAATACACATCGATCGCCAGTGTCAGATGCAGGTCTGTGGGTGGGGGGTGACTGCAGCACTGTGGCCCCCAGATATGGGGGGGGTTGTGTGTGCAGACACCTGAGAGGCGGAAAATGACCTTTATTCAACTCAGCACTTAGTGCCAACCTGTGTGCCTGCTGCTTCCTAGCCTGTCCCAGCATCACTACTGCCCACCGAGTGCCAACCTGTGTGCCTGCTACTTCCTAGCCTTTCCCAGCATCACTACTGCCCACCTAGTGCCAACCTGTGTGTGCCTGCTGCTTCCTAGCCTGTCCCAGCATCACTACTGCCCACCTAGTGCCAACCTGGGTGTCTACTTCCTAGCCTTTCCCAGCATCACTACTGCCCACCTAGTGCCAACCTGGGTGTGCCTGCCGCTTCCTAGCCTTTCCCAGCATCACTACTGCCCACCGAGTGCCAACCTGTGTGTCTACTTCCTAGCCTTTCCCAGCATCACTGCTGCCCACCGAGTGCCAACCTGGGTGTGTGCCTGCCGCTTCCTAGCCTTTCCCAGGATCACTACTGCCCACCGAGTGCCAACCTGGGTGTGCCTGCCGCTTCCTAGCCTTTCCCAGCATCACTACTGCCCACCGAGTGCCAACCTGGGTGTGCCTGCTGCTTCCTAGCCTTTCCCAGCATCACTACTGCCCACCTAGTGCCAACCTGGGTGTGCCTGCTGCTTCCAAGCCTTTCCCAGCATCACTACTGCCCACCTAGTGCCAACCTGTGTGCCTGCCGCTTCCTAGCCTTTCCCAGCATCACTACTGCCCACCTAGTGCCAACCTGGGTGTCTGCTACTTCCTAGCCTTTCCCAGCATCACTACTGCCCACCTAGTGCCAACCTGTGTGCCTGCTACTTCCTAGCCTTTCCCAGCATCACTACTGCCCACCTAGTGCCAACCTGGGTGTGCCTGCTGCTTCCTAGCCTTTCCCAGCATCACTACTGCCCACCGAGTGCCAACCTGGGTGTGCCTGCCGCTTCCTAGCCTTTCCCAGCATCACTACTGCCCACCTAGTGCCAACCTGGGTGTGCCTGCCGCTTCCTAGCCTGTCCCAGCATCACTACTGCCCACCGAGTGCCAACCTGTGTGCCTGCCGCTTCCTAGCCTTTCCCAGCATCACTACTGCCCACCTAGTGCCAACCTGGGTGCCTGCTGCTTCCAAGCCTTTCCCAGCATCACTACTGCCCACCTAGTGCCAACCTGGGTGTGCCTGCCGCTTCCTAGCCTTTCCCAGCATCACTACTGCCCACCGAGTGCCAACCTGTGTGTCTACTTCCTAGCCTTTCCCAGCATCACTACTGCCCAACAAGTGCCAACCTGGGTGTGCCTGCCGCTTCCTAGCCTTTCCCAGCATCACTACTGCCCACCGAGTGCCAACCTGTGTGTCTACTTCCTAGCCTTTCCCAGCATCACTGCTGCCCACCGAGTGCCAACCTGGGTGTGTGCCTGCCGCTTCCTAGCCTTTCCCAGGATCACTACTGCCCACCGAGTGCCAACCTGGGTGTGCCTGCCGCTTCCTAGCCTTTCCCAGCATCACTACTGCCCACCGAGTGCCAACCTGGGTGTGCCTGCTGCTTCCTAGCCTTTCCCAGCATCACTACTGCCCACCTAGTGCCAACCTGGGTGTGCCTGCTGCTTCCAAGCCTTTCCCAGCATCACTACTGCCCACCTAGTGCCAACCTGTGTGCCTGCCGCTTCCTAGCCTTTCCCAGCATCACTACTGCCCACCTAGTGCCAACCTGGGTGTCTGCTACTTCCTAGCCTTTCCCAGCATCACTACTGCCCACCTAGTGCCAACCTGTGTGCCTGCTACTTCCTAGCCTTTCCCAGCATCACTACTGCCCACCTAGTGCCAACCTGGGTGTGCCTGCTGCTTCCTAGCCTTTCCCAGCATCACTACTGCCCACCGAGTGCCAACCTGGGTGTGCCTGCCGCTTCCTAGCCTTTCCCAGCATCACTACTGCCCACCTAGTGCCAACCTGGGTGTGCCTGCCGCTTCCTAGCCTGTCCCAGCATCACTACTGCCCACCGAGTGCCAACCTGTGTGCCTGCCGCTTCCTAGCCTTTCCCAGCATCACTACTGCCCACCTAGTGCCAACCTGGGTGCCTGCTGCTTCCAAGCCTTTCCCAGCATCACTACTGCCCACCTAGTGCCAACCTGGGTGTGCCTGCCGCTTCCTAGCCTTTCCCAGCATCACTACTGCCCACCGAGTGCCAACCTGTGTGTCTACTTCCTAGCCTTTCCCAGCATCACTACTGCCCAACAAGTGCCAACCTGGGTGTGCCTGCCGCTTCCTAGCCTTTCCCAGCATCACTACTGCCCACCTAGTGCCAACCTGGGTGTGCCTGCCGCTTCCTAGCCTTTCACAGCATCACTACTGCCCACCTAGTGCCAACCTGGGTGCCTGCTGCTTCCAAGCCTTTCCCAGCATCACTACTGCCCAACAAGTGCCAACCTGGGTGTGCCTGCCGCTTCCTAGCCTGTCCCAGCATCCCTACTGCCCACCGAGTGCCAACCTGGGTGTGCCTGCTTCCTAGCGTTTCCCAGCTTCACTACTGCCCACGAGTGCCAACCTGGGTGTGCCTGCCGCTTCCTAGCGTTTCCCAGCTTCACTACTGCCCACGAGTGCCAACCTGGGTGTGCCTGCCGCTTCCTAGCCTGTCCCAGCATCACTACTGCCCACCTAGTGCCAACCTGTGTGCCTGCTCCTTCCTAGCCTTTCCCAGCATCACTACTGCCCACCGAGTGCCAACCTGGGTGTGCCTGCCGCTTCCTAGCCTTTCCCAGCATCACTACTGCCCACCGAGTGCCAACCTGGGTGTGCCTGCCGCTTCCTAGCCTTTCCCAGCATCACTACTGCCCACCGAGTGCCACCCTGGGTGTGCCTGCTGCTTCCTAGCCTTTCCCAGCATCCCTACTGCGCTCCCTGATCACCCCTATGTATGGGGCTGCTGATCTCTGTGCTGGTCATTGTACAGTTACAGTAAGTACTGCGCTCCCTGATCACCCCTATGTACGGGGCTGCTGATCTCTGTGCTGGTCATTGTACAGTTACAGTAAGTACTGCGCTCCCTGATCACCCCTATGTACGGGGCTGCTGATCTCTGTGCTGGTCATTGTACAGTTACAGTAAGTACTGCGCTCCCTGATCACCCCTATGTATGGGGCTGCTGATCTCTGTGCTGGTCATTGTACAGTTACAGTAAGTACTGCGCTCCCTGATCACCCCTATGTACGGGGCTGCTGATCTCTGTGCTGGTCATTGTACAGTTACAGTATGTACTGCGCTCCCTGATCACCCCTATGTACGGGGCTGCTGATCTCAGTGCTGGTCATTGTACAGTTACAGTATGTACTGCGCTCCCTGATCACCCCTATGTACGGGGCTGCTGATCTCTGTGCTGGTCATTGTACAGTTACAGTATGTACTGCGCTCCCTGATCACCCCTATGTATGGGGCTGCTGATCTCTGTGCTGGTCATTGTACAGTTACAGTAAGTACTGCGCTCCCTGATCACCACTATGTACGGGGCTGCTGATCTCTGTGCCGGTCATTGTACAGTTACAGTAAGTACTGCGCTCCCTGATCACCCCTATGTACGGGGCTGCTGATCTCTGTGCTGGTCATTGTACATTTACAGTATGTACTGCGCTCCCTGATCACCCCTATGTATGGTGCTGCTGATCTCAGTGCTGGTCATTGTACAGTTACAGTATGTACTGCGCTCCCTGATCACCCCTATGTACGGGGCTGCTGATCTCTGTGCTGGTCATTGTACAGTTACAGTATGTACTGCGCTCCCTGATCACCCCTATGTATGGTGCTGCTGATCTCTGTGCCGGTCATTGTACAGTCACAGTATGTACTGCGCTCCCTGATCACCCCTATGTATGGTGCTGCTGATCTCTGTGCCGGTCATTGTACAGTTACAGTATGTACTGCGCTCCCTGATCACCCCTATGTACGGGGCTGCTGATCTCAGTGCCGGTCATTGTACAGTTACAGTATGTACTGCGCTCCCTGATCACCCCTATGTATGGTGCTGCTGATCTCTGTGCTGGTCATTGTACAGTTACAGTAAGTACTGCGCTCCCTGATCACCCCTATGTACGGGGCTGCTGATCTCTGTGCTGGTCATTGTACAGTTACAGTATGTACTGCGCTCCCTGATCACCCCTATGTATGGGGCTGCTGATCTCTGTGCTGGTCATTGTACAGTTACAGTAAGTACTGCGCTCCCTGATCACCCCTATGTACGGGGCTGCTGATCTCTGTGCCAGTCATTGTACAGTTACAGTAAGTACTGCGCTCCCTGATCACCCCTATGTACGGGGCTGCTGATCTCTGTGCCGGTCATTGTACAGTTACAGTATGTACTGAGCTGCCTGATCACCTCTATGTATGGTGCTGCTGATGTCTGTGCCGGTCATTGTACAGGTACAGTAAGTACTGCGCTCCCTGATCACCCCTATGTACGGGGCTGCTGATCTCTGTGCTGGTCATTGTACAGTTACAGTATGTACTGCGCTCCCTGATCACCCCTATGTATGGTGCTGCTGATCTCTGTGCGGGTCATTGTACAGTCACAGTATGTACTGCGCTCCCTGATCACCCCTATGTATGGTGCTGCTGATCTCTGTGCTGGTCATTGTACAGTTACAGTATGTACTGCGCTCCCTGATCACCCCTATGTACGGGGCTGCTGATCTCTGTGCCAGTCATTGTACAGTTACAGTATGTACTGAGCTCCCTGATCACCTCTATGTATGGTGCTGCTGATGTCTGTGCCGGTCATTGTACAGGTACAGTATGTACTGCGCTCCCTGATCACCCCTATGTATGGGGCTGCTGATCTCAGTGCTGGTCATTGTACAGTTACAGTATGTACTGCGCTCCCTGATCACCCCTATGTACGGGGCTGCTGATCTCTGTGCTGGCCATTGTACAGTTACAGTATGTACTGCGCTCCCTGATCACCCCTATGTACGGGGCTGCTGTTCTCTGTGCCGGTCATTGTACAGTTACAGTATGTACTGTGCTCCCTGATCACCCCTATGTATGGGGCTGCTGATCTCTGTGCTGGTCATTGTACAGTTACAGTAAGTACTGCGCTCCCTGATCACCCCTATGTATGGTGCTGCTGATCTCTGTGCTGGTCATTGTACAGGTACAGTATGTACTGCGCTCCCTGATCACCCCTATGTACGGGGCTGCTGATCTCTGTGCTGGTCATTGTACAGTTACAGTATGTACTGAGCTGCCTGATCACCCCTATGTATGGTGCTGCTGATCTCTGTGCTGGTCATTGTACAGTTACAGTATGTACTGCGCTCCCTGATCACCCCTATGTACGGGGCTGCTGATCTCTGTGCTGGTCATTGTACAGTTACAGTAAGTACTGCGCTCCCTGATCACCCCTATCTATGGGGCTGCTGATCTCTGTGCTGGTCTTTGTACAGTTACAGTGTGTACTGCGCTCCCTGATCACCCCTATGTACAGGGCTGCTGATCTCTGTGCTGGTCATTGTACAGTTACAGTATGTACTGTGCTCCCTGATCACCACTATGTACGGGGCTGCTGATCTCTGTGCTGGTCATTGTACAGTTACAGTATGTACTGCACTCCCTGATCACCCCTATGTACGGGGCTGCTGATCTCTGTGCTGGTCATTGTACAGTTACAGTATGTACTGCGCTCCCTGATCACCCCTATGTATGGTGCTGCTGATCTCTGTGCCGGTCATTGTACAGTCACAGTATGTACTGCGCTCCCTGATCACCCCTATGTATGGTGCTGCTGATCTCTGTGCCGGTCATTGTACAGTTACAGTATGTACTGCGCTCCCTGATCACCCCTATGTACGGGGCTGCTGATCTCAGTGCCGGTCATTGTACAGTTACAGTATGTACTGCGCTCCCTGATCACCCCTATGTATGGTGCTGCTGATCTCTGTGCTGGTCATTGTACAGTTACAGTAAGTACTGCGCTCCCTGATCACCCCTATGTACGGGGCTGCTGATCTCTGTGCTGGTCATTGTACAGTTACAGTATGTACTGCGCTCCCTGATCACCCCTATGTATGGGGCTGCTGATCTCTGTGCTGGTCATTGTACAGTTACAGTAAGTACTGCGCTCCCTGATCACCCCTATGTACGGGGCTGCTGATCTCTGTGCCAGTCATTGTACAGTTACAGTAAGTACTGCGCTCCCTGATCACCCCTATGTACGGGGCTGCTGATCTCTGTGCCAGTCATTGTACAGTTACAGTATGTACTGCGCTCCCTGATCACCTCTATGTATGGTGCTGCTGATGTCTGTGCCGGTCATTGTACAGGTACATTATGTACTGCGCTCCCTGATCACCCCTATGTATGGGGCTGCTGATCTCAGTGCTGGTCATTGTACAGTTACAGTATGTACTGCGCTCCCTGATCACCCCTATGTACGGGGCTGCTGATCTCTGTGCTGGCCATTGTACAGTTACAGTATGTACTGCGCTCCCTGATCACCCCTATGTACGGGGCTGCTGTTCTCTGTGCCGGTCATTGTACAGTTACAGTATGTACTGTGCTCCCTGATCACCCCTATGTATGGGGCTGCTGATCTCTGTGCTGGTCATTGTACAGTTACAGTAAGTACTGCGCTCCCTGATCACCCCTATGTATGGTGCTGCTGATCTCTGTGCTGGTCATTGTACAGGTACAGTATGTACTGCGCTCCCTGATCACCCCTATGTACGGGGCTGCTGATCTCTGTGCTGGTCATTGTACAGTTACAGTATGTACTGAGCTGCCTGATCACCCCTATGTATGGTGCTGCTGATCTCTGTGCTGGTCATTGTACAGTTACAGTATGTACTGCGCTCCCTGATCACCCCTATGTACGGGGCTGCTGATCTCTGTGCTGGTCATTGTACAGTTACAGTAAGTACTGCGCTCCCTGATCACCCCTATCTATGGGGCTGCTGATCTCTGTGCTGGTCTTTGTACAGTTACAGTGTGTACTGCGCTCCCTGATCACCCCTATGTACAGGGCTGCTGATCTCTGTGCTGGTCATTGTACAGTTACAGTATGTACTGTGCTCCCTGATCACCCCTATGTACGGGGCTGCTGATCTCTGTGCTGGTCATTGTACAGTTACAGTATGTACTGCACTCCCTGATCACCCCTATGTATGGTGCTGCTGATCTCAGTGCTGGTCATTGTACAGTTACAGTATGTACTGCGCTCCCTGATCACCCCTATGTACGGGGCTGCTGATCTCTGTGCTGGCCATTGTACAGTTACAGTATGTACTGCGCTCCCTGATCACCCCTATGTATGGTGCTGCTGATCTCTGTGCTGGTCATTGTACAGTTACAGTAAGTACTGCGCTCCCTGATCACCCCTATGTATGGTGCTGCTGATCTCTGTGCCGGTCATTGCACAGTTACAGTATGTACTGCGCTCCCTGATCACCCCTATGTATGGTGCTGCTGATCTCTGTGCTGGTCATTGTACAGTTACAGTAAGTACTGCGCTCCCTGGTCACCCCTATGTATGGTGCTGCTGATCTCTGTGCTGGTCATTGTACAGTTACAGTATGTACTGCGCTCCCTGATCACCCCTATGTACGGGGCTGCTGATCTCTGTGCTGGTCATTGTACAGTTACAGTAAGTACTGCGCTCCCTGATCACCCCTATGTACAGGGCTGCTGATCTCTGTGCTGGTCATTGTACAGTTACAGTATGTACTGCGCTCCCTGATCACCCCTATGTACAGGGCTGCTGATCTCTGTGCTGGTCATTGTACAGTTACAGTATGTACTGCGCTCCCTGATCACCCCTATGTACAGGGCTGCTGATCTCTGTGCCGGTCATTGCACAGTTACAGTATGTACTGCGCTCCCTGATCACCCCTATGTACGGGGCTGCTGATCTCTGTGCTGGTCATTGTACAGTTACAGTAAGTACTGCGCTCCCTGATCACCCCTATGTACAGGGCTGCTGATCTCAGTGCTGGTCATTGTACAGTTACAGTAAGTACTGCGCTTCCTGATCACCCCTATGTATGGGGCTGCTGATCTCTGTGCTGGTCATTGTACAGTTACAGTATGTACTGTGCTCCCTGATCACCCCTATGTATGGGGCTGCTGATCTCTGTGCTGGTCATTGTACAGTTACAGTATGTACTGCGCTCCCTGATCACCCCTATGTACAGGGCTGCTGATCTCTGTGCTGGTCATTGTACAGTTACAGTAAGTACTGCGCTCCCTGATCACCCCTATGTACAGGGCTGCTGATCTCTGTGCCGGTCATTGCACAGTTACAGTATGTACTGCGCTCCCTGATCACCCCTATGTACGGGGCTGCTGATCTCTGTGCCAGTCATTGTACAGTTACAGTAAGTACTGCGCTCCCTGATCACCCCTATGTACAGGGCTGCTGATCTCTGTGCTGGTCATTGTACAGTTACAGTATGTACTGTGCTCCCTGATCACCCCTATGTATGGTGCTGCTGATCTCTGTGCTGGTCATTGTACAGTTACAGTAAGTACTGCGCTCCCTGATCACCCCTATGTATGGTGCTGCTGATCTCTGTGCTGGTCATTGTACAGTTACAGTATGTACTGCGCTCCCTGGTCACCCCTATGTATGGGGCTGCTGATCTCTGTGCCGGTTATTGTACAGTTACAGTATGTACTGCGCTCCCTGATCACCCCTATGTACGGGGCTGCTGATCTCTGTGCTGGTCATTGTACAGTTACAGTAAGTACTGCGCTCCCTGATCACCCCTATGTACAGGGCTGCTGATCTCTGTGCCGGTCATTGCACAGTTACAGTATGTACTGCGCTCCCTGATCACCCCTATGTACGGGGCTGCTGATCTCTGTGCCAGTCATTGTACAGTTACAGTAAGTACTGCGCTCCCTGATCACCCCTATGTACAGGGCTGCTGATCTCTGTGCTGGTCATTGTACAGTTACAGTATGTACTGTGCTCCCTGATCACCCCTATGTATGGTGCTGCTGATCTCTGTGCTGGTCATTGTACAGTTACAGTAAGTACTGCGCTCCCTGATCACCCCTATGTATGGTGCTGCTGATCTCTGTGCTGGTCATTGTACAGTTACAGTATGTACTGCGCTCCCTGGTCACCCCTATGTATGGGGCTGCTGATCTCTGTGCCGGTCATTGTACAGTTACAGTATGTACTGCGCTCCCTGATCACCCCTATGTACGGTGCTGCTGATCTCTGTGCTGGTCATTGTACAGTTACAGTATGTACTGTGCTCCCTGATCACCCCTATGTATGGTGCTGCTGATCTCTGTGCCGGTCGTTGTACAGTTACAGTATGTACTGCGCTCCCTGATCACCCCTATGTATGGGGCTGCTGATCTCTGTGCTGGTCATTGTACAGTTACAGTAAGTACTGCGCTCCCTGATCACCCCTATCTATGGGGCTTCTGATCTCTGTGCTGGTCATTGTACAGTTACAGTATGTACTGCGCTCCCTGATCACCCCTATGTACAGGGCTGCTGATCTCTGTGCTGGTCATTGTACAGTTACAGTATGTACTGCGCTCCCTGATCACCCCTATGTACGGGGCTGCTGATCTCTGTGCTGGTCATTGTACAGTTACAGTATGTACTGCGTTCCCTGATCACCCCTATGTATGGTGCTGCTGATCTCTGTGCTGGTCATTGTACAGTTACAGTAAGTACTGCGCTCCCTGATCACCCCTATGTATGGTGCTGCTGATCTCTGTGCTGGTCATTGTACAGTTACGGTATGTACTGTGCTCCCTGATCACCCCTATGTACGGGGCTGCTGATCTCTGTGCTGGTCATTGTACAGTTACAGTATGTACTGCGCTCCCTGATCACCCCTATGTATGGTGCTGCTGATCTCTGTGCTGGACATTGTACAGTTACAGTATGTACTGCGCTCCCTGATCACCCCTATCTATGGGGCTGCTGATCTCTGTGCCGGTCATTGTACAGTTACAGTAAGTACTGCGCTCCGTGATCACCCCTATGTATGGGGCTGCTGATCTCTGTGCTGGTCATTGTACAGTTACAGTATGTACTGCGCTCCCTGATCACCCCTATGTACGGGGCTGCTGATCTCTGTGCCGGTTATTGTACAGTTACAGTAAGTACTGCGCTCCCTGATCACCCCTATGTACGGGGCTGCTGATCTCTGTGCTGGTCATTGTACAGTTACAGTATGTACTGCGCTCCCTGATCACCCCTATGTACGGGGCTGCTGATCTCTGTGCTGGTCATTGTACAGTTACAGTAAGTACTGCGCTCCCTGATCACCCCTATGTACGGGGCTGCTGATCTCTGTGCTGGTCATTGTACAGTTACAGTATGTACTGCGCTCCCTGATCACCCCTATGTACAGGGCTGCTGATCTCTGTGCTGGACATTGTACAGTTACAGTATGTACTGTGCTCCCTGATCACCCCTATGTACGGGGCTGCTGATCTCTGTGCTGGTCATTGTACAGTTACAGTATGTACTGTGCTCCCTGATCACCCCTATGTATGGGGCTGCTGATCTCTGTGCTGGTCATTGTACAGTTACAGTATGTACTGTGCTCCCTGATCACCCCTATGTATGGGGCTGCTGATCTCTGTGCTGGTCATTGTACAGTTACAGTAAGTACTGCGCTCCCTGATCACCCATATGTATGGTGCTGCTGATCTCTGTGCTGGTCGTTGTACAGTTACAGTAAGTACTGCGCTCCCTGATCACCCCTATGTACAGGGCTGCTGATCTCTGTGCTGGTCATTGTACAGTTACAGTATGTACTGCGCTCCCTGATCACCCCTATCTATGGGGCTGCTGATCTCTGTGCCGGTCATTGTACAGTTACAGTATGTACTGTGCTCCCTGATCACCCCTATGTACGGGGCTGCTGATCTCTGTGCTGGTCATTGTACAGTTACAGTAAGTACTGCGCTCCCTGATCACCCCTATGTACGGGGCTGCTGATCTCTGTGCTGGTCATTGTACAGTTACAGTATGTACTGCGCTCCCTGATCACCCCTATCTATGGGGCTGCTGATCTCTGTGCTGGTCATTGTACAGTTACAGTAAGTACTGCGCTCCCTGATCACCCCTATGTACGGGGCTGCTGATCTCTGTGCCGGTCATTGTACAGTTACAGTATGTACTGCGCTCCCTGATCACCCCTATCTATGGGGCTGCTGATCTCTGTGCTGGTCATTGTACAGTTACAGTAAGTACTGCGCTCCCTGATCACCCCTATGTACAGGGCTGCTGATCTCTGTGCTGGTCATTGTACAGTTAACAGTATGTACTGCGCTCCCTGATCACCCCTATGTACGGGGCTGCTGATCTCTGTGCTGGTCATTGTACAGTTACAGTAAGTACTGCGCTCCCTGATCACCCCTATGTACGGTGCTGCTGATCTCTGTGCTGGTCATTGTACAGTTACAGTAAGTACTGCGCTCCCTGATCACCCCTATGTATGGTGCTGCTGATCTCTGTGCTGGTCATTGTACAGTTACAGTATGTACTGCGCTCCCCGATCACCCCTATGTACGGGGCTGCGGATCTCTGTGCCGGTCATTGTACAGTTACAGTAAGTACTGTGCTCCCTGATCACCCCTATGTACGGGGCTGCTGATCTCTGTGCTGGTCATTGTACAGTTACAGTATGTACTGAGCTGCCTGATCACCCCTATGTATGGGGCTGCTGATCTCAGTGCCGGTCATTGTACAGTTACAGTATGTACTGCGCTCCCTGATCACCCCTATGTATGGTGCTGCTGATCTCTGTGCCGGTCATTGTACAGTTACAGTAAGTACTGCGCTCCCTGATCACCCCTATGTATGGGGCTGCTGATCTCTGTGCTGGTCATTGTACAGTTACAGTATGTACTGAGCTGCCTGATCACCCCTATGTATGGTGCTGCTGATCTCTGTGCTGGTCATTGTACAGTTACAGTAAGTACTGCGCTCCCTGATCACCCCTATGTACGGGGCTGCTGATCTCTGTGCTGGTCATTGTACAGTTACAGTATGTACTGCGCTCCCTGATCACCCCTATGTACGGGGCTGCTGATCTCAGTGCCGGTCATTGTACAGTTACAGTATGTACTGCGCTCCCTGATCACCCCTATGTACGGGGCTGCTGATCTCTGTGCTGGTCATTGTACAGTTACAGTATGTACTGAGCTGCCTGATCACCCCTATGTATGGGGCTGCTGATCTCAGTGCTGGTCATTGTACAGTTACAGTATGTACTGCGCTCCCTGATCACCCCTATGTACGGGGCTGCTGATCTCTGTGCTGGTCATTGTACAGTTACAGTATGTACTGCGCTCCCTGATCACCCCTATGTACGGTGCTGCTGATCTCTGTGCTGGTCATTGTACAGTTACAGTAAGTACTGCGCTCCCTGATCACCCCTATGTACGGGGCTGCTGATCTCTGTGCTGGTCATTGTACAGTTACAGTATGTACTGCGCTCCCTGATCACCCCTATGTACAGGGCTGCTGATCTCTGTGCCGGTTATTGTACAGTTACAGTAAGTACTGCGCTCCCTGATCACCCCTATGTACGGGGCTGCTGATCTCTGTGCTGGTCATTGTACAGTTACAGTATGTACTGCGCTCCCTGATCACCCCTATGTACGGGGCTGCTGATCTCTGTGCTGGTCATTGTACAGTTACAGTATGTACTGCGCTCCCTGATCACCTGGAGCTGCAGAGACTTATTTATAAATACCAGTAATAATTGGCAGCTCTTCAGACAAGGTCTCATACTACTATGGGACTCATTGCCAGGATGATGTAACAGCACTAGTGTGTACTTACAATAGCACGTCCCCCGCAGCGGGTTCCCCAAATACCGGTTCTCAGAGTCACATCTGCAGGGAGAGAAGGAAGAGACATCAGTGGCTGCTGGCACCATGCACACCAGTGTTACCCCAAATCCCTGATTGGTAAGTATGGCAGAGAACACTCTATTCAGGAGGCCAGGCTACACATGTGTGTACAATCTGAATTCGCATCGCAGCCGCACACAGTACCAGGCACACTACATTAGTAACGTCGCACAATGGCTACGTGCCAGCATCAGTAGTCAGGGTTTTTGTCACATTAGTAATGAGACACATATCTGAGAACAGGGGTGTGTGGTATATCTGAGGACAGGGGTATGTGGTATATCTGAGGACAGGGGTATGTGGTATAGCTGAGGACAGGGGTATGTGGTATATCTGAGGACAGGGGTATGTGGTATAGCTGAGGACAGGGGTATGTGGTATATCTGAGGACAGGGGTATGTGGTATAGCTGAGGAAAGGGGTATGTGGTGTATGTGGTATATCTGAGGACAGGGGTATGTGGTATAGCTGAAGACAGGGGTATGTGGTATAGCTGAGGACATGGGTATGTGGTATATCTGAGAATAGGTATATGTGGTATATCTGTGGACACGGGTATGTGGTATATCTGAGGACAGGGGTGTGTGTGTGTGTGTGTGTGTGTGGTGTATCTGAGGACAGATGTGTGTGGTATATCTGAGGACAGGGGTATGTGGTATATCTGAGGACAGGGGTATGTGGTATAGCTGAGAACAGGTATATGTGGTATATCTCTGGACAGGGGTATGTGGTATATCTGAGGACAGGGGTGGGTGTGTGTGGTGTATCTGAGGACAGATGTGTGTGGTATATCTGAGGACAGGGGTATGTGGTATATCTGAGGACAGGGGTATGTGGTATAGCTGAGGACAGGGGTATGTGGTATATCTGAGGACAGGGGTATGTGGTATATCTGAGGACAGGGGTATGTGGTATAGCTGAGGACAGGGGTATGTGGTTATAGCTGAGGACAGGGGTATGTGGTATAGCTGAGGACAGGGGTATGTGGTATATCTGAGGACAGGGGTATGTGGTATAGCTGAGGACAGGGGTATGTGGTATAGCTGAGGACAGGGGTATGTGGTATAGCTGAGGACAGGGGTATGTGGTATATGTGGTATAGCTGAGGACAGGGGTATGTGGTATAGCTGAGGACAGGCGTATGTGGTATAGCTGAGGACAGGGGTATGTGGTATAGCTGAGGACAGGGGTATGTGGTATATCTGAGGACACTGGTATGTGGTATATGTGGAATATCTGTGGACAGGGGTATGTGGTGTATCTGAGGACAGGGGTGTGTGTGTGTGTGTGTGGTGTATCTGAGGACAGGGGTATGTGGTATATTGGATAACAGGGGTATGTGGTATATCTGAGGACAGGGGTATGTGGTATATCTGAGGACAGGGGTATGTGGTATATCTGAGGACAGGGGTATGTGGTATATCTGAAGACAGGGGTATGTGGTATATGTGGTATATCTGAGGACAGGGGTATGTGGTATATCTGAGGACAGGGGTATGTGGTATAGCTGAGGACAGGGGTATGTGGTATAGCTGAGGACAGGGGTATGTGGTATATCTGAGGACAGGGGTATGTGGTATATCTGAGGACAGGGGTATGTGGTATATCTGAGGACAGGGGTATTTGGTATAGCTGAGGACAGGGGTATGTGGTATATCTGAGGAAAGGGGTATGTGGTATATCTGAGGACAGAAGTATGTGGTATATCTGAGAACAGGTATATGTGGTATATCTGTGGACAGGGGTATGTGGTATATCTGAGGACAGGGGTGTGTGTGGTGTATCTGAGGACAGGTGTGTGTGGTTTATCTGAGGACAGGGGTATGTGGTATATCTGAGGACAGGGGTATGTGGTATAGCTGAGGACAGGGGTATGTGGTATATCTGAGGACAGGGGTATGTGGGATAGCTGAGGACAGGGGTATGTGGTATAGCTGAGGACAGGGGTATGTGGTATAGCTGAGGACAGGGGTATGTGGTATAACTGAGGACATGGGTATGTGGTATATGTGGTATAGCTGAGGACAGGGGTATGTGGTATAGCTGAGGACAGGGGTATGTGGTATATCTGAGGACAGGGGTATGTGGTATATGTGGTATAGCTGAGGACAGGGGTATGTGGTATAGCTGAGGACAGGGGTATGTGGTATAGCTGAGGACAGGGGTATGTGGTATATCTGAGGACAGGGGTATGTGGTATATGTGGTATATCTGTGGACAGGGGTATGTGGTATATCTGAGGACAGGGGTGTGTGTGTGTGTGGTGTATCTGAGGACAGGGGTATGTGGTATACCTGAGGACAGGGGTATGTGGTATATCTGAGGACAGGGGTATGTGGTATATCTGAGAACAGGTATATGTGGTATATCTGTGGACAGGGGTATGTGGTATATCTGAGGACAGGGGTGTGTGGTATATCTGAGGACAGGGGTATGTGGTATATCTGAAGACAGGGGTATGTGGTATATCTGAGGACAGGTGTGTGGTATATCTGAGGACAGGGGGGTGTGTGTGTGTGTGTGGTATATCTGAGGACAGGTGTGTGTGGTATATCTGAGGACAGGGGTATGTGGTATATCTGAGGACAGGTGTGTGGTATATCTGAGGACAGGGGTGTGTGTGTGTGTGTGGTATATCTGAGGACAGGTGTGTGGTATATCTGAGGACAGGGGTGTGTGTGTGTGTGGTATATCTGAGGACAGATGTGTGTGTTATATCTGAGGACAGGGGTGTGTGGTATATCTGAGGACAGG
The DNA here is from genome assembly GCF_055691185.1 of Crinia signifera. NCBI lineage: Eukaryota > Metazoa > Chordata > Amphibia > Anura > Myobatrachidae > Crinia > Crinia signifera. The sequence goes on along the minus strand of NC_139222.1, from coordinate 289,283,357 downwards.
GGTATGTGGTATAGCTGAGGACAGGGGTATGTGGTATATCTGAGGACAGGGGTGTGTGGTATATCTGAGGACAGGGGTATGTGGTATATCATAGGACAGGTGTGTGTGGTATATCTGAGGACAGGTGTGTGTGTGTGGTGTATCTGAGGACAGGTGTGTGTGGTATATCTGAGGACAGGGGTATGTGGTATATCTGAGGACAGGGGTATGTGGTATATCTGAGGACAGGGGTATGTGGTATATCTGAAGACAGGGGTATGTGGTATATGTGGTATATCTGAGGACAGGGGTATGTGGTATATCTGAGGACAGGGGCATGTGGTATAGCTGAGGACAGGGGTATGTGGTATAGCTGAGGACAGGGGTATGTGGTATATCTGAGGACAGGGGTATGTGGTATATCTGAGGACAGGGGTATGTGGTATATCTGAGGACAGGGGTATGTGGTATAGCTGAGGACAGGGGTATGTGGTATATCTGAGGAAAGGGGTATGTGGTATATCTGAGAACAGGTATATGTGGTATATCTGAGAACAGGTATATGTGGTATATCTGTGGACAGGGGTATGTGGTATATCTGAGGACAGGGGTGTGTGTGTGGTGTATCTGAGGACAGGAGTGTGTGGTATATCTGAGGACAGGGGTATGTGGTATATCTGAGGACAGGGGTATGTGGTATAGCTGAGGACAGGGGTATGTGGTATATCTGAGGACAGGGGTATGTGGGATAGCTGAGGACAGGGGTATGTGGTATAGCTGAGGACAGGGGTATGTGGTATAGCTGAGGACAGGGGTATGTGGTATAACTGAGGACATGGGTATGTGGTATATGTGGTATAGCTGAGGACAGGGGTATGTGGTATAGCTGAGGACAGGGGTATGTGGTATATCTGAGGACAGGGGTATGTGGTATATGTGGTATAGCTGAGGACAGGGGTATGTGGTATAGCTGAGGACAGGGGTATGTGGTATAGCTGAGGACAGGGGTATGTGGTATATCTGTGGACAGGGGTATGTGGTATATCTGAGGACAGGGGTGTGTGTGTGTGTGGTGTATCTGAGGACAGGGGTATGTGGTATACCTGAGGACAGGGGTATGTGGTATATCTGAGGACAGGGGTATGTGGTATATCTGAGAACAGGTATATGTGGTATATCTGTGGACAGGGGTATGTGGTATATCTGAGGACAGGGGTGTGTGGTATATCTGAGGACAGGGGTATGTGGTATATCTGAAGACAGGGGTATGTGGTATATCTGAGGACAGGTGTGTGGTATATCTGAGGACAGGGGTGTGTGTGTGTGTGTGTGGTATATCTGAGGACAGGTGTGTGTGGTATATCTGAGGACAGGGGTATGTGGTATATCTGAGGACAGGTGTGTGGTATATCTGAGGACAGGGGTGTGTGTGTGTGTGGTATATCTGAGGACAGGGGTGTGTGTGTGTGTGTGTGTGGTATATCTGAGGACAGATGTGTGTGTTATATCTGAGGACAGGGGTGTGTGGTATATCTGAGGACAGGGGTATGTGGTATAGCTGAGGACAGGGGTATGTGGTATATCTGAGGACAGGGGTGTGTGGTATATCTGAGGACAGGGGTATGTGGTATATCATAGGACAGGTGTGTGTGGTATATCTGAGGACAGGTGTGTGTGTGTGGTGTATCTGAGGACAGGTGTGTGTGGTATATCTGAGGACAGGGGTATGTGGTATAGCTGAGGGCCGGCACTACATACAGCCCCCCCATATGTATGAAATAGCGACAGGCGCGGCTATAGACCCGCACTACATTACCACAGAAGCGCAGTAACAAAGTGATACATGGTAATATATTGTGAATGCTGTCTGATAATTTAGGGTCTGTGTAATTGTCTCTTACAATCAGGCGGTGGAAGAGGAAATATCAGCACAATACGGGGTGCCGGGCGCCGCGCACTATTCCTGCAACATCCAGATAAAGGCGGCTCGTAAATATTACTCTGTATCAATCTGTGCAATATACGACCTGGCCTTTACAGCAAGAAATATGAGGAAACAAGGCAGCGAAGGAATACCGCGGGGAAGGGAGAAATACGTGCACTGGACGGCTGCTCGCACAGAGATTAGATACTCGCCAGCTGGATATATAGTGTCAGCTCCGGCGTTATCTCCCCTGTAATAAACCCACACTGCCTGCCATCGCCGCCGGTAACCCCTTCAGGACCGGATACCCTCTACAATCCCCCAGTGGTTAGGAAGCAGTGATGGGGCTCATTCAGAGCTGGGCGCAGTTGGCCGCTGGTTTTGGATCTGCAGGTCTGGGGATGCAGTGTCGCTCATAGTGCACCAAGGGGTATGGGTAACCAGGTAAACCACTGAATGTCGACATCTGAAATAGGTTGACATGGGGAGGGTTGACAGGGTCCGAAGGTTGACACAAGCATTAGGTTGAAAATGGGAATTTCGACAGCCAAAAGGTCAACATGCTTTTTTAATGGTTTTTTTTTGTCCCAGATGTCGACACAGTCGACATGCACACTATATAAGTGTACCACTCGCCATGCTTCGGGCACGGTGCATCGGTGCGCTCCGTAGTGGATGGTAGGGCATGACATACCGCCTGTCGGCACATGTCAGCTAAAAAAAAAAAAAGGGTAAAACTCATCTTGACCTTTGGACTGTTGGGTTTCCTGTTGTTGACCTAATGCTTGTGTCGCCCTTACGACCCTGTGGAACTATGTCAGGTGTCGACGTTCAGTGGTTGAACCAAAGCATGTCGACCGTAATAGGGCGGAACTATTCCACGTTATGTTATACATCGCACGCTGTAATGCGTATATTTCATGCTGTATATTGCGTCACACAAGAGAGCGAGGGAGCGAGCGCTACATTCCGGTAACGGTGACATACATGTATAATTACCCACTCTGTGACGCGCAATGGCGAAAAACTAAAACGCGCTACTGCAGCACATACAGAATGCACCTTAGGGCTCTCAGCGGGTGATACGGACGATTCTACACCCCTTAGCCAGGCGATGGGCGCAGCAGGCGACGGTCCGTACAGCGACACGCGTGTTTATCCGCCATATGTCGAGCTGTAGGTGTGTGGTGATGTCATCTCTATTAGCGCGCACGTACGCCATAGCAGAACGCCCAACAGGCGCATTATCGCTTACGCCAAGGACCGAGGAGCGCACGTATAGAGACTGTGCGATCTGTGCTGCATACAGAACACAACCGCTGGCGTTACCGAAGCCGCAGAGGAGCCCTCGACGCCGTCTCCCCGGGTAATTAAATGCCCAGAAATGGAGAAGTGAACGGAATAAATTTGCCACTTCTATAAAGAGGTTTTTATTACGGAGAACATTAAAAACACACCTGCCTCCGAAGCGTTACACTCTCTTAAATAAAAAGCTAATATCCGCACGCTGCAAACTGCCGCGCGAGGGTGACACTTTTATGCTGATGGGTTTTAGTGCGCGACCGGTGCTAAGCACTAATTAGCCTCATCCCTTTCCAACACAAATCCCATTCCCCGAAAAAACAATATTTGCCTGGCTTAGAATACGTTTTACAAGCGCTCGAGCACTTCCCCGGGAGCCCATCACGTCCGCCGCCTCCGTCCTGCGCTATATAAACTATCGCTGGAGTCGCGCCAATGATTCCTGCTCAGTGCACCGGGTTTCATGTGATTTGGTTTGCGCCATGTCTTTTTCGCCTGAACGAGCGTCTTAATTATAATGAGGTGCAACATTTACATGTGTGCGGCTGAGTCTCTATCTAGTCCGCAGCGTTCAACCGCGCCAAGTTCAGATGGGCTCCGTATACAGACTCGGACGCACACAGATATACAATCAGTGCCGTATGGCTAGCGTTGAGAGTTGTTTAGTGAATGCTCGATCGAATTCATCACTCTGAATAGGGCCCCGTAAACTACACCTATATATCTGACGCTGTTTCCCCTGAACCTTCCCGGGAGGATTTCAGACGATTTTGTACTTTGTCCTCATTTCGGCATACGATATATCTCATGCAATTGATGAAGCCGAGATAATTAGCATGGACTATATATGATGGTATACAATTGTACCATACAATGTATCTGATGGGCTGGGTTAGAGGGCTAGGGGGACTGGAAACGTCAGTCAATGTTCCTGCGATATATTGCATACGATATATTTCATGCGCAAAAAGCAATCCTTTTCCCATCCGATTCCGATAAATCATAGATGCAGACCAACCAACCTACGGGTTTCTGTCCGACGCTCACAGAACCGCACATTGGATCGGATGGAAAACACAAACGATGTGGCATTTTTTAGACAATATATCAACCCAAATGATCGTAATCAGCCGAAACCGTTCTAGTGTACGGGGGCCTTTACGATGCACAGGTTGTTAGCGATGCCCGCTCGTGTCTGTACATGCAGAACCACGGAGGATAACGCTAGCGCTGACAGACTGTTGTGTACATACACAGTTAACACAAAGCAGCGGATATCTGTGTTGTACACCAGACCTCCTGCATCTATCACCCAGATCCGCCTCTAATCCCAGCTCCTGCCTGTATCTCTCCCCAATGCCTGCGCGCCGTGTGATTGGACAACACTGGGAAGAACGCACGCGGCCTAGTTCTCATGCCGGATTGTATGGGATCTGAGGTGCTCTGTAGATCGGCCTCAGGAGGACGGATGTGAGATTTAGGGCTTGTTTACATTTGCCATTTAGTTTTCTATGCTGATTTACAGTGTATCCGGGAATGGAGCAGGACGGCGCCTGCCATATATATATATATACTGGAATGTGCTGGGATGTCACCAGAAAGCACGCCGCCATCACAGTTCTGCATTGAGTAATGTTCTGCTGAGCAGAGCACGTGTCCCGGACCTGCACCAAGCAGAGCACCGAGTACGGGGCGGTGTGTTCCACCATAAACCCATATGTGGAGCATAACTGCATATATGACTGTCTATAGAAATATCCAGGTATTGCTAATAGAGAGTGCAGGGCGGGCTCACTGGTGTATGTCAGAGCTCCGCCTACAGCGCTGAGTACTATGTTTCTGGATCTACCAGAGCAGCACCACACACGTGTTACTAGCATCCCTGCCTCACAGCGCTGACTGAGTGTATATATAGCTATGGCAGGGGATATGGAGTGTAAGCACCACCAGTATAGGGGATATGGAGTGTAAGCACCACCAGTATAGGGGGTATAGAGTGTAAGCACCACCAGTATAGGGGATATGGAGTGTAATCACCTCCTGTATAGGGGATATAGAGTGTAAGCACCACCGGTATAGGGGATATAGAGTGTAAGCACCACCAGTATAGGGAATATGGAGTGTAATCACCACCAGTATAGGGGATATGGAGTGTAAGCACCACCAGTATAGGGGATATGGAGTGTAATCACCTCCTGTATAGGGGATATAGAGTGTAAGCACCACCAGTATAGGGGATATAGAGTGTAAGCACCACCAGTATAGGGGATATAGAGTGTAATCACCACCTGTATAGGGGATATGGAGTGTAATCACCTCCTGTATAGGGGATATAGAGTGTAAGCACCACCAGTATAGGGGATATAGAGTGTAAGCACCACCAGTATAGGGGGTATAGAGTGTAAGCACCACCAGTATAGGGGATATAGAGTGTAAGCACCACCAGTATAGGGGGTATAGAGTGTAAGCACCACCAGTATAGGGGATATAGAGTGTAAGCACCACCAGTATAGGGGCTATAGAGTGTAAGCACCACCGGTATAGGGGATATAGAGTGTAAGCACCACCAGTATAGGGGCTATAGAGTGTAAGCACCACCAGTATAAGGGATATGGAGTGTAAGCACCACCAGTATAGGGGATATGGAGTGTAAGCACCACCAGTATAGGGGATATGGAGTGTAAGCACCACCAGTATAGGGGATATGGAGTGTAAGCACCACCAGTATAGGGGATATGGAGTGTAAGCACCACCAGTATAGGGGATATAGAGTGTAATCACCTTCTGTATAGGGGGTATAGAGTGTAAGCACCACCAGTATAGGGGATATAGAGTGTAAGCAACACCAGTATAGGGGATATAGAGTGTAAGCACCACCAGTATAGGGGATATAGAGTGTAAGCAGCACCAGTATAGGGGATATGGAGTGTAATCACCTCCTGTATAGGGGATATGGAGTGTAAGCACCACCAGTATAGGGGATATGGAGTGTAATCACCTCCTGTATAGGGGATATAGAGTGTAAGCAGCACCAGTATAGGGGATATAGAGTGTAATCACCTCCTGTATAGGGGATATAGAGTGTAAGCAGCACCAGTATAGGGGATATAGAGTGTAAGCACCACCAGTATAGGGGATATAGAGTGTAAGAACCACCGGTATAGGGGATATAGAGTGTAAGCACCACCAGTATAGGGGATATGGAGTGTAAGCACCTCCTGTATAGGGGATATAGAGTGTAAGCACCACCAGTATAGGGGATATAGAGTGTAAGCACCACCAGTATAGGGGATATAGAGTGTAATCACCTCCTGTATAGGGGATATAGAGTGTAAGAACCACCGGTATAGGGGATATAGAGTGTAAGCACCACCAGTATAGGGGATATAGAGTGTAAGCACCACCAGTATAGGGGATATAGAGTGTAAGCACCACCAGTATAGGGGATATGGAGTGTAATCACCTCCTGTATAGGGGATATAGAGTGTAAGCAGCACCAGTATAGGGGATATGGAGTGTAATCACCTCCTGTATAGGGGATATAGAGTGTAAGCACCACCAGTATAGGGGATATGGAGTGTAATCACCTCCTGTATAGGGGATATGGAGTGTAAGCACCACCAGTATAGGGGATATAGAGTGTAATCACCTCCTGTATAGGGGATATAGAGTGTAAGAACCACCGGTATAGGGGATATAGAGTGTAAGCACCACCAGTATAGGGGATATAGAGTGTAAGCACCACCGGTATAGGGGATATAGAGTGTAAGCACCACCAGTATAGGGGATATAGAGTGTAAGCACCACCAGTATAGGGGATATGGAGTGTAATCACCTTCTGTATAGGGGGTATAGAGTGTAAGCACCACCAGTATAGGGGATATAGAGTGTAAGCACCACCAGTATAGGGGATATAGAGTGTAAGCACCACCAGTATAGGGGATATGGAGTGTAATCACCTCCTGTATAGGGGATATAGAGTGTAAGCAGCACCAGTATAGGGGATATAGAGTGTAATCACCTCCTGTATAGGGGATATGGAGTGTAAGCACCACCAGTATAGGGGATATGGAGTGTAATCACCTCCTGTATAGGGGATATAGAGTGTAAGAACCACCGGTATAGGGGATATAGAGTGTAAGCACCACTGGTATAGAAGATATAGAGTGTAAGCACCACCGGTATAGGTGATATAGAGTGTAAGCACCACCGGTATAGGAGATATAGAGTGTAATCACCACCGGTATAGGTGATATAGAGTGTAAGCACCACCGGTATAGGAGATATAGAGTGTAAGCACCACCGGTATAGGAGATATAGAGTGTAAGCACCACCGGTATAGGGGATATAGAGTGTAAGCAGCACGGGAAGGGAATATAACGTTCCTAGCGCAGTTCTGCATGCTGCCACCGCCCCCTGGTAATACTGCTGGGACCCTCATTGCTTATGTGATCCTAAGCTATATGTAATGACGATAATCTATGCCACCTAGATCTAGCGGAGACGTGTCACAGTAATGAAGGCACAATGTGAGCAGAGATTATTTCTTTCTTTTACTTAATTAGATCATGTTGCACATTTGGAAGCTGACGGCCGTTACACATTGTGTCCGTATAAGAGCCATGTACTATGGATCACTCCGCTGTCTCCTGTCTGATTACATACTTAGCACTAATTAAGTCATCTTCAGCGGCAGCGGCAGGCTGCATGTTACCTCCACACATACAGAACGATGCCACGTGACAGCCACTCCGGAGGGGTCGGGTGCAGGATGTCGCTCCGACAGTGGGGATCCCAACAGTCAGTATCCCGACGTGGTGGTGCACAAGGAAAACTAGTCATATGAAAAAAGTGCAATGCTGACATTCAGCTGTCCGGATAATGCTGACCCTGGGGGCCTCAGTGTTGTGTATGTCAGCTTGTCGGAAGCTGGTCAGCACGGGCGGATCCGCACTTCCCATGGACGCACACCGACGCGGCAGTGACGCACACGATGGTTCTCATATTTCAGTAAAGTGTAATGATAATGTGGAGGTCAGGCCGGAGTCTGTACTGTCACTACCCGCATTTCTGTTCTAACCACTGAAAATGTCGCACTGACTTCTTACAACCCTCCGGGGGCAGAACTGACCTGGCGGACACAGAGGCGCCATATAATCTACGCCGCGACTCTGCCGCACAGCCAGACCTGTGTACGGTACAGCTCGGAGGACGGGTCTGTATAATAGCTGTCTGAGTAATTGCTATAATGTATATTACAAAATAAAGTGACAGTATTTAATCATCTGAGTAAGTTACCCCCTCGATGCATTAGGATAAATAATTAGCATAATTGCGCAGAGAATTGGGGCCTGCGTTCTCCCCGGTCTCTGTCATCCTTCGCCGCGGCGGTGAGATGAGATTTCCTCTACAAGCAGAACCACGATGAGTCTGTAAAATGCTGTTTTTCAGGGGATGCAATGATAGACAGCATCATAAAGGTGCATCTTACGTTCTGTTTGTGCAGCACTACGACGCCGCGACAAACAGCTGTGAATCCGGAGGTCAATAGTAGTTACCGCGGAGTAATTACCAGCACCATGTCCGCCAGACCCAATATCATTTCTCTCATGTCCGCCCTACATTTTATCTATATTTTCTTATTAAGCCTGTGACGTTCGGTGAAATTACAGAGATTTATGTGGTAGGATTCAGACAAAACATCAACCGAGTCCGGCTCTGTCGACATCAAATGACTGCGGCGGTGGGGGGGGGGGGGGGGGGGAGGGGTAGAGTTGTACCTTTAGCGCATTTCACCTATAGGAATTTGGCGTTACGTATTGCTGGTCTACACCGCTAACAACATACGTGAACTGGCCGCCGATTGTGACTGACTGGCGTTACGCAGAAGGTGGGAGCTTTTGTACAACATAAGAATTTAAACTGCGTTACACTATGCCAACGTCTAATCTCCGGAGGCAGCCATGTTGTAATGACTGTGTACTAAGAGTGCTGGGGAAATCCCGCTGTCCTGGCCATGGAGAAAGGGCTGCGAATGACACGTTTAGCATCCGGGGGCTCTGGTGATGACGTCACGTTACAATACCACATTTGTGTCTGTGTTATGTAACACCAGCGTCATGTCTAGATAAAGATCCGGAGCAACACAAGTAACATCGGGGTCCGCGCACCCACAGGACCCTCCGCATTCTGCAATGTCACGCACAGTCTGACCTTCTCAGAAGACGACGCCTCCAGCGACTCGTCGCATGAAGGGCTGAATCGCTAATTGCTGTAATTTCGCCGTCACGTCTCCAGCGATCGGCCGAGGGGGGATTTACTTCCATCCTGGCTGAACTTAAATAGAATCGTTCTGGCATTTTACGTTTATTGACGCCCACACATTTCACGCTGCGGCCAGAGAAATTGTTACAAGTCATTTAATCATATTAATAACACATCGTTCCACACGTAGGGGGGCAGCCAGAGAGTACAATAATACCACTTACTTCATTTAAGGACATATTACCCCCCTACGGAACGTGCTGGGCTGTGTTAGACGTACCAGGGACAGGGGAGCGAGTCTCCCCCACCTTCAGATCTCACTTTATAACAACGCTGTCATCATTAGTCATAATACTGTAACAAGATCCGTCCAGGCAGCGAGGGCCTGACAGCTACTCGGGCCCCCGGGACTCTGTGTGATACCATTAAACCTGTTTTAGTCCGAGGTCTTGCGTTACCGGAATGAACAAAGGGTTTGACTTAAACAATGGAGACCTGACAATGACATTTGCTTCCCTTACACGACTTGGTAGAATTCAGACTGTTTAGCTGGCCGAATAATGTTTACATGTTGGACACGTACTCAGAACACGCTTCAGAATCCCGCCAAATAATTACACGACAACTATAATTGGCGTCCGGGTGATTGCGCAAGCAGTAAGCATGGATCCAAGTCCCACGGACACGGGGGAGCTGTTTACGACCCCTGTACAGGACAGAGCTTGGCTGGGTGCGCTGGCTGTATCGCAGTCCTGCCGAGTTCTCGTAAATGTGGGATCTTGGTCCAGTTGTGGTGTCGGAGGTTACAGCAGAATCCAGGAAAGTGTCATTGCATTATAACAACACCCATTCACCCGCCATATATAATACACCAGGGGCCTCATTCAGCATGACTATGGGTAAATTTAGTGACAGGACAACTTCTGGCAGTAGGCTGTGAGGGGAAAAGGCCAACGCGTCCATCAAGTACCTCGCCATGGTGAGCCCGCAGGATTTTGTGGGCGCATAACTAAAGTTCAAGCACTTCACTATACAACTAAGCTCTCACACAGTACAGCCCTGACCAACACACCCAACCAGCATCCTCGGTACCTGGATGGAACACAGGCCCTGACCAACACACCCAACCAGCATCCTCGGTACCTGGATGGAACACAGGCCCTGACCAACACACCCAACCAGCATGCTCGGTACCTGGATGGAACACAGGCCCTGACCAACACACCCAACCAGCATCCTCGGTACCTGGATGGAACACAGGCCCTGACCAACACACCCAACCAGCATCCTCGGTTCCTGGATGGAACACAGGCCCTGACCAACACACCCAACCTGCATCATCGGTACCTGGATGGAACACAGGCCCTGACCAGTTAGCTATGCACAAGCAGGAGAGCGGAGTCACAAGTGAGCAGCCAATGTGGGGTCTTTCAATAATAGGAAAGGGGGCGAAAAGCGCCTGATTTTACAAATGGGGTATAACACAAAGAAATGCCGACAATTCCAAATATTCACGTGTTTGTTGCAGCTTACAGCAGGGAAGTATGGACAGGAAATCCCCCCACTCACAACGCACCACACATCAATAAATCTCCCCACGCACAACACGCCACACATCAAGAAATCTCCCCCCACGCACAGCACGCCACACATCAATAAATCTCCCCATGCACAACACGCCACACATCAAGAAATCTCCCCCCACGCACAGCACGCCACACATCAATCCCCACGCACAACACGCCACACATCAAGAAATCTCCCCCCACGCCACACATCAAGAAATCTCCCCACGCACAACACGCCACACATCAAGAAATCTCCCCCCACGCACAACACGCCACACATCAAGAAATCACCCCACGCACAACACGCCACACATCAAGAAATCTCCCCCCACGCACAGCACGCCACACATCAATAAATCTCCCCATGCACAACACGCCACACATCAAGAAATCTCCCCCCACGCACAGCACGCCACACATCAATAAATCTCCCCACGCACAACAAGCCACACATCAAGAAATCTCCCCCCACGCCACACATCAAGAAATCTCCCCACGCACAACACGCCACACATCAAGAAATCTCCCCCCACGCACAACACGCCACACATCAAGAAATCTCCCCACGCACAACACGCCACACATCAAGAAATCTCCCCCCACGCACAACACGTCACACATCAAGAAATTTCCCCACACGCACAACACGCCACACATCAAGAAATCTCCCCCCACGCACAACACGCCACACATCAATAAATCTCCCCCCATGCACAACACGCCACACATCAATAAATCTCCCCCCACGCACAACACGCCACACATCAATAAATCTCCCCCACGCACAACACGCCACACATCAAGAAATCTCCCCCCACGCACAACACACCACACATCAAGAAATCTCCCCCCACGCACAACACACCACACATCAATAAATCTCCCCCCACGCACAACACGCCACACATCCTGACACACTAACAAGCCTGTGACATTAATATTTACTAATGTAACTTCTTATTGCATTGCAGGATCAGCCGCCCTGTATAGGGGGTGGGCACAGGTTGGTGATCACACAATCACATGCTGGTACTCACAGCTGGCAGTGGTCTCCTTTGATCCCCTTGGTTGTGCAGTGACATTTCCCAGTCTGCATCTCGCAAATGCTGGCGTGTCCATTACATTCACATGCTGCAATCAGGAGAGGAGAACATGAGGAACGATCCGCACACGTTACATAATGTTACATTACCATGCAAATAATAAATACAATTAGTGTATTCAGACGCGAAGGAACGGTGTAAAGCAACAGTCTCCCCGGAGCCGATACATCACAAGCATAACTGACGGCAAGGGATCACTCCTTACATTGACTCGTGAGCATAGGTCCCTATCACCAGGGGTCATAGGCTAGTGGATAAGTGTGCCCATCTCCATGCTTGGAGACCCGGGTCCTATTCTTAGAGCGGGGTATTTTTTTGTTTTTACAATACATTTACGAAACTTATATTTAATATAACTATGCACAACTAACGTGTGGGGGTGGGGGGGGGGGGGGGGCGGTAACCAGCTGTATTCAAAGACGCTGTCTTCAATTGCGCTTACTGTACGGTATGTGTGCATCCAAGTCCCCCACAATACAGTATACTGTGACAACTGTAATATTAATGGGCTGTATATTGTACTCCGGTTGTAAGGTGTATGGTGAGCTGGGGCAGGCAGTCCGATGGTGGAGGAGGAGCTGGGAAAAGCTCCTGGAGACGCCAAATTCCTAGGTGGGTGGCGGCTAATGCCAAAGAGCATTAAGGACGCCACCCTGAGTGAAGATCAAAGATAAGAATGCCTTAGAAACCCCTGGAGAGGAGGCGGCCATGAAAAAGAGCTTACAGGCCGCTGCCCCCAGGGGGAGCTCCAGAGACATAAAATATTAAACAATCAGTGTTGTGTTGTGATTGTAATATTGCCTTTGCAGGTGGACTATAGGTACCAGCAAGCCCTTAATGCCCCATATGCTGGTACTTGTGGATCTCCGAATACCAGCATGTTGGGCAAGCTTGCTGGGACCTGTAGTCCAACTGTAAAGGCCAATATTACTTTATGCAAAAGCCATGAACCCGGGGTGTGCAGGATAACCCCAGGCTTCAGCCCAGGCCTGCTGTGCCCTGGAGATGGGGAACCCATTTGTTTGGGAGGGTCCACAATTCCCCAATAATCCCCGGCCTGGACGGACTAGTTAGGGAGGATAATGCTTTGGCCATGGGACCCTGACACCTTGTGGCATTACGTGTCACGTGTATACCCTGTGGTTGTGGCATTACGTGTCACGTGTATACCCTGTGGTTGTGGCATTACGTGTCACGTGTATATCCTGTGGCTGTGGCATTACGTGTCATGTGTATATCCTGTGGCTGTGGCATTATGTGTCCCGTGTATACCCTGTGGCTGTGGCATTACGTGTCCCTTGTATACCCTGTGGCTGTGGCATTACGTGTCCTGTGTATACCCTGTGGCTGTGGCATTACGTGTCACGTGTATACCCTGGCTGTGGCATTACGTGTCATGTGTATACCCTGTGGCTGTGGCATTACGTGTACAGGACGCACGCACGGCACAGGAAGCAAGCACGGCACAGGACGCACGCACGGCACAGGATGCACGCACGGCCCAGGACGCACGCACGGCACAGGATGCACGCACAGCCCAGGACGCACGCACAGCCCAGGACGCACGCACACACGGCACAGGACGCACGCACGGCACAGGACGCACGCACGGCGTGTAACGCTGGACGCCAGTTCCACTGTTTAAATAGCAGTAATTCTGTGTTTATCTATTGTAGCGTAAGGAGACGCACGGACAGCAGCGTCCTTACACAAGTGTAACCTATGCCATTGGCTCCCATGAAGCCCTGGCTGAAACCCAGTAGCCATTTTGTTAACCTGAGTCTGGCCTACAGTATGTACAGTACTTTGACCATACCTTATACTCGCTCACTTATCCCTATAGAGTAATGAGATGTCTGTGATAAATGTCTGTTACACACACAGTACAGTACAGTAGTTCTTACGCTACAGGGCAGGTCAGTGAAGACTTCACACACACATCTGCAGAGTTCTATTGTATGATCCTATGGTGCAATTATACTGTCCATAAACACTATGGGAATATTTATTTCCTAACTGTCCCTCATATAGAACCTTGTATGCATACACAACGTTATATATACACATATACAGGACATAGGCAGGTTGTATACAGTGCAGACACGAGAGCCATGTGCCAGTCATAGATGGAGAATGTGCCAGGAAACCCCTACAGACCCGCAGAGAGAAATGCCACAACCAAGGTGGTGTTCCCCTGGCAGAGGGGCAGCTGCTGGCATTTATCCACGTACCACACCGGGGCCCTGCTGCATAAATAGACTACAAGACAGAACGCAGCAAGCTCACAGGAGACACAGCTAACATCTGCCTCCCTGCAGCAACAGCCTCTATGTCAGCCATAGATCTCTGCTGCGGTCGTCTCAGGGGCTCATCCTATCTGCATGATCATTAATTATCAGCACTCACATCGTTCACAGGTTCCCGTTACTCAGATCATTGTACAAGGCGCACACGGGCAGCAGGGTATACAGCGAGGGTCCTGGCCGGAGACTGCAGAGTGACACAGATCTCAGATAGAAACGAGGCCGATCGTCCTGGGAGATGTTCTGCAGCAGCCAGGATAATAAGATGGCAGTATATGAATTCATAACGTATTGATATGGTGCCACCAGTGATCGCCAGCGCCGCACATTGGTGCAACATGACATGTATACATAGTTACACACTGTAGTGGCACCCAAACTCCAGTACACCAGACACAGAGTGTCAATAGCAAGCTCTTCTGCCTAGTTGCTGTCTGCATAGAGGGGCACAGATCTGCACAAGTTGGGATGTGAAATACCACTGCACTGTGCGCTTAGCTGCTGCGCTGTGCATTAAGCTGCTGAGCCTCAAACACCCAATGCAGTTAACCAACCAGCCCCGTTCCAGCCACATAACTCCCATTCTCTGCTCCCACTGGCTGCCTGGAAAATGGCGAATCATTGTCAAGATTTACTGACCTACAAAGCCTGACATGACCAGAGCCCAAGGTGCCTGACGCAGCCCTGATCCATTACTGCCCCGCCCACTGCGACCTGCAGATGGCCTATTAGCAGCACCTACAATCTCCTGTAATACATCTGGGGTCCAGCATTCAGCCCTGTGACTCGGACTCTATGACGCACGTTACCCCGCTCACTGCGACCTGCAGATGGCCTACTAGCAGCACCTACAATCTCCTGTAATACATCCGGGGTCCAGCTTTCAGCCATGTGACTCGGACTCTATGACGCACGTTACCCCGCCCACTGCGACCTGCAGATGGCCTATTAGCAGCACCTACAATCTCCTGTAATACATCTGGGGTCCAGGGCCGCCAAGAGAAATTCTGGGCCCCGGTACAACAACTTCCTGGGGCCCCCACGGGTGGAGATTCCCGCACACTCTGCGGACCTTGTGTTACGCCACTGCTTCCAAGGTGGATACACGTACAAAAATTTACACTGTAATGTCTATTACACGTGTCACACATCCATTACATATTATACCACATGCCATAATGCTCATTACACGTTATGCCACACACCTTAATGCTCATTGCATATTAAGAAGTTAACATGCTCTTCCAGGGGTTAACATGCTATGCCAAGGGTTACATGCTCTTTGCAAAGGATTTACACATACCCTCCAACATGGCCCATTTCATTAGGTACAAAATGCTCTGTTCCTGGACTTCCCTGCCAGTGGCAATTACAGATGTGAGCCTGCAGCACAGTCCAATATTCAAAAGGGGGGTCACATATACTGCCACCCCAAGCATCACTGTCCTGGACTCACTGGCAGTTGATGTGACACCCCTCTTTGAATTTTGGACTGTGCTGAGTCCAACCTCTGTAACTACCACTGGCAGGGAAGTCCAGGAACAGAGCATTTTGTACCTAATGGAATGGGTCATGTACTTGCCACCAAATAAAAAAAAAACCTGTGTGTCCAGACCAGGGCCCCCCTGACAGGCCTGGGCCCGGGTAAATTGTACCTGCTCCCCCCCTCTCTCGGCACCCCTGCTGGGGTCCAGCATTCAGCCATGTGGCTCGGACTCTATGACACACGTTACTCCGCCCACTGCGACCTGCAGATGGACTATTAGCAGCACCTACAATCTCCTGTAATACATCCGGGGTCCAGCTTTCAGCCATGTGGCTCGGACTCTATGACACACGTTACTCCGCCCACTGCGACCTGCAGATGGCCTATTAGCAGCACCTACAATCTCCTGTAATACATCTGGGGTCCAGCATTCAGCCATGTGACTCGGACTCTATGAATCGCGCGTTACCCCGCCCACTGCGACCTGCAGATGGCCTATTAGCAGCACCTACAATCTCCTGTAATACATCCGGGGTCCAGCATTCAGCCATGTGACTCCGACTCTATGACGCGCGTTACCCCGCCCACTGCGACCTGCAGATGGACTATTAGCAGCACCTACAATCTCCTGTAATACATCTGGGGTCCAGCTTTCAGCCATGTGGCTCTATGACGCTCGTTACCCCGCCCAGTGCGAGAGGAATCCTTCACCCCCTGACTGTCCACATGTTTTCTCCGGAGTATCTCCCATCTCTCGGGGGGCTAGGCCGGAAAGCAGCACTGCGCCAAGTTATTAACCCCCCGATTCGCTTGCAGTAATTTGCCAATATCCCAGCTCTCAGTACACTGAGCTATATACAGCACATTCCCATACACATTAATAGCACAATACAGGTTTCCCCCGGCTTCCTGTACATTATAAGTTGCTGCTCTGTCGGAGAGACGTTTCTGAAGCAAAGTCTTATTATAGGTGTTTAAATAAAACTCTCCGACGTTCCATTGTGTAACCTTCAGCGGGGTAATGTAGAACACGTTACATCTCCAACAATGTAATCCCAAAGCTCCAGCACAGACCTGGCCTCCGTCTTCTGTACTGCTACCTTTATCTTATCTACAGCAATAGAACACCACAGGGGGCTGGTGCTGAGACTTGTTCTCGCTACCCCCGGAATGTCCGGCTTCCAGCTCTGCCGGGGAACATGATAATTCTCCAATAACTGGAAGAAATGGTGGGCACATAATGATTCCTCTGGCAGGGAAGCTCCCATCGCCTGTACACGTGTTATTACATTACTGTGGATATGGCTGGGCGTGGGTGACAACGCCGGGGGGGCGGCACTCAGGAGACACAACGGCTGACATTAGGGAAACCATGCTAATAGGGGACTAGGGTGGCAATGTAACTATGTATACACAATCAGCCCCCAGGGATACCCAGTGCTGTACCCAGGGGTCTGTACCCAGAGGCAAAGCCAGGTCTAGTACACTATGTATATGGGAGGTTCTGCAGGGCTAATGCGGGAACCTGTGCGGCTAGGAGAGGGATGCTGCATGCACAGCGTTTGTACCAGCCCCACGCAATGTGCTAGAGATCTGACAGACACAGTCATCCCTTACCTAGAACCGCAGAGACCTCTAGTTACACACCCGCCGTAACACGGCCTCTAGTTATACACTCGCCGTAACATGGCCTCTTAGTTACACACCCGCCGTAACATGGCCTCTAGTTACACACCCGCCGTAACATGGCCTCTAGTTACACACCCGCCGTAACATGGCCTCTAGTTACACACCCGCCGTAACACATCCTCTAGTTACACACCCGCCGTAACACATCCTCTAGTTACACACCCGCCGTAACATGGCCTCTAGTTACACACTCACCGTAACACGGCCTCTAGTTACACACCCGCCATAACACGGCCTCTAGTTACACACCCACCGTAACACGGCCTCTAGTTACACACTCGCCGTAACACTGCCTCTAGTTACACACTCGCCGTAACACGGCCTCTAGTTACACACTCGCCGTAACACGGCCTCTAGTCACACACCTGCCATAACACGGCCTCTAGTTACACACTCGCCATAACACGGCCTCTAGTTACACACTCGCCGTAACACTGCCTCTAGTTACACACCAGCCGTAACACGGCCTCTAGTCACACACCCGCCGTAACACGGCCTCTAGTCACACACCCGCCGTAACACGGCCTCTAGTCACACACTCGCCATAACACTGCCTCTAGTTACACACTCGCCATAACACATCCTCTAGTTACACACCCGCCGTAACACATCCTCTAGTTACACACCCGCTGTAACACATCCTCTAGTTACACACCCGCCGTAACACGGCCTCTAGTTACACACCCGCTGTAACATGGCCTCTAGTTACACACCCGCCGTAACACATCCGCTGTAACACATCCTCTAGTTACACACCCGCTGTAACACATCCTCTAGTTACACACCCGCTGTAACATATCCTCTAGTTACACACCCGCCGTAACACGGCCTCTAGTTAAACACCCGCCGTAACACATCCTCTAGTTACACACCCGCTGTAACATATCCTCTAGTTACACACCCGCCGTAACACATCCTCTAGTTACACACCCGCCGTAACATGGCCTCTAGTTACACACCCGCCGTAACACAGCCTCTAGTCACACACTAGCGGTACTAGATATGTACAGTATAGGGTCACGGTATAAAGGAAACCTATAGAGACACAGGGGGGTAATTTACTAAGGCAAGTACGCCTGAAAAAATCGTATTCGTATACAAATATTTTTTTTTTAGACATATTCATATTTTCAGGATATACTATCCTGAAAATACATCCATTCTTATTCGTATTCATGGCACATAAATAAATAATTTGACAAAACTGCGTCCCCCCCCCCCCCCTTCACACAGCCATAACCAGCCCCAAGCTCACAGAGCCGGTCCAGGTTTTAGAAACTCAGGAAACCCTTCAAGTGGGGGTTTCCTGTATTTTTTACAACCAGCACCAGGCCCAAGGGCTAGTCCTGGTTCCCAGACAGGCGGCGTGTGTGTGTGTGGGGGGGGGGGGGTGTTCTTCTGGAACAAATAACCAGGGACGTGAATAATAGATGGGTGAGTCTCACAGCCCCGGTTATACAGCAGATAGCATCTCGCTCCCGGTAATAACGCAGGAGCTGATTCCATCTAGTACATTGTACTGTTATTATTCTCCCACTATCTCCTCGCTGAGTGTGATGATGGAATGAGATCCCCGCAGCCGTACAGAGAGCGCACATTACAGCTGGGCCTCATCCTCATAGTACTGTGTATCGCCGCATCGTATTTCACAGCGCAGGTGTCACACACAGCGTGGTCGGGGAACAGTGTAATACAACTACGCACAGGGACATAGCACAATCACATAATCAACAGGTTAAACACCAGTCTCCCCAAAACTCAACAGAGGTGGGTACCCCAATTTACCCAAGTTCCTACCAAGATCTCTGGTAAACACCTCCAGCAGTCTAATGTAAACAGCTACGAGGTCCCAGCCGCACAGCTTCCCCAACATGGTGGGGTACCAGCCGCACAGTCCCTGAGCTTCCCCAACATGGTGGGATCCCAGCCACACAGTCCCTGAGCTTCCCCAACATGGTGGGATCCCAGCCACACAGTCCCTGAGCTTCCCCAACATGGTGGGGTCCCAGCCGCACAGTCCCTGAGCTTCCCCAACATGGTGGGGTCCCAGCCACACAGTCCCTGAGCTTCCCCAACATGGTGGGGTACCAGCCGCACAGTCCCTGAGCTTCCCCAACATGGTGGGGTCCCAGCCACACAGTCCCTGAGCTTCCCCAACATGGTGGGGTCCCAGCCGCACAGTCCCTGAGCTTCCCCAACATGGTGGGGTCCCAGCCGCACAGTCCCTGAGCTTCCCCAACATGGTGGGGTCCCAGCCACACAGTCCCTGAGCTTGCCCAACATGGTGGGGTCCCAACCACACATTCCCTGAACTTCCCCAACATGGTGGGGTCCCAGCCACACAGTCCCTGAGCTTCCCCAACATGGTGGGATCCCAGCCACACAGTCCCTGAGCTTCCCCAACATGGTGGGATCCCAGCCACACAGTCCCTGAGCTTCCCCAACATGGTGGGATCCCAGCCACACAGTCCCTGAGCTTCCCCAACATGGTGGGATCCCAGCCACACAGTCCCTGAGCTTCCCCAACATGGTGGGATCCCAGCCACACAGTCCCTGAGCTTCCCCAACATGGTGGGGTCCCAGCCGCACAGCTTCCCCAACATGGTGGGTTACCAGCCGCACAGTCCCTGAGCTTCCCCAACATGGTGGGGTCCCAGCCACACAGTCCCTGAGCTTCCCCAACATGGTGGGGTCCCAGCCACACAGTCCCTGAGCTTCCCCAACATGGTGGGATCCCAGCCACACAGTCCCTGAGCTTCCCCAACATGGTGGGGTCCCAGCCACACAGTCCCTGAGCTTCCCCAACATGGTGGGATCCCAGCCACACAGTCCCTGAGCTTCCCCAACATGGTGGGATCCCAGCCACACAGTCCCTGAGCTTCCCCAACATGGTGGGATCCCAGCCACACAGTCCCTGAGCTTCCCCAACATGGTGGGATCCCAGCCACACAGTCCCTGAGCTTCCCCAACATGGTGGGATCCCAGCCACACAGTCCCTGAGCTTCCCCAACATGGTGGGATCCCAGCCACACAGTCTCTGAGCTTGCCCAACATGGTGGGGTCCCAGCCACACAGTCCCTGAGCTTACCCAACATGGTGGGATCCCAGCCACACAGTCCCTGAGCTTCCCCAACATGGTGGGATCCCAGCCACACAGTTCCTGAGCTTCCACAACATGGTGGGATCCCAGCCACACAGTCCCTGAGATTCCCCAACATGGTGGGATCCCAGCCGCACAGTCCCTGAGGTTCCCCAACTTGGTGGGATCCGAGCCACACAGTCCCTGAGCTTCCCCAACATGGTGGTATCCCAGCCACACAGTCCCTGAGATTCCCCAACATGGTGGGATCCCAACCAAACAGTCTCTGAGCTTGCCCAACATGGTGGGGTCCCAGCCACACAGTCCCTGAGCTTGCCCAACATGGTGGGATCCCAGCCACACAGTCCCTGAGCTTCCCCAACATGGTGGGGTCCCAGCCGCACAGTCCCTGAGCTTCCCCAACATGGTGGGATCGCAGACACACAGTCCCTGAGCTTCCCCAACATGGTGGGGTCCCAGCCGCTCAGCCGCTGAGCTTCCCCAACATGGTGGGATCCCAGCCACACAATCCCTGAGCTTCCCCAACATGGTGGGATCCCAGCCACACAGTCCCTGAGCTTCCCCAACATGGTGGGGTCCTAGCCGCACAGTCCCTGAGCTTCCCCAACATGGTGGGGTCCCAGCCGCTCAGCTTCCCCAACATGGTGGGATCCCAGCCACACAATCCCTGAGCTTCCCCAACATGGTGGGGTCCCAGCCGCACAGTCCCTGAGCTTCCCCAACATGGTGGGATCCCAGCCACACAGTCCCTGAGCTTCCCCAACATGGTGGGGTACCAGCCGCTGAGCTTCCCCAACATGGTGGGGTCCCAGCCGCACAGCTTTCCCAATATTCACAGCAGCCTAAATGTGGTGAGTACATACAAACTCCACACTGTTAAGGCCTAGTCTTGAGGGAGCAGGTTGGTGTATTATACACATGGGAATATTTGGTGCGAGGCGAGTAACCGGGACCTCCGCACACCGCGTACAGACGGCACAGAAATCACCGGCTGTAGAATTAAATTGCTCCGTTTCCTTCTGTACAGCCCCAAGCACAATAAATTCAGGGGTGAAGGGTTTAACACAGGTCAAACTGCGGCTGTGTAACTCCCGGGGAGATTAATCCGCCCTGCGTGCGCTCTGTATACAAGTGATTTGCAGAACTGCGAGGAAATGGCTTTTTCTCAGGAAATGCAGAGCAATCAGTTTACAGCCAGGAACAGGGATCTGAGAACAGCCAACTCCAAATGGAGCATTTTACATTATTGTCAATGGCTCCAGGCTCTTTCTGATGGATGTTTTATATACGGCAAGTAAGGCGAGGTGCGCTCAGCCCTCCGCACACAGACGAGCCCCCTTACACGTCTGCTGTGAGCAGATGAAGGGGCCACAAACGCTGATTAGACGCCGTCTGTGTGACAAAGACGGAAGATTAGATTCCAGACAACACAAGATGCTCTCAAAACATGGAAAGATGAACAGTTAGCGTGTCTACTGTATGTACTAAGAACCGCCGGACTGGCGACATTTATATCCAATGTGCAACATTGTATACACAATCACCGCTATGCGATAACTTCCAGGGACACGATAATCGCTGTCCTGTAAATTACATCCCCGGCCGGCAAATTGGGAGAGACTCCTCCTGTGGCTGCAGGAGAGGGAGCGTAGATCCCTCTCCAGGGACTATGCCTCCATAGGGCATACTCTCATAAAAGGTTTGCTTCTCGGTTTAGTACATAGGGGTCAGAGCCTAGAACGCAATAATAATAATAATAATAATAATAATAATAATAATAATGTGGACTGCAATGCACAAAGCTAATTTGCCTTTTAGGCTAGAACATTAGCACATAGCATTGATACATAAAATGATGTAGGAAAAAGCTGCGGACATATTGGAGGTCATTCTGGTTGACTTGCAAAGCTGCAAAATTGTCAGCTTGGCGGTTCATCTAAACGCCACCTGTACGAACGCCCGCCACCTAGTCGCCCGCCGATTTCCCCGCACGGATGGGAATGGATATTAATTCAGAGATGATGGCTCATCGCAAATTCGCCCTGTGCAAGTCTGCGAGTGAATTGCAAATGTATCGCACATGGCTAATTACAGGCAGATCCATAAGCTACTCACTCACCATGGACCGATTCCCAGTCTGTGCACATGTGAGTAAGTCTCACCCTACCGGTCATCTGCGACTCAGACAGGCTGAGCGAGGCGGCGCTGATGTCACACACCCTCCCCGATAACGTCTGGGTGCGCCTGCTCTCTTTCTGACACTACCAGAAAACGGACGTTACCACCAACAAACACTGACTTCCTGTCAGTCACACTCAAACTGAATCAGGCCCTATATATCGTAATCGATGCACGATCCCGCAGATCTTTACGAAACCCTCCATCGTCTGTACGTGCAGTCAATTGTCGTCAACGACCGTTTTATTCCGGGATGTGGCTGCTGAGCGATACCGTTACCGATATTGTTCCGTGTGTACGCACTATGGGCCCCATCCAACCGTGACCACAGATCTGCAAATAATGCAAAGATGTGCGCAGGTGAAACATGCAATCGCAGCCTACGGCCTTGGGGGAAGGCAACCACGCAGTTCAAGGGAAATGGCACTGTATTGTACATAGCTGATATTACATAGGGGCCGACATGGGCCTCATTCTGATATGTCCCACTGCCTGCGGCTGACATGACGCACCACAAAGCCGTCATCATTTATTAAGCAGCTCCCCATTACGGACTGTCAGATGTACAATTAGCCAGACGGAGGGGGAGAGGCAGAGCCCTCTGTATTCCAGGCTGCACAGCGCTTGTCCCACAGGATGGGCTGCGTGGAGGCAGCGCGGAGCGATTGGCTTGCCGCCAGCGCGCGAGTGCACAGATGAAAGGCTAGTGGCAGGTGTTCCATACCCGGCTTTTATACGGCGCTGCCATTGATCTGTGCCATTGATTTTTAGAGTCCCTTTTAAAATATTTCTCAGTGTTAAAACTAACAGTCCTTTAATGGTGGGGGGTGGAGGGGAGGGGGGCTGATATCTCCCATCAGGGGAGCGCAGACCGGTGGTAAATACTGTAGTTAGCATTATACTGCCTGCACATGCTGCACAAAGGGGTAAATGCTGCACACGCTATGAGTCATGTTACACATATAGCCTGCACACGCTACGAGTCGTGTTACACATATAGCCTGCACACGCTACGAGTCGTGTTACACATATAGCCTGCACACGCTACGAGTCGTGTTACATATATAGCCTGCACACGCTATAAATCGTGTTACACATATAGCCTGCACACGCTACGAGTCGTGTTACACATATAGCCTGCACACGCTACGAGTCGTGTTACACATATAGCCTGCACACGCTACGAGTCGTGTTACACATATAGCCTGCACACGCTATGAGTCGTGTTACACATATAGCCTGCACACGCTATGAGTCGTGTTACACATATAGCCTGCACACGCTACGAGTAGTGTTACATATATAGCCTGCACACGCTATGAGTCGTGTTACACATATAGCCTGCACACGCTATGAGTCGTGTTAAACATATAGCCTGCACACGCTACGAGTCGTGTTACACATATAGCCTGCACACGCTACGAGTCGTGTTACACATATAGCCTGCACACGCTACGAGTCGTGTTACACATATAGCCTGCACACGCTACGAGTCGTGTTACACATATAGCCTGCACACGCTATGAGTCGTGTTACACATATAGCCTGCACACGCTACGAGTCGTGTTACACATATAGCCTGCACACGCTACGAGTCGTGTTACACATATAGCCTGCACACGCTACGAGTCGTGTTACACATATAGCCTGCACACGCTACGAGTCGTGTTACACATATAGCCTGCACACGCTACGAGTCGTGTTACACATATAGCCTGCACACGCTACGAGTCGTGTTACACATATAGCCTGCACACGCTACGAGTCGTGTTACACATATAGCCTGCACACGCTACGAGTCGTGTTACACATATAGCCTGCACACGCTACGAGTCGTGTTACACATATAGCCTGCACACGCTACGAGTCGTGTTACACATATAGCCTGCACACGCTACGAGTCGTGTTACACATATAGCCTGCACACGCTACGAGTTGTGTTACACATATAGCCTGCACACGCTACGAGTCGTGTTACACATATAGCCTGCACACGCTACGAGTCCTGTTACACATATAGCCTGCACACGCTACGAGTCCTGTTACACATATAGCCTGCACACGCTACGAGTCGTGTTACACATATAGCCTGCACACGCTATGAGTCGTGTTACACATATAGCCTGCACACGCTACGAGTCGTGTTACATATATAGCCTGCACACGCTATGAGTCGTGTTACACATATAGCCTGCACACGCTACGAGTCGTGTTACACATATAGTCTGCACACGCTACGAGTCGTGTTACACATATAGCCTGCACACGCTACGAGTCGTGTTACATATATAGCCTGCACACGCTATGAGTCGTGTTACACATAACACGTGAGCTCTGTGTGATCTGCATATGGGATGCTACAGTGTTATTCCGGAAAGTAGGTAAGCTGGGCCCCATAGCAGCTGCACAGCCTACACCTATGGTAACTACAGCCTGTATATAACAGGAATATGGAAGTGCACGTGGAGGTACCGTAGAGGTGTCCCTGACATCACGCCACATTAAGTCACTGGAGGAGGCAGCA
Source organism: Crinia signifera (assembly GCF_055691185.1). NCBI lineage: Eukaryota > Metazoa > Chordata > Amphibia > Anura > Myobatrachidae > Crinia > Crinia signifera. The sequence goes on along the minus strand of NC_139222.1, from coordinate 289,257,937 downwards.
GAAGGGAGCGCTTGCTCCAGTGACTAGCCAGGGGCCCCGGCCTCGCGTGCACCATTAGACCAGCTCAGTGCCTCCACCCTGCAAAGGGGGCTGACGTGCGCATCGTCTGTGCACTAAATTCTGACGTATCCGTCATACTACGTGTACTGAAGCCGCAGATAAGATTTACATAGCGTGATTAGGAAGAACAGAATGGAGTAATACGACGAGAGAAAGAGGAAATAAAATGTTACTCCGCTCGTTTGTCATTGCCATAACCCACGCAGCACAATAACATGTAGGAGTAGCGCCATCGCTGATATCAATGGAGGCAATTATAAGATTATCATTAATCCTCAGGAAGAAATCAAATGAGCATGAGAGAGATAAAGGGAGAGACCATAAATCACATCGCCCAATCCTTTTTGTGCTAATCTAAGCGGTGCGGACTCATCAATTACAAGACCCCAACTTCCGCTGCTCCCCTACGCCGCTACGGCGCTGAGTAAGCGCAGGCCGCCATCCGCCGCGGCCGGCCACTGAACAGTGCAACTGATTTTTAATTGAATATTACAGAAAAATACATTTTTGCTGCTGGAGGTTCAGAGTTCTGGTCTATCCGTCAACGTCACAGCGACGGGCGAGAGTAATACACAAACGCGGTGTTTTTTCTCGATTTGTCGAGAACCCATTTACACAATGTACGCCACAAATGAGGCGTGCAGATATTTCTCTGGTAGCGGAAAATAATGTTGGCCCAGGATGGCAAGCGCTGTCCGCAGCTGTACGGCGAGGGCTGTCCGCAGCTGTACGGCGAGGGCTGTCCGCAGCTGTACGGCGAGGGCTGTCCGCAGCTGTACGGCGAGGGCTGTCCGCAGCTGTACGGCGAGGGCTGTCCGCAGCTGTACGGCGAGGGCTGTCCGCAGCTGTACGGCGAGCGCTGTCCGCAGCTGTACGGCGAGCGCTGTCCGCAGCTGTACGGCGAGGGCTGTCCGCAGCTGTACGGCGAGGGCTGTCCGCAGCTGTACGGCGAGCGCTGTCCGCAGCTGTACGGCGAGCGCTGTCCGCAGCTGTATGGCGAGCATATACATACTGTACACTGACTATACTATTCCGATACACCAGGCACTCACACATTGCTCAGGTTCTATAGCGGGATAACAACAGGTGTAAGGTCAGTCAGCGATGGAACCATGTAACTCAGAGGTGGTAATCCTGGAAATATGGAAACGTGCAGTGAGCAATTTCTGAATGATGTTCTGGACTGGCGGCAGCTGATTGGATAACGCAGCGTGAGCATAGAATGTGGGGGCACACGGCCATCAGGGCTGTATAAGAGTTACCATGTGTATTTATATATGGGGCCCCACGTGTCTGGCCTAGTCTGTACAATGCAGCGATCTTCCTATATTACACCACAGGCAGAAGAGACATCTATAACTTAGTGCGGACTCAGCCACCAGCAGTCACAGGATATTTAGGTGGGGTGAGGCCCGGGAGCGGTAAATGAAGTGTGGGACGGAAGCTCCGGCAGTCACAGTGATGGTATATTACACAGGACGTGGAACAATAAATAACGTCAGCCGTTGTGAGGCAAAGCAGCTATAGATCCGGGTTCTTAATGCCAAGATTTCATCTTCCGTCATCAGGTGCAGACTTGGGTAATGGAGATGGCCGATGTTTACGGAAGACATCGCAACATGGTGCTTGTGCAACCGATGATCTCTGAATCAGACCCGCTGCGTGTTCTGCGACAGGTGAACGTGTCAGGACTTTGCATTACCTTGTAGGGCCGAGTATCCCAAACTCCACAAATACAGTCCAGGTTTAAGGATGTCCATGCAGAGACGTCGCTGAAAGCGGCTGCATCCAAATACGCTGAACCGCTCGCACAGGGGCCATACCCAGATGAAGGCACGGCAGCTGCCATTGGTACAAGTGTCGATGATGCGTCTAATGGAAATGCACCCAGTGGGTGCCGCACGTGGGCACCTCAGACTGCAAACATAAAAATAATGGCCGGTGGCATTAGACAAGACTGAGGTACAGCGTCTGACCAGACTCACAATCATATGACGGGGGCTTATAAGATGAGGCCCATGAGAAGGCCCGGCAGCGGGGGAGGCGGATCTGAGGGTACCGGTATCATGCGAGCGCTCCTGACATCCAGTTATCAGGGTATTTACTGTATGTGTAAACCAAGGCAGACACAGGACACGGCCCTCTCCCCCCGGCTACAGCCATTTTTACTGTCTCTTCTAATAGAAGTCATTCATTCAGCGTCGTGACGCCGGCTATTAATCGCAGCCATCCGCGCATACCCGGAGATGTTTCTGTCAAACCTGTATTTCTAATGCAGCGCTCACGGTCAAAGTGCGTCGGCAAAGGCCAAGTGATGACTTTCTCTAATGCGAAACCGTGTTCCTCGTTCTCCTGCTGTCAGACGCTGCCATGAGTTATGAGCGTCAAAGCCCGTCTGCCCACTCCAGTCAATAAACTCTCCATCCTGCTCCGCGCGACGACATCCTGCCACCATTTGTTTGGGAAAGTGACACGCGCCGAGCTCTGTTATTAAAAAAAGAAAAAAGACGCAAGACATTTGGCATAGGAGAGAAATGAGCAGCCACAAAGCGGGCGGCTGATCTCACGGAGACAGATCTGTCTGAATATCATGTTCTGGAGAGATACTGAGAAAGATGGCAGCTCTCATCCTCCTCCTGTCACCGCCAGCAGGTTCATACTCCCGTCCTCTTCCTGTCACCTCCAGCAGGTTCATATTCCCGTCCGCCTCCTGTCACCTCCAGCAGGTTCATACTCCCGTCCTCCTCCTGTCACCTCCAGCAGGTTCATACTCCCGTCCTCCTCCTGTCACCTCCAGCAGGTTCATACTCCCATCCTCCTCCTGTCACCTCCAGCAGGTTCATAGTCCCGTCCTCCTCCTGTCACCGCCAGCAGGTTCATATTCCCGTCCTCCTCCTGTCACCGCCAGCAGGTTCATACTCCCGTCCTCCTCCTGTCACCTCCAGCAGGTTCATACTCCCGTCCTCCTCCTGTCACCTCCAGCAGGTTCATACTCCCATCCTCCTCCTGTCACCTCCAGCAGGTTCATACTCCCATCCTCCTCCTGTCACCTCCAGCAGGTTCATACTCCCGTCCTCCTCCTGTCACCGCCAGCAGGTTCATATTCTCATCCTCCTCCTGTCACCGCCAGCAGGTTCATACTCCCGTCCTCTTCCTGTCACCTCCAGCAGGTTCATATTCCCGTCCGCCTCCTGTCACCTCCAGCAGGTTCATACTCCCGTCCTCCTCCTGTCACCTACAGCAGGTTCATATTCCCGTCCTCCTCCTGTCACCTCCAGCAGGTTCATATTCCCGTCATCCTCCTGTCACCGCCAACAGGTTCATACTCCCGTCCTCCTCCTGTCACCTCCAGCAGGTTCATACTCCCGTCCTCCTCCAGCAGGTTCATATTCCCGTCCTCCTCCTGTCACCGCCAGCAGGTTCATACTCCCGTCCTCCTCCTGTCACCTCCAGCAGGTTCATATTCCCGTCCGCCTCCTGTCACCTCCAGCAGGTTCATACTCCCGTCCTCCTCCTGTCACCTACAGCAGGTTCATATTCCCGTCCTCCTCCTGTCACCTACAGCAGGTTCATATTCCCGTCCTCCTCCTGTCACCGCCAGCAGGTTCATATTCCCGTCCTCTTCCTGTCACCTCCAGCAGGTTCATATTCCCGTCCTCTTCCTGTCACCGCCAGCAGGTTCATATTCCCGTCCTCATCCTGTCACCTACAGCAGGTTCATATTCCCGTCCTCCTCCTGTCACCGCCAGCAGGTTCATATTCCCGTCCTCATCCTGTCACCTACAGCAGGTTCATATTCCCGTCCTCCTCCTGTCACCTCCAGCAGGTTCATACTCCCGTCCGCCTCCTGTCACCTCCAGCAGGTTCATATTCCCGTCCTCCTCCTGTCACCTACAGCAGGTTCATATTCCCATCCTCCTCCTGTCACCGCCAGCAGGTTCATACTCCCGTCCTCCTCCTGTCACCGCCAGCAGGTTCATACTCCCGTCCTCCTCCTGTCACCTCCAGCAGGTTCATATTCCTGTCCTCTTCCTGTAACCTCCAGCAGGTTCATATTCCCGTCCTCCTCCTGTCACCTACAGCAGGTTCATATTCCCATCCTCCTCCTGTCACCGCCAGCAGGTTCATATTCCCGTCCTCCTCCTGTCACCTCCAGCAGGTTCATATTCCCGTCCTCCTCCTGTCACCGCCAGCAGGTTCATATTCCCATCCTCCTCCTGTCACCTCCAGCAGGTTCATATTCCCGTCCTCCTCCTGTCACCTCCAGCAGGTTCATATTCCCGTCCTCCTCCTGTCACCTCCAGCAGGTTCATATTCCCGTCCGCCTCCTGTCACCTCCAGCAGGTTCATATTCCCGTCCTCCTCCTGTCACCTCCAGCAGGTTCATATTCCCGTCCTCCTCCTGTCACCGCCAGCAGGTTCATATTCCCGTCCTCCTCCTGTCACCTCCAGCAGGTTCATATTCCCGTCCTCCTCCTGTCACCTCCAGCAGGTTCATATTCCCATCCTCCTCCTGTCACCTCCAGCAGGTTCATATTCCCGTCCTCCTCCTGTCACCTCCAGCAGGTTCATACTCCCGTCCTCCTCCTGTCACCTCCAGCAGGTTCATATTCCCGTCATCCTCCTGTCACCTCCAGCAGGTTCATATTCCCGTCCTCCTCCTGTCACCGCCAGCAGGTTCATATTCCCGTCCTCCTCCTGTCACCTCCAGCAGGTTCATATTCCCGTCCTCCTCCTGTCACATACAGCAGGTTCATATTCCCATCCTCCTCCTGTCACCGCCAGCAGGTTCATATTCCCGTCCTCCTCCTGTCACCTACAGCAGGTTCATATTCCCGTCCTCATCCTGTCACCGCCAGCAGGTTCATAGTCCCGTCCTCCTCCTGTCACCTCCAGCAGGTTCATATTCCCGTCCTCCTCCTGTCACTGCCAGCAGGTTCATATTCCCGTCCTCCTCCTGTCACCTCCAGCAGGTTCATATTCCCGTCCTCCTCCTGTCACCGCCAGCAGGTTCATATTCCCGTCCTCCTCCTGTCACCGCCAGCAGGTTCATATTCCCGTCCTCCTCCTGTCACCGCCAGCAGGTTCATATTCCCGTCCTCCTCCTGTCACCTCCAGCAGGTTCATATTCCCGTCCTCCTCCTGTCACCTCCAGCAGGTTCATATTCCCGTCATCCTCCTGTCACCGCCAACAGGTTCATACTCCCGTCCTCCTACTGTCACCTCCAGCAGGTTCATATTCCCGTCCTCCTCCTGTCACCTCCAGCAGGATCATATTCCCGTCCTCCTACTGTCGCCGCCAGCAGGTTCATACTCCCGTCCTCCTCCTGTCACCTCCAGCAGGTTCATATTCCCGTCCTCCTCCTGTCACCTCCAGCAGGTTCATATTCCCGTCGTCCTCCTGTCACCTCCAGCAGGTTCATATTCCCGTCCTCCTCCTGTCACCTCCAGCAGGTTCATAGTCCCGTCCTCCTCCTGTCACCTCCAGCAGGTTCATATTCCCGTCGTCCTCCTGTCACCTCCAGCAGGTTCATATTCCCGTCCTCATCATGTCACCTCCGGGAATACAGGCATATCCGGCCTGGTGCTAACGCCACACATCCTCCCCTAATACAGGCATATCAGGCCTGCCGCTGATGTCACACACCCTCCCCTTATACAGGCATATCCGGCCTGGTGCTGACGTCACAAACCCTCCCCTAATACAGGCATATCCGGCCTGGTGCTGATGTCACAAACCCTCCCCTAATACAGGCATATCCGGCCTGGTGCTGATGTCACAAACCCTCCCCTAATACAGGCATATTCGGCCTGGTACTGTCACACACCCTCCCCTAATACAGGCATATCCGGCCTGGTGCTGACGTCACACACCCTCCCCTAATACAGGTATATCTGGCCTGGTGCTGACGTCACACACCCTCCCGTAATACAGGTATATCCGGCCTGGTGCTGACGTCACACACCCTCCCCTAATACAGGTATATCCTGCCTGGTGCTGATGTCACACACCCTCCCCTAATACAGGTATATCCAGCCTGGTGCTGACATCACACACCCTCCCCTAATACAGGCATATTCGGCCTGGTGCTGACGTCACACACCCTCCCCTAATACAGGTATATCCGGCCTGGTGCTGACATCACACACCCTCCCCTAATACAGGTATATCCGGCCTGGTGCTGACGTCACACACCCTCCCCTAATACAGGCATATCCGGCCTGGTGCTGACGTCACCCGCCCTCCCCTAATACAGGTATATCCGGCCTGGTGCTGACATCACACACCCTCCCCTAATACAGGTATATCCGGCCTGGTGCTCACATCACACACCCTCCCCTAATACAGGCATATTCGGCCTGGTGCTGACGTCACAAACCCTCCCCTAATACAGGCTGTCACGATCCGATCGCGTCTCCTGTTATTATGTGTGCTATCAATGTATTTCTTCAGTGAACTGTTGGTGACCCAGGGGGTGGCTAGGAGATTGATTCTGTATTCCCTCAGAGTGACCATCTGTAGAGTTCTCTGAAGTTAAGATGTCAGTTAAGATCTGAGACCCCTCATAAACCAGATTGGGGGTTAGATCAACATGGTCCAGAGAGCGGCCAAAGTTGCTCCTCCCCCCTCCAGTACAGATCTCTTATCAGACTTGGCATCCTGTCTGTTGCATTCTAATGTGTACTGAGCTGGTACAAGACACTTCATTAGTGTCCAGCAGGGAAATGGTCAAAATCCCAAGGTGGGAGGGATGAGGGAATCTGCAGGTATAATTGCACGCTTCTCACTATAGCCTGGGTACTTCTTGGGGATCAGCAAGCTAGCTGGAAGCGACCCAATGTTTCATGTGAAATCCCCCACTACAGAATCAGTATTTGTGTGTAAGATACACTTCTGTGATTTTCATCCCTTTTTATTTTGTTTGAGTTCTATTCTTCTGTGTGTACTTTTAAAATCTTTGTAACCATTTTTATAGCTAAGCTCTGAAGTATTTCTTGGAATAAATCATTCATAATTTCAGTTCTAAATTTTGTGTTCTTAGGATTTACGCTAGAAAGCGGTTTATGCTACAACCTTTTTCTTATACTGTATTGTGTGGTCAGGTGCGAGCAAGGTGTACCTTGCGCAATTTGGAAGCGCTAAATAAGGCTTTACTGGTGGCGGCATACCTCATATAGGGGACCCGTGTGTCCAAAGTGAACTGCCGGAGCTGCTCAGATTGACGTATCTGGAGGAGCGGCAGGTGGGTCCATGACACAGGCATATCCCGCCTGGTGCTGATGTCACACAGCCTCCCCTAACATGCACAGATGCGCCTATTTATTCTGATTATCGGCCGTCCTGCAAATTTGCGAGACTGCGTTCAGGTGCGATTTATTGCCAATGTTTCAATGCTGCATTAGCAGGGCTATTTTTCTGCAGGCTCCAGCAGGAGCTGAGGCCCTTATTCTAGTTCACTCTTTCTGACCAAATATTTCTTAGATGGACAAAACCATGTGCACTGCAGGTGAGGCAGGTGTTACTTGTGCAGAGATAATTAGATTTGGGTGGGGTTTTACACCTGCCTCACCTGCAGTGCATATGGTTTTGTCCATCTAAGAAATATTTTGTCAGAAAGAGTAAACTAGAATAAGGGCCTCAGTTCCTGCTGGAGCCTGCCGAAAAATAGCCCTGTGCATTAGTAACGCAACTAAGTGACAGCTACCTTCATTACATTGTTGCTGCCGATGGGCGCGGTAACGCCTTGGATTGGGCGTGCTATGGGTTTAAGCGTCTAAACCCGATCTATTTGAGTGCAAAAACCACAAACCATTAAATAGCGCCCTGTCTGCGTAGAGAGGTGATGACGCAAAGACGTAGGGCTAAACATGCCGTCGCTGGCGATGTAGTCAGACAATAGGGGGGCTTGTCAGTGACCCGCGGGAGTGTGCATTGTTATAGTGGCTACATGCTGGATGATATGCACGATAATATCGTTCACCATATCGTTATCATGAATACAATTGCCAAAATGGCATAGTGTGTACACAGCGTTGGGTAAGTAGCAGGCTCTAGCGCCCCTCGCCCTCCTCCCATAATCCCATGACGTAAGTGCGTGTGTACATGTGATTAGGGCAGACTATACGGGCCAATGTTTATCTGCCCTCGTATTCACTAAGAAGGAAGTTCTATTGTATACAATAGAAGCGATGGGCGCGGGGCATGCTGGGAGGAACCCGAGACGGATCCCTCTGACAGCGCCGCGCAGAGAAGACCGTAGGCTTCTATAGGGTAACGCTGGCTTTCAATCAGTCCCTGAACGTGGAGGATCATTATGGAGAAGAAGATGGAGATAGAGACGGATTGCGGAGCTGGTGACACAGAATCCTCCACTTGATAGATTTAGCTAATTTTGGAAAGTTGTAACGGTGTAAATGTGCCGGAGCAGCAAATAAACCTGTAACAAATGGAAATGTTATACGGTGTGAAGTTAGCACGCGGCTAAGAGAGGTGTATAATGGGAGCAGCTACAAATAATAGACAGCGTGAGATGAAATATAGGCATAGATGTATTAACCAGCGGTATTCCAGTCGAGGGATCGAAGACGTCTACATGAACAATCACATAGTCATCCACTCTTGGGTCGAACGCATCTAGTTAGTTGCCTAAACATAGCCAAGAGCTTCTAGATCGACAGTAACGAAAGTTAGACGCGAGCGTTAGATCGACGGGAACGTGGTCGACACGAGATTTGCGTGTTTTTCTGCTTTAGAACGACTTGTTTCTTTACCATCCAAGTGGGCACAGAGTTAGATTATTTATTAGCAGTTTCTTATATAGCTCAGAATATTCCGTTGCGCTTTACAAAAGGAGACAGTGATACAACAAACAGGGTATTTACAGACAGTCAAAAGGTAGGAGGCTAGGACCCAGGAGCCATAAACCGAATGACCCAGGAGAACGGAGCCATACACCAAATGACCCAGGAGAACGGAGCCATACACCAAATGACCCAGGAGAACGGAGCCATACACCAAATGACCCAGGAGAACGGAGCCATACACCGAATGAGCCAGGAGAACGGAGCGTTACACCAAATGACCCAGGAGAACCGAGCATTACACCGAATGACCCAGGAGAACCGAGCGTTACACCGAATGACCCAGGAGAACGGAGCCATACACCGAATGACCCAGGAGAACGGAGCCATACACCGAATGACCCAGGAGAACGGAGCCATACACCGAATGACCCAGGAGAACGGAGCCATACACCGAATGACCCAGGAGAACGGAGCCATACACCTAATGAGCCAGGAGAACGGAGCCATACACCGAATGACCCAGGAGAACGGAGCCAATACACCGAATGACCCAGGAGAACGGAGCCATACACCGAATGACCCAGGAGAACGGCGCCATACACCGAATGACCAATGAGAACGGAGCCATACACCGAATGACCCAGGAGAACGGAGCCATACACCGAATGACCCAGGAGAACGGAGCCATACACCAAATGACCCAAGAGAACGGAGCCATACACCAAATGACCCAAGAGAACGGAGCCATACACCAAATGACCCAAGAGAACGGAGCCATACACCGAATGACCCAAGAGAACGGAGCCATACACCGAATGACCCAGGAGAACGGAGCCATACACCGAATGACCCAGGAGAACGGAGCATTACACCGAATGACCCAGGAGAACGGAGCCATACACCGAATGACCCAGGAGAACGGAGCCATAAACCGAATGAGCCAGGAGAAAGGAGCCATACACCGAATGAGCCAGGAGAACGGAGCCATACACCGAATGACCCAAAAGAACGGAGCCATACACCGAATGACCCAAGAGAACGGAGCCATACACCGAATGACCCAGGAGAACGGAGCCATACACCGAATGACCCAGGAGAACGGAGCCATACACCGAATGACCCAGGAGAACGGAGCCATACACCGAATGACCCAGGAGAACGGAGCCATACACCGAATGACCCAGGAGAACGGAGCCATGCACCGAATGACCCAGGAGAACAGAGCCATACACCGAATGACCCAGGAGAACGGAGCCATACACCGAATGACCCAGGAGAACGGAGCCACACACCGAATGACCCAGGAGAACGGAGCCACACACCGAATGACCCAGGAGAACGGAGCACACACCGAATGAGCCAGGAGAACGGAGCCATACACCGAATGAGCCAGGAGAAAGGAGCCATACACCGAATGAGCCAGGAGAACGGAGCCATACACCGAATGACCCAAGAAAACGGAGCCATACACCGAATGACCCAAGAGAACGGAGCCATACACCGAATGACCCAGGAGAACGGAGCCATACACCTAATGACCCAGGAGAACGGAGCCATACACCGAATGACCCAGGAGAACGGAGCCATACACCGAATGACCCAGGAGAAAGGAGTCATACACCGAATGACCCAGGAGAACTGAGCCGTACACCGAATGAGTCAGGAGAACGTAGCCATACACCGAATGACCCAGGAGAACGTAGCCATACACCGAATGACCCAGGAGAACGGAGCCATACACCGAATGAGTCAGGAGAACGTAGCGGGTGTGGAAAGGGCCCCGGTAGTTGGGATCTCGACAGTCATAAGCCCGACATCGGGATCCCGACTGCCCGGACTCAGAAAGTGGGGGGGAGTGCAATGAAGCCCCTTGTGGGCTCTCTGTGCTTGCCACACTGTAGGCACAGTGGTTTGCTATGCTCGCCACCTATTCTATTCTCCCTCTATGGGGGGCCGGCGGGATCCAGAGTGTCACGTTTTTAACAGTTGGGATCCCAACGTCTGTGTAATGACCATCGGAATCCCGACTGTTTGCCAGCTATCTGGCACCCAACGGACCATTACACAGAATGCCCCAGGGTATGTCAGAAAATACTGGTCCACTGGCAGCTGTGTGACCGTATCACTATTACCCGTGTGCTGTGTGACGGTGTCACTATTACCTATGTGCTGTGTGACCGTATCACTATTACCCCAGTGCTGTGTGACGGTGTCACTATTACCTATGTGCTGTGTGACCGTATCACTATTACCCGTGTGCGGTGTGACCGTGTCACTACTACCCGTGTGCCGTGTGACCGTATCACTTTTACCTGTGTGCGGTGTGACCTTGTCACTATTACCCGTGTGCCATGTGACCATATCACTATTACCCGTGTGCCGTGTGACAATGTCACTATTATCCGTGTGCGGTGTGACAATGTCACTATTACCCGTGTGCTGTGTGACTGTGTCACTATTACCTGTGTGCTGTGTGACCATGTCACTATTACCCGTGTGCCGTGTGACCGTGTCACCTTGCAGAGCTGACATGACGATGCGCTCTGCTGATTTGCAGAACATACTCTGCTCCATTCCCTGTAATGATTCTATGGAGCGCGGCTCACATTTGCTTTTATGGGAAATGAAACATCTGTGGTTGGAGGAAACGGCACAGCCGCAGGTATTCTGTAGATAGTAATGTGCAGCCCATAAAATCTTATTGAAATGCGGTGACATTAGTGTATAAATCAGAGGCCTGCAGGGATCATTTCATCAGAGCTTCTCCGGAAACTTCCAGCAAGGTGTAAAGTACTTCTCCCTCCGTCCCCAACATCTCCCTCCGTCCCCAACATCTCCCTCCGTCCCCAACATCTCCCTCCGTCCCCAACATCTCCCTCCGTCCCCAATATCTCCCTCCATCACAAAATCTCCCTCCATCCCCAACATCTCCCTCCATCCCCAACATCTCCCTCCATCCCCAACATCTCCCTCCATCCCCAACATCTCCCTCCATCCCCAACATCTCCCTCCATCCCCAACATCTCCCTCCATCCCCAACATCTCCCTCCATCCCCAACATCTCCTGTACGATCCACATCCTGGAGCTTCATTAACATTTATCCGGACGGCACAGTAACCCAACAGCACCCTATTCCTACGGCAACACAGATCGCGGAGAGACCCCCCCGATTACAGGGGGACAGCAGGGAGCCTCATATCCCCAGAACTCTTTTGTACAGGAGTAACAGTGACAGCACAGATACCAGGGGAACAGCAAAGCACCCCATATCACCAGCCCCCTATTATCACCAGCCCCCCATTATACGGGTACGCGGGGTAACCGCTAATACATACTGCACGTATCGCTGATCCCAGATACAGGTTTTACTAAATAGGAAACATGCAGAGTTTTGTACTTATCAGCTGGTATTGATGAGTACACAGCGTAAATCCCAATAAATCAATACTGCTCAGTGATATATAACCTTTCACTTAGGGCAGAGCCGGGTCACAGCGATATATATACACCGCACACCACAAGCACTTACTCTGGGCTCAGTTGATTAAAGTAGTAGCAATGTGCCAATGAATACTTACTAACACAGCAGGTTTCCTGGGTGGACTATAGATTATCATGTCAGAGGCCTCACGCTCCGAGCCGCGGCCCCTGGGGACGGAACATCGACATTACCGCTTGTTTAACACCGGTTACTCCTGTATATAAATCTCTATGTTTTATTAAACTTGTCAGATATTGTGAACCAGAAGGTATTTGGGGGTATATTGAACAGATATTTGTAATCAATATATGAGAAATCTTTATTAGCATAGCGGTCAATAGCGCCTTCCCAATATCCACAAATCGCACCATTCCAATTATCCCATCCCAGTAACAGGGGGAGGTTTGGGAGGAGCAGCTAAAAGCAGTTTGCTGGGATTGAGGGCACATTCAGATCTAGACAGACAGACAGATACCTTATGGCATAGTTGCCTACCGTTTAGAGTTCCTCTCTGGAAGAAGCATTAACAAACATGGTGGGGGGTGCAGGGTAGAGGCTGATGTCATGAAGCCCCGTCCCCATTCCACAAAAACGCTGTGATTCGCGGGTCCGTGAAGAGGGGGCGGGGCTTAAATGACGCAAAATGTTGCGATCTTCGTAATTTTAACCTCGCCTCTCCCCCATACAGCGCAAATTCCAGCAGTTGTAGTTGCAGGGAACGGGGGTGCCTGGGCTCCGAGAAAATTGCGGGAGACTTGCCAACCGTCCCGGGGGGACGGGAGGGGGACCCGATTTTCTGGAGACTCCCAGCCATTCCGGGAGGGTAGGCAAGCCTGCCTTATGGGGGTTCATGGGTGGTGACTAGGAGGTGGCTGAGCAGATGCGCGGTGATAAGCCATCTTATGGGGGATCCTAGGAGGTGGCTAAGCAGATGCGCGGTGATAAGCCATCTAATGGAGGATCCTGGGTGGTGGCTAAGCAGATGTCCATGATGTTCCATCTTATGGGGTTTCCTGGGTGGTGACTAGGAGGTGGCTAAGCAGATGTGCGGTGATGGTCCATCTTATGGGGTTTCCTGGGTGGTGACTAGGAGGTGGCTAAGCAGATGTGCGGTGATGGTCCATCTTATGGGGGTTCCTGGGTGGTGACTAGAAGGTGGCTAAGCAGATGCGCGGTGATGAGCCATTTTATGGGGGTTTCTGGGGGACGACTAGAAGGTGGCTAAGCAGATGCGCGGTGATGAGCCATTTTATGGGGGTTTCTGGGGGACGACTAGGAGGTGGCAAAACAGATGCATGGTGATGAGCCATCTTACGTAGTGTTCATTCTAGCACCCACTATCTTTGAAAACCTATGCAGTTCCTCTTCCCTGCTTGCGGTGTCTCTGTCTGCTGTGGTGTTTCTAGCACAGGTCTGGTTTGTATATCAGTGCTGATATACAGACCACACTGTGCTAGAAGCACTCCAGCAGACAGCGACACCCCAGGCAGGGAAGAGGATCTGCATGGGTTTTCAAAGGTAGCGGGTGCTAGAATGAACACTATTACAGGGGTTCCTGGGTGGTAACTAAGCAGATGCACAGTGATGGTCCATCTTATGGGGGTTCCTGGGTGGTGACTAGGAGGTGGCTAAGAAGATGCGCGGTGATGGTCCATCTTATGGGGGTTCCTGGGTGGTGACTAGGAGGTGGCTAAGCAGATGCGCGGTGATGGTCCATCTTATGGGGTTCCTCGGTGGTGACTAGGAGGTGGCTAAGCAGATGCGCAGTGATGGTCCATCTTATGGGGGTTCCTGGGTGGTGACTAGGAGGTGGCTGAGCAGATGCACGGTGATGGCCCATCTTATGGGGGTTCCTGGGTGGTGACTAGGAGGTGACTAAGCAGATGCGCGGTGATGTTCCATCTTATAGGGGTTCCTGGGTGGTGACTAGGAGGTGGCTAAGCAGATGCGCGGCCATGAGCCATCTTATAGGGGTTCCTGGGTGGTGACTAGGAGGTGGCTAAGCAGATGCGCGGTGATAGTCCATCTTATGGGGGTTCCTGGGTGGTGACTAGGAGGTGGCTAAGCAGATGCACGGTGATGCTCCATCTTTTGGGGGTTCCTGGGTGGAGACTAAGAGGTGGCTAAGCAGATGCGTGGTGATGGTCCATCTTATGGGGGTTCCTGGGTGGTGACTAAGGAGATGTGCAGTGATGGTCCATCTTATGGGGGTTCCTGGGTGGGCACTAGGAGGTGGCTGAGCAGATGCGCGGTGATGGTCCATCTTATGGGGGTTCCTGGGTGGTGACTAAGGAGATGTGCAGTGATGGTCCATCTTATGGGGGTTCCTGGGTGGGGACTAGGAGGTGGCTGAGCAGATGCGCGGTGATGGTCCATCTTATGGGGGTTCCTGGGTGGTGACTAAGGAGATGTGCAGTGATGGTCCATCTTATGGGGGTTCCTGGGTGGGCACTAGGAGGTGGCTGAGCAGATGCGCGGTGATGGTCCATCTTATGGGGGTTCCTGGGTGGTGACTAAGGAGATGTGCAGTGATGGTCCATCTTATGGGGGTTCCTGGGTGGGGACTAGGAGGTGGCTGAGCAGATGCGCGGTGATGGTCCATCTTATGAGGGTTCCTGGGTGGTGACTAGGAAATGGCTGAGCAGATTTGTGGTGATGGTCCATCTTATGGGGGTTCCTGGGTGGTGACTAGGAGGTGGCTAAGCAGATGCGCAGTGATGGTCCATATTATGAGGGTTACTGTGTGGTGACTAGGAGGTGGCTAAGCAGATGTACGGTGTCATCTCTACCTGTACTCACTTGGCACTGAAATACGCCGAGTAAGCAGGGTGGATCCCTGTGATGTCAGAGGGTCCCCTTCGCAGCCTGCTTACTCTGCGTATTTCAGTGCCGAGTGAGTACAGGTACTCCAGTCTCCACTATAGAAAAGTCTGCTCACTTGGAAGCTGTCACTTCTGAGTGAGTAGTGGGCGAGAGAGGACAGCGCTGGACCAGGTAAGTGTACAATGGGTGTCAATAAAATGTATACTTTTCTGGGTGTCAGTATTGTTATGCTGTGCCCGGATCTCGCCGATCTGTGCCCACATCTCGCCGATCTGTGCCCACATCTCCCTGATCTGTGCCCGGATCTCGCAGATCTGTGCCCGGATCTCGCAGATCTGTGCCCGGATCTCGCAGATCTGTGCCCGGATCTCGATCTGTGCCCGGATCTCGCAGATCTGTGCCCGGATCTCGCAGATCTGTGCCCGGATCTCGCAGATCTGTGCCCGGATCTCGCAGATCTGTGCCCGGATCTCGCAGATCTGTGCCCGGATCTCGCAGATCTGTGCCCGGATCTCGCAGATCTGTGCATGGTTTTGTCAAATTTGCCAGCCTGAAACTGGTCTATTGTGCACCATATGTTTACCAAAAATCACACCCTATTACATTTGTGAACTGTATACATTATAATGGGAAAACATCTGGATGCAATTTGAAGTGTGAAAAAAAACTGAGGTGCGATGTCACCGGCAAAATGTGCGAATTACAAAAACAGGAAAATTCGGTTGATCTTTGATCAGAATTCGCAAATGTCATCCAGTGTTTCAAAAGGATTTCAAGCCTAACAATAAGCATAACGATAATGATAAGACTGACACGGACTGCTGACGTTGTGCAGAGCTGAATTCGGCAGAAGGACGTTACAGCAGTTACTACGGCACTAAGCTACAGAACATACAGTAAGCGCGTCGGAGCTGGACGTGAGATTCCCCAACAAGTGATTCAGCGCCGCCGTGAGTGATAGTTTTACTTAAATGAATTAAAGCTGAGCAGAAAGCGTTTATATTTGCAGCGATGATTAGTTGGCTTCATAAATATGCGGAGAGAGCGCTGGATACAATGTATACGTTTACACGGCGTGGGAATTGATTTCAGGCACTAATAAATGTGAGAAGAGCTTATTTGGTTAGTTCTGTAATGTGTCCCTACAGACTACGCAGCAGACCCATAGATCTCCCTGACAGAGAGGAACAACAGAACATCCTGTCAGCGCACACAACAGGGGAACTAACAGGGATGATATAACACAGCAGAGACTGTATAGCTGTCAGTAACAGGACATAGCACTCCTCTAGCTCCCGGGCTTCCAATAGCGGAACGGTACCTGGCCGCAGGGACCTGCGCTACACAGTACAGGCAGAGGGACCTGCGCTACACAGTACAGGCAGAGGGACCTGCACTACACAGTACAGGCAGAGGGACCTGCGCTACACAGTACAGGCAGAGGGACCTGCGCTACACAGTACAGGCAGAGGGACCTGCGCTACACAGTACAGGCAGAGGGACCTGCGCTACACAGTACAGGCAGAGGGACCTGCACTACACAGTACAGACAGAGGACAGCAGGGACCTGCGCTACACAGTACAGGCAGAGGGACCTGCGCTACACAGTACAGGCAGAGGGACCTGCGCTACACAGTACAGACAGAGGGACCTGCGCTACACAGTACAGACAGAGGGACCTGCGCTACACAGTACAGACAGAGGGACCTGCACTACACAGTACAGACAGAGGGACCTGCGCTACACAGTACAGACAGAGGGACCTGCGCTACACAGTACAGGCAGAGGGACCTGCGCTACACAGTACAGGCAGAGGGACCTGCGCTACACAGTACAGACAGAGGGACCTGCGCTACACAGTACAGACAGAGGGACCTGCGCTACACAGTACAGACAGAGGGACCTGCGCTACACAGTACAGACATAGGACAGCAGGGAACTGCGCTACACAGTACAGACAGAGGGACCTGTGCTACACAGTACAGACAGAGGGACCTGCGCTACACAGTACAGGCAGAGGGACCTGCACTACACAGTACAGGCAGAGGGACCTGCGCTACACAGTACAGGCAGAGGGACCTGCGCTACACAGTACAGGCAGAGGGACCTGCGCTACACAGTACAGACAGAGGGACCTGCGCTACACAGTACAGACATAGGACAGCAGGGAACTGCGCTACACAGTACAGGCAGAGGGACCTGTGCTACACAGTACAGGCAGAGGGACCTGTGCTACACAGTACAGGCAGAGGGACCTGCGCTACACAGTACAGGCAGAGGGACCTGTGCTACACAGTACAGGCAGAGGGACCTGCGCTACACAGTACAGACATAGGACAGCAGGGAACTGCGCTATACAGTACAGGCAGAGGGACCTGCGCTACACAGTACAGGCAGAGGGACCTGCGCTACACAGTACAGGCAGAGGGACCTGCACTACACAGTACAGGCAGAGGGACCTGCACTACACAGTACAGACAGAGGGACCTGCGCTACACAGTACAGACAGAGGGACCTGCGCTACACAGTACAGACATAGGACAGCAGGTACCTGCGCTACACAGTACAGACAGAGGGAACTGCGCTACACAGTACAGGCAGAGGGACCTGCGCTACACAGTACAGACATAGGACAGCAGGGAACTGCGCTACACAGTACAGACAGAGGGACCTGTGCTACACAGTACAGGCAGAGGGACCTGCGCTACACAGTACAAACCGAGGACAGCAGGGACCTGCGCTACACAGTACAGACAGAGGGACCTGCGCTACACAGTACAGGCAGAGGGACCTGCGCTACACAGTACAGGCAGAGGGACCTGCGCTACACAGTACAGACAGAGGGACCTGCGCTACACAGTACAGACAGAGGGACCTGCGCTACACAGTACAGACAGAGGGACCTGCGCTACACAGTACAGACATAGGACAGCAGGTACCTGCGCTACACAGTACAGACAGAGGGAACTGCGCTACACAGTACAGGCAGAGGGACCTGCGCTACACAGTACAGACATAGGACAGCAGGGAACTGCGCTACACAGTACAGACAGAGGGACCTGTGCTACACAGTACAGGCAGAGGGACCTGCGCTACACAGTACAAACCGAGGACAGCAGGGACCTGCGCTACACAGTACAGACAGAGGGACCTGCGCTACACAGTACAAACCGAGGACAGCAGGGACCTGCGCTACACAGTACAGACAGAGGGACCTGCGCTACACAGTACAGGCAGAGGGACCTGCGCTACACAGTACAGACAGAGGGACCTGCGCTACACAGTGCAGGCAGAGGGACCGACAACTCATCTCCTTTTCAAAATCTCTCTGGGAGGTAGAGTAATATGGCTGACAGACTCTACCAAAGGATTCAAGCACACAAATGAGGCCAGGCAGAGCTCAGAGGTGCATTTCAAAGGCTCCCTGCTCACTACAGCAGCTATACATCAGTGTAACATAATTGGTGGAGAATAATGAGTGACCCTGTACTGGAAGGAAATTGGACATTACAGTAACAGTGGTGTATGGTTTCCACCCTGCACATCGCCTGAAACATCCAGACACCTGCAAGTCCAGTCACAACACAGTGAGCCGGTCTGGTGTCAGGGGAGACTCAGAACGTCTGAAGCCGTCAGGTGGGTGTCCTATAACAACTCCTTACCCAGCGTCAGCTCCTCGGTGCTAATAACGCCATAGTAACATTACCATATCCTGCATCCCTGCCGTGCCGTCCTATACCGTATATATACTCTTTATAACCTACCTTCGCACTCTCCGCCATTGGTGGGGTTGCCATGGTAACCCGGCATGCAGGCTTCGCACTGTTTTCCGGTTGTCAGGTTCTTGCACTGCTCACATACGTTGGTGTTGATGCAGGTGCTGTGCCCGTTACACTGGCATGCTGTAAGACATATGACAGAATCGCACGTTATTCCCGGACCCCCATCGCATTATACAATGGGGCAGATGTATTAAGCCTTAACAAGAGATAAATGCAAGGGTGATAAGGAGAGATAAACGTCCGGCTAATCACCTGCTAACTGCTATGTTACAGGCTGTGTTTGAAAAAAGTCAGTAAGGAGCTGATTGGCTGGATGTTTATCTCTCTTTATCACCCTTGCATTTATCTCTTGTTAAGGCTTAATACCATCTGCCCCAATGTCAGATCTCTTCAGGGGTCATTATGGCGCATTAATTCACATTATTTCATATTTATAATCTGAGATCGCAGAACACATCAGAGACCTTGAATTCCCTGCTGGCAAACTGGGCACGAGGATCACGGAAAACGCAATGTATTACAATGTTCCGTTACACAAGATTATGTGCGCCTGGCACCACATTTGCGCTTATATCTAACCGCCAGGGGCTCGCGGCAATGTATTCAGCACAGCACTGAGTATGACCCTGGCTACGCGGCAGCTGCGATGACTGGTGCCCAGTGTAACCATCATTAGATGGTGCGTCCGTTGGGCCGGGATTTGCACATTTTCGCTCAGGAGAGAGCGGGCGGAGGTTTAACTCGTCGCTGGTCTGCGATCCGATTTGAATCAGCCCCCTAATCACCTGCTAAATGCACTGATAATACATGATAAGCTGGCGCACGCTGGGTAGAATTGGCCGTTCTGTGGTTACGTCAGTCCGTGTACAGGCATAAGTATCATGGTGCCCATAGGGAAGAGAGGGGGGTGAGGAGATTAGCCGTCATTAATTCTCCTTAAGGTGGGAGGAGGATACAGAGGACATATATATAGGCAGA
Organism: Crinia signifera; assembly: GCF_055691185.1. Lineage (NCBI taxonomy): Eukaryota > Metazoa > Chordata > Amphibia > Anura > Myobatrachidae > Crinia > Crinia signifera. Next base: position 289,238,007 of record NC_139222.1, on the reverse strand, counting down.
GCCCAGGAATAGATACAGAGGACGGAGCGCGGCTCTTATAGACAGGCTGCGCAGCGCAGAGACGATGGATCTGCCAGGGGGCTCAGTTACTGCTCCAATGCATTTACATCAATGTGACACGTTCCGGAGCCGCCCTCCATATGTGCAGAGAAAAGCACACGCATCACATTCTAACGTGGTCATAGTACAGATTGGCATGTTCTGTCCCCAATGTCACATGGCATTAGCGTTATCACTTTGTGTTGTGTTGGATAATCCCTGTTGTGGGGATAATGTTCTCATTAGTGCTACATGAAAGCAGCCATCACGTGAGCAGCCACCGATGTCAGCCCCGTGTGCGGGGAGGGGGTGCAGGGCGCGGGGAGGGGGTGCAGGGCGCGGGGAGGGGGTGCAGGGCGCGGGGCACGTACACACGGCTCAGTGAGATGGGTAACAGGGTATAATACCAGCAATCATGACGGTGGCCTCACCTGGGCAGACACTGATATCACTGCCATGTGCGGGGAGGGGGTGCAGGGCGCGGGGAGGGGGTGCAGGGTGCGGGGAGGGGGTGCAGGGCGCGGGGCACGTACACATGGCTCAGTGAGATGGGTAACAGGGTATAATACCAGCAATCATGATGGTGGCCTCACCTGGGCAGACACTGATATCACCGCTGTGTGCGGGGAGGGGGTGCAGGGCGCAGGGTAGGAGGTGAAGGGTGCGGGGAAGGGGTGCAGGGCGCGGGGAGGGGGTGCAGGGCGTGTGGCACGTACACACGGCTCTGTGAGATGGGTAACCGGGTATATTACCAGCAATCATGACGGTGGCCTCACCTGGGCAGACACTGATATCACCACTGTGTGCGGAGAGGTGGTGCAGGACGCGGGGAGGGGGTGCAGGGCACAGCGCACATACACATGGCTCAGTGAGACGGGTAACCGGATATAATACCAGCCATCATGACGGTGGCCTCACCTGGGCAGACACTGATATCACCACTGTGTGCGGGGAGGGGGTGCAGGGCACGGGGAGCGGGTGCAGGGCGCGGGGAGGGGGTGCAGGGCGCGGGGCACGTACACATGGCTCAGTGAGATGTGTAACTGGGTATAATACCAGCCATGATGACGGTGGCCTCACCTGGGCAGACACTGATATCACTGGCATGTGCGGGGAGGGGGTGCAGGGCGTGGGGAGGGGGTGCAGGGCGCGGGGAGGGGGTGCAGGGCGCGGGGTAGGAGGTGAAGGGCGCGGGGAGGAGATGAAGGGAGCAGGGAGGGGGTGCAGGGCACGGGGCAAGTGCACACGGCTCAGTGAGATGGGTAACCGGGTATATTACCAGCAATCATGACGGTGGCCTCACCTGGGCAGACACTGATATCACCACTGTGTGCGGAGAGGGGGTGCAGGATGCGGGGAGGGGGTGCAGGGCGCGGCGCACATACACATGGCTCAGTGAGACGGGTAACCGGATATAATACCAGCCATCATGACGGTGGCCTCACCTGGGCAGACACTGATATCACCACTGTGTGCGGGGAGGGGGTGCAGGGCGTGGGGAGGGGGTGCAGGGCGCGGGGAGGGGGTGCAGGGCGCGGGGAGGGGGAGAAGGGCGCGGGGTAGGAGGTGAAGGGCGCGGGGAGGAGATGAAGGGAGCAGGGAGGGGGTGCAGGGCACGGGGCAAGTGCACACGGCTCAGTGAGATGGGTAACCGGGTATATTACCAGCAATCATGACGGTGGCCTCACCTGGGCAGACACTGATATCACCACTGTGTGCGGAGAGGGGGTGCAGGATGCGGGGAGGGGTTGCAGGGCGCGGCGCACATACACATGGCTCAGTGAGACGGGTAACCGGATATAATACCAGCCATCATGACGGTGGCCTCACCTGGGCAGACACTGATATCACCACTGTGTGCGGGGAGGGGGTGCAGGGCACGGGGAGCGGGTGCAGGGCGCGGGGAGGGGGTGCAGGGCGCGGGGCACGTACACATGGCTCAGAGAGATGTGTAACCGGGTATAATACCAGCCATGATGACGGTGGCCTCACCTGGGCAGACACTGATATCACTGGCATGTGCGGGGAGGGGGTGCAGGGCGTGGGGAGGGGGTGCAGGGCGCGGGGAGGGGGTGCAGGGCGCGGGGAGGTGGAGAAGGGCGCGGGGTAGGAGGTGAAGGGCGCGGGGAGGAGATGAAGGGAGCAGGGAGGGGGTGCAGGGCACGGGGCAAGTGCACACGGCTCAGTGAGATGGGTAACCGGGTATAATACCAATGGCCTCACCTGGGCAGTGTATAAATGACCACTCGTAGCTCTTGTCTCTGGGGCACAGGCCCGTATCCAGCACCATCTCGGTCGTGTGCTTGCCCAGCAGCTTCATGGGTCCTCGGGACGAGCCCTCCACACAATGCCCCTTCCCGGTGTTACTGGGGTCGTTGCACCAGCCACATCCCGGGTGCTCCAGGCACTGGGCGCAGGTACGGAAGCCGGAGCAGTTCTGGGCTGTAGGAAAGGAGAGGTTACAATTAGCGCAGCAGAACGTCGCAGTATTCGGCCATTAGGTCGACAGTCAATATGGTCGAAAAACATTAGACAACATGGTCAGAAGGTCGACACAATCAAAAGGTCTACAGGCAAGAGGTCGACATTGAGAAAGGTTGACATAATTTTCATTATGATTTTTTCATCCCAGTGGGCATAGAAGGATAATATAATAGTGCCGGCACCATGGCGAGGGGACATGTCAACCTATGTCCACATACACACGATCAGGATGTGCCGCATGTGCCAGGGAGAGCCAGAACGCGCCGCATGTACCAGGGAGAGCCGGCACACGGTCAGGATGTGCCGCATGTACCAGGGAGAGCCAGCACGCGGTCAGGACGTGCCACATGTACCAGGGAGAGTCGGCACGCAGTCAGGATGTGCCGCATGTACCAGGGAGAGCCAGCACGCGGTCAGGACGTGCCACATGTACCAGGGAGAGTCGGCACGCAGTCAGGACGTGCCACATGTACCAGGGAGAGACAGCACGCGCCGCATGTACCAGGGAGAGCCGGCACACGGTCAGGATGTGCCGCATGTACCAGGGAGAGCCGGCACACGGTCAGGATGTGCCGCATGTACCAGGGAGAGCCGGCACACGGTCAGGATGTGCCGCATGTACCAGGGAGAGCCAGCACGCGCCGCATGTACCAGGGAGAGCCGGCACACGGTCAGGATGTGCCGCATGTACCAGGGAGAGCCGGCACACGGTCAGGACGTGCCGCATGTACCAGGGAGAGCCGGCACACGGTCAGGATGTGCCGCATGTACCAGGGAGAGCCGGCACACGGTCAGGATGTGCCGCATGTACCAGGGAGAGCCGGCACACGGTCAGGATTTGCCGCATGTACCAGGGAGAGACAGCACGCGGTCAGGACGTGCCACATGTACCAGGGAGAGACAGCACGCGGTCAGGATGTGCCACATGTACCAGGGAGAGACAGCACACGGTCAGGACATGCCACATGTACCAGGGAGAGTCGGCACGCGATCAGGACATGCCACATGTACCAGGGAGAGTCGGCACGCGATCAGGACATGCCACATGTACCAGGGAGAGACAGCACGCGGTCAGGATGTGCCACATGTACCAGGGAGAGACAGCACACGGTCAGGACATGCCACATGTACCAGGGAGAGTCGGCACGCGATCAGGACGTGCCACATGTACCAGGGAAAGCCGGCATACGGTCAGGACGCGCCACATGTACCAGGTAGAGCCGGCACACGGTCAGGATGTGCCGCATGTACCAGGGAGAGACAGCACGCGGTCAGGATGTGCCGCATGTACCAGGGAGAGCCAGCACACGGTCAGGATGTGCCGCATGTACCAGGGAGAGCCAGCACACGGTCAGGATGTGCCGCATGTACCAGGGAGAGCCAGCACGCGCCGCATGTACCAGGGAGAGCCGGCACACGGTCAGGATGTGCCGCATGTACCAGGGAGAGCCAGCACACGGTCAGGACGTGCCACATGTACCAGGGAGAGTCGGCACGCAGTCAGGATGTGCCACATGTACCAGGGAGAGACAGCACGCGGTCAGGACGTGCCACATGTACCAGGGAGAGACAGCACGCGGTCAGGATGTGCCGCATGTACCAGGGAGAGCCAGCACGCAGTCAGGACGCGCCACATGTACCAGGGAGAGTCGGCATACGGTCAGGACGTGCCACATGTACCAGGGAGAGTCGGCACGCAGTCAGGACGCGCCACATGTACCAGGGAGAGTCGGCATACGGTCAGGACGTGCCACATGTACCAGGGAAAGCCGGCATACAGCCAGGACGTGCCACATGTACCAGGGAAAGCCTGCATACGGTCAGGACGTGCCACATGTACCAGGGAAAGCCGGCACACGGTCAGGATGTGCCACATGTACCAGGGAAAGCCGGCACACGGCCAGGACGAGCCACATGTACCAGGGAAAGCCGGCACACGGCCAGGACGCGCCACATGTACCAGGGAAAGCCGGAACGCGGTCAGGACGTGCCACATGTACCAGGGAAAGCCGGCACACGGCCAGGACGAGCCACATGTACCAGGGAAAGCCGGCACACGGCCAGGACGCGACACATGTACCAGGGACTGCCGGCATACGGCCAGGATGCGCCACATGTACCGGGGAAAGCCGGAACGCGGTCAGGACGTGCCACATGTACCAGGGAAAGCCGGCATACGGCCAGGACGCGCCACATGTACCAGGGAAAGCCGGCATATGGCCAGGACGCACCACATGTACCAGGGACTGCCGGCATACGGCCAGGACGCGCCACATGTACCGGGGAAAGCCGGCACGCGGTCAGGACGTGCCACATGTACCAGGGAAAGCCGGCATACGGTCAGGACGTGCCACATGTACCAGGGAAAGCCAGCACACGGTCAGGATGTGCCACATGTACCAGGGAAAGCCGGAACACGGCCAGGACGCGCCACATGTAACAGGGAAAGCCGGCACACGGCCAGGACGCGCCACATGTACCAGGGAAAGCCGGCACGCGGTCAGGACGTGCCACATGTACCAGGGAAAGCCGGCATACGGTCAGGATGTGCCACATGTACCAGGGAAAGACGGCATACGGTCAGGACGTGCCACATGTACCAGGGAAAGCCGGCATACGGTCAGGATGTGCCACATGTACCAGGGAAAGCCGGCATATGGCCAGGACGCGCCACATGTACTAGGGAAAGCCGGCATACGGCCAGGACGCGACACATGTACCGGGGAAAGCCGGCACGCGGTCAGGACGTGCCGCATGTACCAAGGAAAGTCGGCACGCGGTCAGGGCGTGCCACATGTACCAGGGAAAGCCAGCATACGGCCAGGACGCACCACATGTAGCAAGGAAAGTCGGCACGCGGTCAGGACGTGCCACATGTACCAAGGAAAGTTGGCACGCGGTCAGGATGTGCCACATGTACCAGGGAGAGCCGGCACGCGGTCAGGACGTGCCACATGTACCAGGGAGAGCCAGCACGCGGTCAGGACATGCCACATGTACCAGGAAGAGCCGGCACGCGGTCAGGAAGTGCCACGTGTACCAGGAAGAGCCGGCACGCGGTCAGGACATGCTACATGTACCAGGGAAAGCCGGCATACGGTCAGGACGTGCCACATGTACCAGGGAAAGCCGGCATACGGCCAGGACGCGCCACATGTACCAGGAAGAGCCGTCACACGGCCAGGAACACATCGCATAAGATGGACTATGAGCCAGATGTATCAAGCTTCAAAAAGTGATAAAATGCAGAGTGATTACAACCATCCAATCAGTTAGGAGCTGATGGCTGGTTTTTTTATCACTCTCCTTTTTATAACTTTTTGAAGCTTGCTACATCTGGCCCTATATGAGGCATATATCAGCGTATAATTTGCACCAATCAGATCCGTCTGTAGTGTGCATGCCTGCAGTCCCTGTGGTGACACGTGAGGATGGAGATTGTCTACATCAACTATTTATTGCCTGCAGAATTGTAGAAATGAGGCAGAAATGCCAACAGCAATGACCGGTCATAGGACAGGTCCGCAGAGATGCCAGCGACGGGAGAGAGATAAACTGACAGCGGCTTCTCAACATTTATAAATGTCACACAGGAACACGTGTCGGTGCTCAGTCTGCGAGTCACTGTACTCACCCCCCCCCTCCCCTCAAGCCTACTCCCCCCCCCCAAAACACACACACAAACAAATTACCACTATCCACTGGTATGTCCTGCGGATCTGTGACTCAAGTACTGTAGATTTGGATAGGCATATGAAGCGTCCGGAGAGAGCGGGCATTCCCGAGCCTGGCACTGACCCACTCTGGTCCCTGTCTGTACATTCCTGAGCCTGGCACTGACCCACTCTGGTCCCTGTCTGTACATTCCTGAGTCCGGCACTGACCCACTCTGGTCCTTGTCTGTACATTCCCGAGCCTGGCACTGACCCACTCTGGTCCTTGTCTGTATATTCCTGAGCCTGGCACTGACCCACTCTGGTCCCTGTCTGTACATTCCCGAGCCTGGCACTGACCCACTCTGGTCGCAGTCTGTACATTCCCGAGCCTGGCACTGACCCACTCTGGTCCCTTTCAGTATATTCCTGAGCCTGGCACTGACCCACTCTGGTCCTTGTCTGTACATTCCCGAGCCTGGCACTGACCCACTCTGGTCCCTGTCTGTACATTCCCAAGCTCCGGCACTGACCCACTCTGGTCCCTGTCTGTACATGACCGAGCCTGGCACTGACCCACTCTGGTCCCTGGCTGTACATTCCCGAGTTCCGGCACTGACCCACTCTGGTCCCTGTCTGTAGATTCCCGAGCCTGGAACTGACCCACTCTGGTCCTTGTCTGTAGATTCCCGAGCCTGGCACTGACCCACTCTGGTCCCTGTCTGTACATTCCCGAGCCTGGCACTGACCCACTATGGTCCTTGTCTGTAGATTCCCGAGCATGGCACTGACCCACTCTGGTCCCTGTCTGTACATTCCCGAGTTCCGGCACTGACCCACTCTGGTCCCTGTCTGTAGATTCCCGAGCCTGGAACTGACCCACTCTGGTCCCTGTCTGTACATTCCCGAGCCTGGCACTGACCCACTCTGGTCCCTGTCTGTACATTCCCGAGCCTGGCACCAACCCACTCTGGTCCCTGTCTGTACATTCCCGAGCCTGGCACTGACCCACTCTGGTCCTTGTCTGTAGATTCCCGAGCCTGGAACTGACCCACTCTGGTCCCTGTCTGTACATTCCCGAGCCTGGCACTGACCCACTCTGGTCCTTGTCTGTAGATTCCCGAGCCTGGAACTGACCCACTCTGGTCCCTGTCTGTACATTCCTGAGCCTGGCACTGACCCACTCTGGTCCCTGTCTGTACATTCCTGAGCCTGGCACTGACCCACTCTGGTCCCTGTCTGTACATTCCTGAGCCTGGCAGTGACCCACTCTGGTCCCTGTCTGTACATTCCTGAGCCTGGCACTGACCCACTCTGGTCCCTGTCTGTACATTCCCGAGTTCCGGCATGGACCCAGTCTGGTCGCTGTCTCTGTAGTGACAACAGGACAAGGTCAGAGTGACATCACAGGGGGGGCCCCACCTATGGTGTACATAGTCACAGTATTATAGTGGGTACTCGGTGCAATTTTGCTTGCGATTCAATTGGAATTGATTCGAATGATACACAAAATGCATTGGATTTGACTTTATAGTACAGATCTGTACTATATAGACTTGCCTGATAATACTATTTTTCTATTTGATTTACACTACATGGGAGAGTGCATTGGGATCGTATCTGCATCGAATGTAGAAAAACCATTCAATTTTCTATTCGAGTTTGCTATAATCTATAAGCAAAATTGAATAGAAAAATAGTGTATATCTCACCGTGAGTACCCGCTATTACTGATATCAGCCCTGGACTCAGAGCGCTGCTGCTTGCATATGACAATGGCGCAGGACAGTGAGGTCCGCCAGGCCTGATGCCTTTCATTTTACAGCATACACAATGAGCGTCCATAAAAGCAGTAAATCTCAATGCTGAAGAGCGGAGACCGGGGCGGCTGCGTCAGATCACTTGTCTCTCTTGTGGAGACCGTGGCGGCTGTGTCAGATCACTGGTCTCTCTTGTGGAGACCGGGGTGGCTGCGTCAGATCACTCATCTCTCTTGCGGAGACCGGGGCGGCTGCGTCAGATCACTCATCTCTCTTATGGAGACCGGGGCGGCTGCGTCAGATCACTCGTCTCTCTTGTGGAGACCGTGGCGGCTGTGTCAGATCACTGGTCTCTCTTGCAGAGACCGGGGCGGCTGCGTCAGATCACTCATCTCTCTTGCGGAGGCTGGGGCGGCTGCGTCAGTTCACTCATCTCTCTCGCGGAGAACGGGGCGGCTGTGTCGGATCACTTGTCTCTCTTGCGGAGAACGGGGCGGCTGCATCAGATCACTCGTCTCTCTTGTGGAGACCGTGGCGGCTGTGTCAGATCACTTGTCTCTCTTGCGGAGACCGGGGCGGCTGCATCAGATCACTAGTCTCTCTTGTGGAGACCGTGGCGGCTGTGTCAGATCACTGGTCTCTCTTGCGGAGACCGGGGCGGCTGCGTCAGATCACTTGTCTCTCTTGCGGAGACCGGGGCGGCTGCGTCAGATCATTCGTCTCTCTTGTGGAGACCGTGGCGGCTGCGTCAGATCACTTGTCTGTCTTGCGGAGACCGGGGCGGCTGCGTCAGATCACTTGTCTCTCTTGCGGAGACCGGGGGCGGCTGCGTCAGATCACTCATCTCTTTTGCGGAGACCGGGGCGGCTGCGTCAGATCACTCATCTCTTTTGCAGAGACCGGGGCGGCTGCGTCAGATCACTTGTCTCTCTTGTGGAGACCGGGGCTCGTCTCTCGTGCGGAGATTGCCTCTTCTCTGGGCACTGAAGTAACAGCGTCTCGTCCATTATCTGTACTTCATAACGATATAAAGCTATGGGGAGAGAACTGTGAGCCACTGCCCAGGATAATGACAGCCTTGTCCTGTAATTATAATGTAGGGGGAGGAGATCAGACACTGGGGGCGTGGTGCTGTCCAAGGTCCCGGGCACAGGGCCACCACCTCCCGCCCCAGCTACCTCTATAACATTCCACACTCGGTACATTTGCTTAGAATGGGATTTATTAGCCCGTGGCCACATGTCGGCCCGCACCTGCCAGCAGCCTCTCCTATACCCATTCCCCATCTGTCTCCAATCAATGCAGCCATCAATGTAATATCACCGGCTGCACAATGCCAGGGACAGACAGCCCAGCCACCATCTCCGACCTTCACCAGCCGCCAAGGTCACACTCTGATCTTCCCCATCACACACCATGTGCCATGTCGCGTCCATATCCTTCAGGGGACCCCAGCAGAATACAGGAGAGATCAGATACACAGTACGGCCAAAATTCTAAGCTGGTAAACTGGAGGTAACGTGGGGCCTATTTACTAATGTGCAGACACAAGATCTAAGCGAGGCGTGTGTCACTACAGTGGCTGTGGACGGGGCACGAGGAGGGGCTCCCTATACTGCGCATGCGTGTGAATAGTTACCAATCAGATCAGAGCACCACATGCCGCTGTGTACCGCCACCCCATATATTACCACAATAACCGGGTAACAAACTTCCATCATCACGGACTTCACCTGAGCTGGGAACAGCCATTATTTCAGTCTAAATAAATAATAAAGTGTTCTCCCCAGAAAAAGCAAGAAGTAGCTGGGTGGGGGAGGGGGGGGGGGAGGGGTCTTTGCTATTAAAAAACACATAATAAAAATACAGACATTGAGCTGTAGCCACCACTGCCGCTCCTGATTAGCTGCAGGACCGCAAGCTCCCATTGGCTCGTGACTGAGCCAGCATGCGTTTTGAAATAACCGCGTGTTGGCACAATATGTAGCGGTGCTTGCGGTGTTGTTAGACGAGGGTTAACTTGTAGGTATGCAATATAGTAGTATATAGCAGGCAGGCATACACAGTGTATGGGGCAGGGACTTATGGTCTCCTGTAGCTGGATTGGCAGTACGGAGGTCTGTCTGTGATGACATTGGGGCCAGCTACTGTAGCTCAGGGGAGCTCTCCGGCGGTGTCTGACAGCTCCCCCCCCCCGGTGGGGTAGACAGTGGGGCTCAGGACGCGCTGTTACTAAAGATGCTGTCCTGTCTCACCGGGGCTGCACAGCGTGGGACACACACTCTTCACAGGGTGCGCTGACAGACACACAGAGGGCGCGCTGTCGCTCAGGGTGCAGCACACGGGTACTGGGACTGCCCACCAGCAGGACGAGGAGCGCAAGTGGACACAGCCGTCGGGCTGATGCAGATGCTGCCGCTCAGAAGACAGGTGCCGAGCGCAGATCGACAACAAATACATGATGTAGATATTTATCCTTAATTACCTTAGAGTGCCGGGTGTCAGGGGATCCTGAGTCTGCAAGTGCCAGGGCGGCTCTTGGCGGGCTGACCACCCGAAAATGAAAGCATGGGGAGAACACTGTTAAAGATATGTTTTATCCATAAAGGACTTGGATCTCTTAGCAGAGGAGTCTCAAAGTCGGTCCTCGGGTGCACAAGTGCACTCATTACTCATTGACACATGTTAAAAGATCCACAGTCGAATAGCACAGGAATCTCACCGTGTGTACACATCATAAGGTTCCAGTGCTATACAATCTTTGCTAACTCATGTACTATATTACATACAATCTGTCTATTTGGCTATTCGATTTCAGGTGAACGGGAGCGCGCATCGCCATCGAAAACATCGCCATTAAAAACATGTTCTATCTCCATTCAAAGTAAATGCAATACCGATTCGATTTTGACTACATAGTCAAAATCGGATGTCAAATTGTACGGTGTGTACACAGCATAAGATTTTTTCAGAGAGTTATATTCCAATATACTGTATGCTGTCACACACAATCTTTATTAACAGTGGCAAGCATCTGATACCAATGTATCTAGTAATCTGTGAGAGAGCCCTCCGTAGAAACAAATGTATAAGTATCGCCGGCTTATTTCTCTTCTGAATACAGCATCAGACAATATTGTGAACAAAGATGACGTTTTATAGTAACTGGCGTTTTGTTTGTGGATGTAGAGAGCATCTGAGTGAACTGGTTTTCTTTATGGTCTTTTGTATCGACATAAATCTTGTGTAGACCCTTGACCCTGCCGACCTTAGGTATGTACCATTTTCAACTGTCAACTTAAAGCCAGTCAACATTCGGTGGTCGACCCAATTTATGTCGTCCTAACAAGCGTATACCATTTGGAGGACATTCTTCAATTGCTATAAGAATCCAGTGATCAGAATTAGGTCTATTGGACTAAAACGGGTCCCGTGAGTTCTAGCTCCCATATATAACGTACAAGCGCACTGCGCATTAACGCCGCCGCCCGGAGACTTACTGCGCATTAATGTAAATAATTATTTCAGGTATTAGAAAGTAAAATGACTTTCTTCTCGGCTTGAGGAATGTCCTGGGAGAAAACTTATTTTTAATGACCTAGAATTTACATCGCAAAGAAAACATTCTGCTAATTAACTTTACTTTTTCCTGTCCGCAGGGAAATATAACACAAACAGAGAAAAAATCCCAAAGTTTTATTCCCACGGGATTTTCACACAGAAATGATGACGGTGCGCTTATTACCAGGCTGTATTCCACTGCACAGCTCGCAGAACGCATCCAGAGGAAATTATGGCCGCGCTCTTATTACCAGGCTGTATTCCACTGCACAGCTCGCAGAGCAGAACGCATCCAGAGGAAATGATGGCGGCACGCTTATTACCAGGCTGTATTCCACTGCACAGCTCACAGAGCAGAACGCATCCAGAGGAAATGATGGCGGCGCTCTTATTACCAGGCTGTATTCCACTGCACAGCTCGCAGAACGCATCCAGAGGAAATGATGGCGGTGCTCTTATTACCAGGCTGTATTCCACTGCACAGCTCACAGAGCAGAACGCATCCAGAGGAAATGATGGCGGTGCGCTTATTACCAGGCTGTATTCCACTGCACAGCTCGCAGAACGCATCCAGAGGAAATGATGGCGGTCCGCTCTTATTACCAGGCTGTATTCCCCTGCACAGCTCACAGAGCAGAACGCATCCAGAGGAAATGATGGCGGTGCGCTTATTACCAGGCTGTATTCCACTGCACAGCTCGCAGAACGCATCCAGAGGAAATGATGGCGGTCCGCTTATTACCAGGCTGTATTCCCCTGCACAGCTCGCAGAGCAGAACGCATCCAGAGGAAATGATGGCGGTGCGCTTATTACCAGGCTGTATTCCCCTTCACAGCTCGCAGAGCAGAACGCATCCAGAGGAAATGATGGCGGTGCGCTTATTACCAGGCTGTATTCCCCTGCACAGCTCACAGAGCAGAACACATCCAGAGGAAATGATGGCGGTGCGCTTATTACCAGGCTGTATTCCCCTGCACAGCTCACAGAGAAGAACACATCCAGAGGAAATGATGGCGGTGCGCTTATTACCAGGCTGTATTCCCCTTCACAGCTCGCAGAGCAGAACGCATCCAGAGGAAATGATGGCGGTGCGCTTATTACCAGGCTGTATTCCCCTGCACAGCTCACAGAGCAGAACACATCCAGAGGAAATGATGGCGGTGCGCTTATTACCAGGCTGTATTCCCCTTCACAGTTCGCAGTGCAGAACGCATCCAGAGGAAATGATGGCGGTGCGCTTATTACCAGGCTGTATTCCCCTTCACAGCTCGCAGAGCAGAACGCATCCAGAGGAAATGATGGCGGTCCGCTTATTACCAGGCTGTATTCCCCTGCACAGCTCACAGAGCAGAACACATCCAGAGGAAATGATGGCGGTGCGCTTATTACCAGGCTGTATTCCCCTGCACAGCTCGCAGAACACATCCAGAGGAAATGATGGCGGCACGCTTATTACCAGGCTGTATTCCCCTGTGCAGCTCGCAGAGCAGAACGCATCCAGAGGAAATGATGGCGGTGCGCTTATTACCAGGCTGTATTCCCCTTCACAGCTCGCAGAGCAGAACGCATCCAGAGGAAATGATGGCGGTGCGCTTATTACCAGGCTGTATTCCCCTGCACAGCTCACAGAGCAGAACACATCCAGAGGAAATGATGGCGGTGCGCTTATTACCAGGCTGTATTCCCCTTCACAGTTCGCAGTGCAGAACGCATCCAGAGGAAATGATGGCGGTGCGCTTATTACCAGGCTGTATTCCCCTTCACAGCTCGCAGAGCAGAACGCATCCAGAGGAAATGATGGCGGTCCGCTTATTACCAGGCTGTATTCCCCTGCACAGCTCACAGAGCAGAACACATCCAGAGGAAATGATGGCGGCACGCTTATTACCAGGCTGTATTCCCCTGCACAGCTCGCAGAACACATCCAGAGGAAATGATGGCGGCACGCTTATTACCAGGCTGTATTCCCCTGGACAGCTCGCAGAGCAGAACACATTCAGAGGAAATGATGGCGGCACGCTTATTACCAGGCTGTATTCCACTGTGCAGTTCACAGAGCAGATCGCATCCAGAGGAAATGATGGCGGTCCGCTTATTACCAGGCTGTATTCCCCTGCACAGCTCGCAAAGCAGAACGCATCCAGAGGAAATGATGGCGGTGCGCTTATTACCAGGCTGTATTCCCCTGCACAGCTCACAGAGCAGAACACATCCAGAGGAAATGATGGCGGTGCGCTTATTACCAGGCTGTATTCCCCTGCACAGCTCGCAGAACACATCCAGAGGAAATGATGGCGGCACGCTTATTACCAGGCTGTATTCCCCTGTGCAGCTCGCAGAGCAGAACACATCCAGAGGAAATGATGGTGGCGCGCTTATTACCAGGCTGTATTCCCCTGTGCAGCTCGCAAAAAACATCCAGAGGAAATGATGGTGGCGCGCTTATTACCAGGCTGTATTCTCCTGCGCAGTTTGCAGAGCAGAACACATCCAGAGTTCTCTCTCCAGAACGCCTCCCTGTATGTGCTGTGGAGCATCGTGTATATATATATATATATATATATATATATATATATATATATATATATATATATATATATATATATATAAGCAAGACAAAGGTTTTTTGACAGCTGCGCTCAAACCGTGTTGGAGTGAAAGTTAGCAGTCCAGCAAAAACAGTCCTCCTTAGTTAAAAGTTTCAAACTCGAGACACACCACTTCTGGGTCTCCTTGCTTAGGTCCCTTTAAACATGAACCATCGCTCCCCAAAGTATAAGACCCGTGTCCAGCGGGTATTAGAAATCTGTAGAGAAGGAAGGACAATGGGGGCGCCTCATAGCGTAGTATTTTTAATGTAAAAGTTTATAGACAAAACAGCAGAATTAAAAACAGTCAGAGGATGGTACCCGTACCATATAATTCCTCCGCTGTGGGCTCAAATACCACAAGGTTTTTAATATCTACCCGTCCACGGATAACAGCACGCCTCCTCCTGCGGGATTACAGCACACCACTCAGCACTTGCAGCCTTCCACAGACTACAAGCGCGCCGGTACCTTCTCCACGCTGGGTCAGGAAACGCCGATCACCGGGACACGGAGCACGGATGACGTCACACAGGCACGCCCCAAACGCGTTTCGTCATAGAGACTTCGTCAGTGGGTTGTCACCCCACTGACGAAGTCTCTATGACGAAACGCGTTTGGGGCGTGCCTGTGTGACGTCATCCGTGCTCCGTGTCCCGGTGATCGGCGTTTCCTGACCCAGCGTGGAGAAGGTACCGGTGCGCTTGTAGTCTGTGGAAGGCTGCAAGTGCTGAGTGGTGTGCTGTAATCCCGCAGGAGGAGGCGTGCTGTTATCCGTGGACGGGTAGATATTAAAAACCTTGTGGTATTTGAGCCCACAGCGGAGGAATTATATGGTACGGGTACCATCCTCTGACTGTTTTTAATTCTGCTGTTTTGTCTATAAACTTTTACATTAAAAATACTACGCTATGAGGCGCCCCCATTGTCCTTCCTTCTCTACAGATATATATATATATATATATATATATGCTAGGTGATTCATCGTGCCCTACGGGCGCTCTTCACACCGGCGTAAGGGGCTGCGCCCCCTTAATTTGTGAACGTTTGTATATGAGAAATATGGTTAGAATTGTATGAAAATTGTCCTGTATTGTAACTTGAGCTATAGGTGAAATGTGTTACATAGAGAGCATATGATTTGGAAGGGGTGTGTATTGTTTTGTTTAATTAAAAAGCGGTTACAGAGTAAGATGTACATTGATAGTGTGGAGGGTACAGTGACATTTGTGGGTGTGGGGGGGGGGGTGTGTGCGTGTTGTTTAGGTGTGTGTGTGTGCAATAGTATAGTAGGGTATTTTTGAGTCAGCAGCTCTGCACTGGCGGAGGTCACGACACAGGAAAACAGGAGGCTGGTTAGTGATAGGGGTGTGTGGGCATACGGGGGACTAAAGAGGAGGGTGGGGGACACTGTGCAGCTTCTGCCAGTGGGTGAGGGTCCAGCGTGGCAGCACAGGAGTACAGGACGGTGGCCCTGAGTCAGTGTCTCCTCCTACTGGGTGGGAGTTAGGGTGCATGAGAGCAGGAGGCTGGGTGGTAAAGCATGATAGGGGAATGTGGGCAACACAGGGTGAGCGGCTCCCCACTGGCGGAAGTTACAGGGCAGGAGAACAGGAGGCAGGGCAGTGATAGAGGTGTGTGGGCATGAGGGGGTAGTAAAGGTTTTTGGCTGTTGCAGAGTAGGGATGGGCATTGGTGCAGACTCCATCGATGGTTGGCATTGATGGCGATTTTGCACCATGCCATCGATAGTAGTAACATATTACTTGGATAACCATCGATTGTTGTAGCTATCGACTGTCATCCAATGTATCTGACTGAATAGGCCGTGGGTCAATCAGAACTCTGTGGTGGGACTTCCAGGTGTGGGGGGGGGGGGGGGCGGAGCTATGCTCCTTGTCCCGGCACCTTAAAAAAAATTGAAACTTGATTGGTTCTCCTTTGCCATTGATGTAGGGAAAAAATCTGGTCCTCCCACATCAATGGCAAAAGTATTCAACATCGGCCATAAACCATCGATGATTTGAAATCATTGATGGTCGATAGGCATCCCTAGAACTGGAGGAGGGTGGGGGACAGTATGCCGCTCCCGGCAGTGGGTGAGCGTCTCCTCCCACTGGGAGGGAGTGAGGGTGCATGAGAGCAGGAGGCTGTATAATAGTGGTATGTGGGCAAGACATTGATAAAAGTTGTGGCGCTGGTGCAGAGGACCGTGGGGAGACTTCTGGCAGTGGGGGAACCTGCAGCGCAGCAGCCAGGGACAGATTTCCCACCTAGGGGCAGCACCTGCTTGTGGCGGTATAGGATCCCCCATTCTCAAGGGGGTATGTGAAATGCAGGAGCGGGGGTCTGCTGGGGGGGAATTGCCCAAATTTGCAGGGGGGGTCTGCAAATTGCGGGAGGGGGGTGCGGGGATCTGCGATTAGCGGGAGGGGGCGGGGGTCTGCAAACTGCGGGAAGGGGCGCGGGGGGGCCTTGAATCGCTGGAAGGGGGAGTCCGCAAATTGCGGGAGGGGGGTTGTGGTGGTCCGTGAATAGCGGGAGGGGGGTCGTGGGTGTCCAGGGGGGGGGGGTTGCTAGCAGAGGGGAGGGGGGGGTGCGGGAGTAATGGTGGATGGTGGTGGCTGTGGAGTAATGGTGGATGGTGGGCGTGTACTGTAGCCTTGGATGGGCGGGGGCAGTTGATATCAAGGGGGTGGGATGTGTAGAACGTTATACACATAGAACACTTTTCCCTAGGGGGGGCGGGTTTGTGTATCCAGCTGGGCGGGAACGTTAGCTACACAGGGGATGAGTGACAGATCTGTCTAAATATATAAGATATATATATATATATATATATATATATATATATATATATATATATATACATACATACATATATATATACATATATATTCACTACTGTATATATGATATGTGATGTAGAGGTGCTGCATGTTACATGACCAGGCACAGAAGCAGCACAGACGGGCCATGGCTACTTACGGGAGCAGGTGTTGGTCTGCCACTCCAGGCACTGTCCATACGGAAAGGAGATGATATAAGCGTTGGAGTCCACACAGCGCTTCGTGTTGCTGCACCACATGCACTCCATGCCGTTACTGGTGCAGTTGGAGCAGGAGTTCCGCAGGGAACATGGCGTCTTGCAAGGACGGGCGTTCTGATTGGGGCTGACTGCACAAACAAGAGGAGATGGGTGTCAATGCGGAACACAAACACATACATAGAATACATTAGTTATCACATTTCTCCCAACATTCACCAAATGCGTTGCTCTATCCCGCCCCGACTACTACAATCTTCTTCTTCTGCAAACATAAATAATAGTTTAGGCAATGTGATGGCAAACCAGCTAACAGAGGAGAACACCACCCCAATAATTATTATGTACATCTTTATCCCCTCTGATCTAAACTGCACTAATTACTACTGGATAGGCTGCACTCTGTGATGTCACTGGTTCCTAGTGACTGGATAGGCTGCATTCTCAATGATGTCACTGCCTCCTACTGACTGGATAGGCTGCACTCTCAGTGATGTCACTGGCTCCTAGTGACTGGATAGGCTGCACTCTCAGTGATGTGACTGGCTTCTAGTGACTGGATAGGCCGCACTCTCAGTGATGTCATTGCCTCCTAGTGACTGGATAGGCTGCACTCTGTGATGTCACTGCCTCCTAGTGACTGGAAAGGCTGCACTCTCAGTGATGTTACTGGTTCCTAGTGACTGGAATGGCTGCACTCTCAGTGATGTGTCTGGCTTCTAGTGACTGGATAGGCCGCACTCTCAGTGATGTCATTGCCTCCTAGTGACTGGATAGGCTGCACTCTGTGATGTCACTGCCTCCTAGTGACTGGATAGGCTGCACTCTCAGTGATGTCACTGGTTCCTAGTGACTGTATAGGCTACACTTTTAATGATGTCACTGCTTCTTATTGACTGGATAGGCTGCACTCTCAGCGATGTCACTGCTTCTTATTGACTGGATAGGCTGCACTCAGTGATGTCACTGGCTCCTAGTGACTGGATGGGCTGCACACTCAGTGATGTCACTGGCTCCTAGTGACTGGATGGGCTGCACACTCAGTGATGTCACTGATTCTTAGTGACTGGATAGGCTACACTTTTAATGACGTCACTGCTTCTTATTGAAAGGATAGGCTGAACTCTCAGTGATATCACTGGCTCCTAGTGACTGGATAGGCTGTATTCTTAATGATGTCACTGCTTTCTAGTAACTGGATAGGCTGCACTCTCATTGATGTCACTGACTCCTAGTAACTGGATGGGCTGTACTCTCAGTGCTGTCACCAGCTCCAAGTGACTGAGTGGGCTGTACTCTCAGTGATGTCTCCGGCTCCTAGTGACTGGACGGGCTGTACTCTCAGTGATGTCACTGGCACCTAGTGACTGGATGGGCTGCACTTTCAGTAATGTCACTGGCTCCTAGTGACTGGATAGGATGCTAACTCAGTGATGTCACTGGTTCTTAGTGACTGTATAGGCTACACTTTTAATGATGTCACTGCTTCTTATTGACTGGATAGGCTGCACTCTCAGTGATGTCACTTGCTCCTAGTGACTGGATAGGCTGCACTCTCAGTGATGTCACTGGCTCCTAGTGACTGGATAGGCTGCACACTCAGTGATGTCACTGGTTCTTAGTGACTGTATAGGCTACACTTTTAATGATGTCACTGCTTCTTATTGACTGGATAGGCTGCACTCTCAGTGATGTCACTGGCTCCTAGTGACTGGATAGGCTGCACTCTCAGTGATGTCACTGGCTCCTAGTGACTGGATGGGCTGCACACTCAGTGATGTCACTGGTTCTTAGTGACTGTATAGGCTACACTTTTAATGATGTCACTGCTTCTTATTGAAAGGATAGGCTGCACTCTCAGTGATGTCACTGGCTCCTAGTGACTGGATAGGCTGCACTCTCAGTGATGTCACTGGCTCCTAGTGACTGGATGGGCTGCACACTCAGTGATGTCACTGGTTGTTAGTGACTGTATAGGCTACACTTTTAATGATGTCACTGCTTCTTATTGAAAGGATAGGCTGCAGTCTCATTGATGTCACTGACTCCTAGTAACTGGATGGGCTGTACTCTCAGTGATGTTAGCGGCTCCAAGTGACTGAGTGGGCTGTACTCTCAGTGATGTCACCAGCTCCTAATGACTGGATGGGCTGTACTCTCAGTGATGTCACTGGCTCCTAGTGACTGGATGGGCTGTACTGTCAGTGATGTTACTGGCTTCTAGTGACTGGAGAGGCTGCACTCTCAGTGATGTCACTGGCTTCTAGTGACTGGATAGGCTGTACTCTCAGTGATGTCAGTGGGCAGGCTGCAGTTTAATAAATGAATGCATGAATCAGAAACCTTTCTTTACATTGCACAGGTGATGTACACAATTTGACATCTGCTGTCATACAATAATGTGTGTGTGTGTTTATACAGACACACACACGGTATACACACCCACATGGTATACACGCACAATCACACAGAATCCCTATGGCTTCCAAAATGTGTGCCGCACTGAGCTGTGCTGCTGTTCTAATGATATCCGGCACAAGACATGAGAGCAGCCACTTACAGCGGACAACAGAGGAATGTGGCGCTCAGAGGTTCTCGCTCCAGTGATGTGTAAGAAGAATAAAGCTAACTGCCAGCCTCTCTGAATCTTTGCAATACAATTACATGCAGGCGAGCGGCATGTGTGAGAGAGCAGCTCCAGCCGGATAATTCAGTTATGTTCATACACATTAAAGTGATATTATCATTATACCAGAGTGTGGAGGCTGGATGACCTTCAGCTTGCAGCCTTCATTAGCTAACACATCCGTTACTGGCTCCCATGGAGAGAAGGAGATGAGGGCATGAGTTATACTCTTTCCCAAACTACTCTGAGCTAGCACCAAGGAAACGTCAGACAGGGAAGACAACAAGTGGTCGGGGAACTGTGATGGTTCTACTGCTGTGACCCCGACACTCCCTACATCACAGGGATGACAACAAGTGGTCGGAGAACTGTGATGGTTCTACTGCTGTGACCCCGACACTGCGTACATCACAGGGATGACAACAAGTGGTCGGAGAACTGTGATGGTTCTACTGCTGTGACCCCGACACTGCGAACATCACAGAGATGACAACAAGTGGTCGGAGAACTGTGATGGTTCTACTGCTGTGACCCAGACACTGCGTACATCACAGAGATGACAACAAGTGGTCGGAGAACTGTGATGGTTCTACTGCTGTGACACCGACACTCCCTACATCACAGGGATGACTACAAGTAGTCGGAGAACTGTGATGGTTCTACTGCTGTGACCCCGACACTGCGTACATCACAGGGATGACAACAAGTGGTCGGAGAACTGTGATGGTTCTACTGCTGTGACCCAGACACTGCGTACATCACAGAGATGACAACAAGTGGTCGGGGAACTGTGATGGTTCTACTGCTGTGACCCCGACACTCCCTACATCACAGAGATGACAACAAGTGGTCGGAGAACTGTGATGGTTCTACTGCTGTGACACCGACACTCCCTACATCACAGGGATGACAACAAGTGGTCGGAGAACTGTGATGGTGTGTTCTACTGCTGTGACCCGACACTCCCTACATCACAGGGATGACAACAAGTGGTCGGAGAACTGTGATGGTGTGTTCTACTGCTGTGACCCCGACACTCCCTACATCACAGGGATGACAACAAGTGGTCGGAGAACTGTGATGGTGTGTTCTACTGCTGTGACCCCCACACTCCCTACATCACAGGGATGACAACAAGTGGTCGGAGAACTGTGATGGTGTGTTCTACTGCTGTGACGCGACACTCCCTACATCACAGGGATGACAACAAGTGGTCGGAGAACTGTGATGGTTCTACTGCTGTGACCTGACACTGCGTACATCACAGGGATGACAACAAGTGGTCGGAGAACTGTGATGGTTCTACTGCTGTGACCCCGACACTCCCTACATCACAGGGATGACAACAAGTGGTCGGAGAACTGTGATGGTGTGTTCTACTGCTGTGACCCCGACACTCCCTACATCACAGGGATGACAACAAGTGGTCGGAGAACTGTGATGGTGTGTTCTACTGCTGTGACCCCGACACTCCCTACATCACAGGGATGACAACAAGTGGTCGGAGAACTGTGATGGTGTGTTCTACTGCTGTGACGCGACACTCCCTACATCACAGGGATGACAACAAGTGGTCGGAGAACTGTGATGGTTCTACTGCTGTGACACCGACACTCCCTACATCACAGGGATGACAACAAGTGGTCGGAGAACTGTGATGGTGTGTTCTACTGCTGTGACTCGACACCGCCTACATCACAGGGATGATAACAAGTGGTCGGAGAACTGTGATGGTGTGTTCTACTGCTGTGACCTGACACTCCCTACATCACATGGATGACAACAAGTGGTCGGAGAACTGTGATGGTGTGTTCTACTGCTGTGACCCGACACTCCCTACATCACAGGGATGACAACAAGTGGTCGGAGAACTGTGATGGTGTGTTCTACTGCTGTGACTCGACACCGCCTACATCACAGGGATGATAACAAGTGGTCGGAGAACTGTGATGGTGTGTTCTACTGCTGTGACCTGACACTCCCTACATCACATGGATGACAACAAGTGGTCGGAGAACTGTGATGGTTCTACTGCTGTGACCCCGACACTCCCTACATCACAGGGATGATAACAAGTGGTCGGAGCACTGTGATGGTGTGTTCTACTGCTGTGACCCCGACACTCCCTACATCACAGGGATGACAACATGTGGTCGGAGAACTGTGATGGTGTGTACTACTGCTGTGACACCGACACTCCCTACATCACAGGGATGACAACAAGTGGTCGGAGAACTGTGATGGTGTGTTCTACTGCTGTGACCCCGACACTCCCTACATCACAGGGATGACAACAAGTGGTCGGAGAACTGTGATGGTGTGTTCTACTGCTGTGACCCCGACACTCCCTACATCACAGGGATGACAACAAGTGGTCGGAGAACTGTGATGGTGTGTTCTACTGCTGTGACCCTAACACTCCCTACATCACAGGGATGACAACAAGTGGTAGGAGAACTGTGATGGTGTGTTCTACTGCTGTGACGCAACACTCCCTACATCACAGGAATGACAACATGTGGTCGGAGAACTGTGATGGTGTGTTCTACTGCTGTGACTCGACACCGCATACATCACAGGGATGACAACATGTGGTTGGAGAACTGTGATGGTGTGTTCTACTGCTGTGACCCCGACACTCCCTACATCACAGGGATAACAACAAGTGGTCGGAGAACTGTGATGGTGTGTTCTACTGCTGTGACCCGACACTCCCTACATCACAGGGATGACAACAAGTGGTCGGAGAACTGTGATGGTTCTACTGCTGTGACCTCAACACTCCCTACATCACAGGGATGACAACAAGTGGTCGGAGAACTGTGATGGTGTGTTCTACTGCTGTGACCCGACACTCCCTACATCACAGGGATGACAACAAGTGGTCGGAGAACTGTGATGGTGTGTACTACTGCTGTGACCCCGACACTCCCTACATCACAGGGATGACAACAAGTGGTCGGAGAACTGTGATGGTTCTACTGCTGTGACCCCGACACTCCCTACATCACAGGGATGATAACAAGTGGTCGGAGAACTGTGATGGTGTGTTCTACTGCTGTGACCCTAACACTCCCTACATCACAGGGATGACAACAAGTGGTCGGAGAACTGTGATGGTGTGTTCTACTGCTGTGACGCGACACTCCCTACATCACAGGGATGACAACAAGTGGTCGGGGAACTGTGATGGTGTGTTCTACTGCTGTGACCCCGACACTCCCTACATCACAGGGATGACAACAAGTGGTCGGAGAACTGTGATGGTTCTACTGCTGTGACCCGACACTCCCTACATCACAGGGATGACAACAAGTGGTCGGAGAACTGTGATGGTTCTACTGCTGTGACACCGACACTCCCTACATCACAGGGATGACAACAAGTGGTCGGAGAACTGTGATGGTGTGTTCTACTGCTGTGACTCGACACCGCCTACATCACAGGGATGATAACAAGTGGTCGGAGAACTGTGATGGTGTGTTCTACTGCTGTGACCTGACACTCCCTACATCACATGGATGACAACAAGTGGTCGGAGAACTGTGATGGTGTGTTCTACTGCTGTGACCCGACACTCCCTACATCACAGGGATGACAACAAGTGGTCGGAGAACTGTGATGGTGTGTTCTACTGCTGTGACCCCGACACTCCCTACATCACAGGGATGACAACAAGTGGTCGGAGAACTGTGATGGTGTGTTCTACTGCTGTGACCCCGACACTCCCTACATCACAGAGATGACAACAAGTGGTCGGAGAACTGTGATGGTGTGTTCTACTGCTGTGACCCCGACACTCCCTACATCACAGGGATGACAACAAGTGGTCGGAGAACTGTGATGGTTCTACTGCTGTGACCCCGACACTCCCTACATCACAGGGATGACAACAAGTGGTAGGAGAACTGTGATGGTGTGTTCTACTGCTGTGACGCGACACTCCCTACATCACAGGGATGAAAACATGTGGTCGGAGAACTGTGATGGTGTGTTCTACTGCTGTGACTCGACACCGCATACATCACAGGGATGACAACATGTGGTTGGAGAACTGTGATGGTGTGTTCTACTGCTGTGACCCCGACACTCCCTACATCACAGGGATAACAACAAGTGGTCGGAGAACTGTGATGGTGTGTTCTACTGCTGTGACCCGACACTCCCTACATCACAGGGATGACAACAAGTGGTCGGAGAACTGTGATGGTTCTACTGCTGTGACCTCAACACTCCCTACATCACAGGGATGACAACAAGTGGTCGGAGAACTGTGATGGTGTGTTCTACTGCTGTGACCCGACACTCCCTACATCACAGGGATGACAACAAGTGGTCGGAGAACTGTGATGGTGTGTACTACTGCTGTGACCCCGACACTCCCTACATCACAGGGATGACAACAAGTGGTCGGAGAACTGTGATGGTTCTACTGCTGTGACCCCGACACTCCCTACATCACAGGGATGATAACAAGTGGTCGGAGAACTGTGATGCTGTGTTCTACTGCTGTGTCCCGACACTCTCTACATCACAGGGATGACAACAAGTGGTCGGAGAACTGTGATGGTGTGTTCTACTGCTGTGACCCGACACTCCCTACATCACAGGGATGACAACAAGTGGTCGGAGAACTGTGATGGTGTGTACTACTGCTGTGACCCCGACACTCCCTACATCACAGGGATGACAACAAGTGGTCGGAGAACTGTGATGGTTCTACTGCTGTGACCCCGACACTCCCTACATCACAGGGATGATAACAAGTGGTCGGAGAACTGTGATGGTGTGTTCTACTGCTGTGACCCTAACACTCCCTACATCACAGGGATGACAACAAGTGGTCGGAGAACTGTGATGGTTCTACTGCTGTGACCCCAACACTCCCTACATCACAGGGATGACAACAAGTGGTCGGAGAACTGTGATGGTGTGTTCTACTGCTGTGACCCCGACACTGCGTACATCACAGAGATGACAACAAGTGGTCGTAGAACTGTGATGGTGTGTTCTACTGCTGTGACCCCGACACTCCCTACATCACAGGGATGACAACAAGTGGTCGGAGAACTGTGATGGTGTGTTCTACTGCTGTGACGCGACACTCCCTACATCACAGGGATGACAACAAGTGGTCGGACAACTGTGATGGTGTGTTCTACTGCTGTGACCCCCGACACTGCGTATATCACAGGGATGACAACAAGTGGTCGGAGAACTGTGATGGTTCTACTGCTGTGACCTCAACACTCCCTACATCACAGGGATGACAACAAGTGGTCGGAGAACTGTGATGGTGTGTTCTACTGCTGTGACCCGACACTCCCTACATCACAGGGATGACAACAAGTGGTCGGAGAACTGTGATGGTGTGTTCTACTGCTGTGACCTGACACTCCCTACATCACAGGGATGACAACAAGTGGTCGGAGAACTGTGATGGTGTGTTCTACTACTGTGACCCGACACTCCCTACATCACAGGGATGACAACAAGTGGTCGGAGAACTGTGATGGTGTGTACTACTGCTGTGACGCGACACTCCCTACATCACAGGGATGACAACAAGTGGTCGGAGAACTGTGATGGTGTGTTCTACTGCTGGGACCCGACACTCCCTACATCACAGGGATGACAACAAGTGGTCAGAGAACTGTGATGGTTCTACGGCTGTGACGCGACACTCCCTACATCACAGGGATGACAACAAGTGGTCAGAGAACTGTGATGGTTCTACTGCTGTGACGCGACACTCCCTACATCACAGGGATGACAACAAGTGGTCGGAGAACTGTGATGGTGTGTTCTACTGCTGTGACGCGACACTCCCTACATCACAGGGATGACAACAAGTGGTCGGAGAACTGTGATGGTGTGTACTACTGCTGTGACGCGACACTCCCTACATCACAGGGATGACAACAAGTGGTCGGAGAACTGTGATGGTGTGTACTACTGCTGTGACCCCGACACTCCCTACATCACAGGGATAACAACAAGTGGTCGGAGAACTGTGATGGTTCTACTGCTGTGACCCCGACACTCCCTACATCACAGGGATGACAACAAGTGGTCGGAGAACTGTGATGGTGTGTACTACTGCTGTGACCCGACACTCCCTACATCACAGGGATGACAACAAGTGGTCGGAGAACTGTGATGGTGTGTTCTACTGCTGTGACCCCGACACTCCCTACATCACAGGGATGACAACAAGTGGTCGGAGAACAGTGATGGTGTGTTCTACTGCTGTGACCCTAACACTCCCTACATCACAGGGATGACAACAAGTGGTCGGAGAACTGTGATGGTGTGTTCTACTGCTGTGACCCCGACACTCCCTACATCACAGGGATGACAACAAGTGGTCGGAGAACTGTGATGGTGTGTTCTACTGCTGTGACTCGACACCGCATACATCACAGGGATGATAACAAGTGGTCGGAGAACTGTGATGGTGTGTTCTACTGCTGTGACCCGACACTCCCTACATCACAGGGATGACAACAAGTGGTCGGAGAACTGTGATGGTGTGTTCTACTGCTGTGACCCCGACACTCCCTACATCACAGGGATGATAACAAGTGGTCGGAGAACTGTGATGGTGTGTTCTACTGCTGTGACCCCGACACTCCCTACATCACAGGGATGACAACAAGTGGTCGGAGAACTGTGATGGTGTGTTCTACTGCTGTGACCTGACACTCCCTACATCACAGGGATGACAACAAGTGGTCGGAGAACTGTGATGGTGTGTTCTACTGCTGTGACCCCGACACTCCCTACATCACAGGGATGACAACAAGTGGTCGGAGAACTGTGATGGTGTGTTCTACTGCTGTGACCCCGACACTCCCTACATCACAGGGATGACAACAAGTGGTAGGAGAACTGTGATGGTGTGTTCTACTGCTGTGACGCAACACTCCCTACATCACAGGAATGACAACATGTGGTCGGAGAACTGTGATGGTGTGTTCTACTGCTGTGACTCGACACCGCATACATCACAGGGATGACAACATGTGGTTGGAGAACTGTGATGGTGTGTTCTACTGCTGTGACGCAACACTCCCTACATCACAGGGATGACAACAAGTGGTCGGAGAACTGTGATGGTGTGTTCTACTGCTGTGACCCGACACTCCCTACATCACAGGGATGACAACAAGTGGTCGGAGAACTGTGATGGTGTGTTCTACTGCTGTGACGCGACACTCCCTACATCACAGGGATGACAACATGTGGTCGGAGAACTGTGATGGTGTGTTCTACTGCTGTGACCCAACACTGCGTACATCACAGGGATGACAACAAGTGGTCGGAGAACTGTGATGGTGTGTTCTACTGCTGTGACCCCGACACTCCTAACATCACAGGGATGACAACAAGTGGTCGGAGAACTGTGATGGTTCTACTGCTGTGACCCGACACTCCCTACATCACAGGGATGACAACAAGTGGTCGGAGAACTGTGATGGTTCTACAGCTGTGACCCGACACTGCGTACATCACAGGGATGACAACAAGTGGTCGGAGAACTGTGATGGTTCTACTGCTGTGACCCGACACTCCCTACATCACAGGGATGACAACAAGTGGTCGGAGAACTGTGATGGTTCTACTGCTGTGACCCGACACTGCGTACATCACAGGGATGACAACAAGTGGTCGGAGAACTGTGATGGTTCTACTGCTGTGACCCGACACTCCCTACATCACAGGGATGACAACAAGTGGTCGGAGAACTGTGATGGTTCTACTGCTGTGACCCGACACTCCCTACATCACAGGGATGACAACAAGTGGTCGGAGAACTGTGATGGTTCTACTGCTGTGACCCGACACTGCGTACATCACAGGGATGACAACAAGTGGTCGGAGAACTGTGATGGTTCTACTGCTGTGACCCGACACTCCCTACATCACAGGGATGACAACAAGTGGTCGGAGAACTGTGATGGTTCTACTGCTGTGACCCGACACTCCCTACATCACAGGGATGACAACAAGTGGTCGGAGAACTGTGATGGTGTGTTCTACTGCTGTGACCCGACACTCCCTACATCACAGGGATGATAACAAGTGGTCGGAGAACTGTGATGGTGTGTTCTACTGCTGTGACCCCGACACTCCCTACATCACAGGGATGACAACAAGTGGTCGGAGAACTGTGATGGTGTGTTCTACTGCTGTGACCCGACACTCCCTACATCACAGGGATGACAACAAGTGGTCGGAGAACTGTGATGGTTCTACTGCTGTGACCCGACACTGCGTACATCACAGGGATGACAACAAGTGGTCGGAGAACTGTGATGGTTCTACTGCTGTGACCCGACACTCCCTACATCACAGGGATGACAACAAGTGGTCGGAGAACTGTGATGGTTCTACTGCTGTGACCCGACACTCCCTACATCACAGGGATGACAACAAGTGGTCGGAGAACTGTGATGGTGTGTTCTACTGCTGTGACCCGACACTCCCTACATCACAGGGATGATAACAAGTGGTCGGAGAACTGTGATGGTGTGTTCTACTGCTGTGACCCCGACACTCCCTACATCACAGGGATGACAACAAGTGGTCGGAGAACTGTGATGGTGTGTTCTACTGCTGTGACCCGACACTCTCTACATCACAGGGATGACTGTACAACTTCAGCCCTCCCAATTTTTTTTCTTTCATTTTTTAAAAGGGTTTTTTTTGGGGGGGGAGGGGGTGGAATGTATGTATGGGTCATTAAGTCAACAGTATACGGTCTTTGGGTCGACACATTGCAGGTCAACATACGTTGGGTTGACTACTAAAGGACGCCATGGCTTGGGTTGACACAGGACATAGGTCAACATGCTTAAGGTCGACATGGATGGAAAGTCGAAATGTGGTTATTTCGACAGTCAAAAGGATGAAATGGGGTTTCACTTTTTTTAGGCCGACATGTGCCGACAGGCGGTAGTCAAATGGTTGACATAAGAAATGTTGACAGGAAAATGTCGACATGAGTTTTTTTTTGCTTTTTTTAGTCTATGTTGACATGAGCACCGTGTCATCTCACATGACTCGCTGCGCTTGGCACATTACTTTATTCTCCCTTTGTGCACACTGGAATGGTAAAGTATAAACAAGTCGGTTAAAGGTTAAAAAAAGAAAACGCATGTCGACCTTTTGGCCACGCTGACATAATGCATGTTGACCAAATGACGCATACGTATGTATGTATATATATATATATATATATATATATATGTATAAAGAACTACAAAAAGATTTCAACAATTGTGTAATAATCTCTACTGAGATCTTCTGCATTTCCAAAAATCTTCTAAATCCAGCGACAATCCCGCGGGATCTTCATATAACGAAAAGCTTCAGACTAGATTCACTTCTATCCACTTTCAGAATCCAAGGTTCTAACGGAGTCTCTGTTCCATTATGTAATTCCTTATAGGAACGCTTGTGTCCCCCCCCTGGAACCAGCGGCTATAAAGGTTTTCCGAGGAGGGATTATGGGTTACACCGGAGCGTCCCCTTTATGTTGTGAGCACAGGAGAAGGTCTGCCTGTCACTGTATAGATGGGACACAGCGTTGCGCTTCTCCGTGATCAGAACCGCCGCAGCTTCTAAGCGATGGCTCTGCTATCCCTACACAGCGGGTAATGAACTGGTAGCAGATATAATAATGCCCAGAGGGACACGGAGCATAACAAAAGGTGAACGACCCCGTAGGAAGAAGCACACAGACAGGAACAAAAAGCCAATTTATTACCACGATGGGGGAAAAACCGGATGGGGCCACGCTGGCAGTATAAGGAGTCGCGGCGCTCGCCCAGTACCGCTGAGCTCTCCGGTGCACCGCTAATGATATGTGCAATGCGGGGTGGCATAATGGCGGATAACAGGGAAGTGGTGGGCTACACAACAGAGGTGGAGGCACCTCACTTTCTACACATTGGGGAACGTCTACATTCCTTATACAACAGAAATAGGGATTACATGAGATGACTTTGAAGTGACCCAGGAGAGGAGGTATTAGTACCACGGACGGACACTTATTGCATTGGTTACGCTGAGAGGCGCTACTGGGCAGAGCTATATTATCATTACTGGAATTATACCCAGGCCAGCACCTAATGATCTGGGCATGTTGGAGATCTTATGGTGTGGATGAGAAAATGTAACTCAATTACTGACCACACATCCAGCACCTCTAACAGACCTGCTGTTCCCAGCTCAGAGATATCTCCAGGATCAGATCCTTCCTACACCAGGATTATACCAAGACCCTCATACACTTACTGGTCATCTCCAGACTGCATTACTGTAATCTCCTCCTATGTGGCCTCCCTGATACCCAGCTCTCTCCTCTCCGATCTGTCCTCAGTGCTGTTGCCCGGCTCAGAGTTATCTCCAGGATCAGATCCTTCCTCACCCAGGAATTTACCAAGACCCTTATCCACTTACTGGTCATCTACAGACTGCATTACTGTAATATCCTCCTATGTGGCCTCCCTGATACCCAGCTCTCTCCTCTCCGATCTGTCCTCAGTGCTGCTGCCCAGCTCAGAGATGTCTCCAGGATCAGATCCTTCTTCACCCAGGATTATACCAAGACCCTCATCCATTTACTAGTCATCTACAGACTGCACTACTGTAATCTCCTCCTATGTGGCCTCCCTGATACCCAACTATCTCCTCTCCAATCTGTCCTCAGTGCTGCTGCCGGCTCAGAGATATCTCCAGGATCAGACCCTTCCTCACCCAGGAATTTACCAAGACCCTCATCCACTTACTGGTCATCTCCAGACTGCACTACTGTAATCTCCTCCTATGTGGCCTCCCTGATACACAGCTCTCTCCTCTCCAATCTGTCCTCAGTGCTGCTGCCCGGCTCAGATATTTCTCCAGGATCAGATCCTTCCTACACCAGGATTATACCAAGACCCTCATCCACTTACTGGTCATCTACAGACTGCACTACTGTAATCTCCTCCTATGTGGCCTCCCTGATACACAGCTCTCTCCTCTCCGATCTGTCCTCAGTGCTGCTGCCTGGCTCGGAGATGTCTCCAGGATCAGATCCTTCCTCACTCAGGAATATACCAAGACCCTCATCCACTTACTGGTCATCTACAGACTGCACTACTGTAATCTCATCCTATGTGGCCTCCCTGATACACAGCTCTCTCCTCTCCGATCTGTCCTCAGTGCTGCTGCCTGGCTCGGAGATGTCTCCCGGATCAGACCCTTCCTCACCCAGGAATATACCAAGACCCTCATCCACTTACTGGTCATCTACAGACTGCACTACTGTAATCTCATCCTATGTGGCCTCCCTGATACCCAGCTCTCTCCCCTCCAATCTGTCCTCAGTGCTGCTGCCTGGCTCGGAGATGTCTCCCGGATCAGACTGTAAGCATATCAATATCAATCTAAATGCCCAGCCCCGCTGCTTGGGACACGAGAGTAGAAAGAGATTGTGCAGCACATATCTCAGAAGGAGGCCCATGCTGCTCACAGCAATGCACTATGGCCGACACACCCAGTCACAGGAATAAATGAAAATAACAACACCTTACCCCTCCACCAGCCATCCATCAATCAATCAATCAATCACAATGACAACAACCAATCACTATCTGGCTGCAAGTGGGGAGGCAGGTAGAGAATACTGCACTCTGATTGGTGGATAGCTTCAGCTATCCACCAATCAGCATACTGACAGCTATACAATGTCAATCTGTAGGCAGGGAGGCAGGTAGGAAATGCTGCAGTATGATTGGTGGATAGCTCCAGCCTACCAGCAAGCTCCAGCCTACCAGCAATGCAGGTGGGCATGGGTTGGTTATGTATGCCACGCTGGAGATTTACCTGTAGAGATGCTCAGGATAGAGAAGAATCATTACCAAGACCAATGTGTATAAAAGTACAGTTGCCACAGTGACTATCGCCATCTTACTGTATACCTACCGACTGGCTTCTCGCACACGAGCCCGTCCGTCATGGCGGTGCAGGGGTTAGCCTTCAGACCGGCCACCTCAGCTCTCTCCAAGTAGGCACAGAAGCCAGAGTCACTGGGCTCCCCCGGCAGCCACTGCAGCGTGGTGTTGGTGAACGGGCACATATCCTCCCAGCCCCAGTAGGACACATTGATCTTCCGTAACCCCACCCACGGCGACAGCTTCTGTAAATAAGACACAGGAGAGTGTAAGGCCGGTTACAGCACATGATCCACGTTATCTCAGCGGGGTTCTGCACAGCTACAGTATCCCCGCACACCTCAGCTTCTGCACAGCCACAGTATCCCCGCACACATCAGCTTCTGCACAGCCACAGTATCCCCGCACACCTCAGCTTCTGCACAGCTACAGTATCCCCGCACACATCAGCTTCTGCACAGCTACAGTATCCCCACACACACCAGCTACTGCACAGCTACAGTATCCACAGCTACAGTATCCCCGCACACATCAGCTTCTGCACAGCTACAGTATCCCCGCACACATCAGCTACTGCACAGCTACAGTATCCCCGCACACACCAGCTACTGCACAGCTACAGTATCCCTGCACACCTCAGCTTCTGCACAGCCACAGTATCCACAGCTGCAGTATCCCTGCACACATCAGCTTCTGCACAGCTACAGTATCCCTGCACACACCAGCTACTGCACAGCTACAGTATCCCGGCACACACCAGCTTCTGCACAGCTACAGTATCCACGTACACACCAGCTACTGCACAGCTACAGTATCCCGGCACACACCAGCTTCTGCACAGATACAGTATCCCCGCACACACCAGGTGCTGCACAGCTACAGTATCCCCGCACACATCAGCTTCTGCACAGCTACAGTATCCCCGCACACATCAGCTTCTGCACAGCTACAGTATCCCTGCACACACCAGCTACTGCACAGCTACAGTATCCACGTACACACCAGCTACTGCACAGCTACAGTATCCCCGCACACATCAGCTTCTGCACTGCTACAGTATCCCCACACACATCAGCTTCTGCACAGCTACAGTATCCCCGCACACATCAGCATCTGCACAGCTACAGTATCCCTGCACACATCAACTTCTGCACAGCTACAGTATCCATGTACACACCAGCTTCTGCACAGCTACAGTATCCCCGCACACATCAGCTTCTGCACAGCCACAGTATCCACAGCTGCAGTATCCCCGCACACATCAGCTTCTGCACAGCTACAGTATCCCTGCACACACCAGCTACTGCACAGCTACAGTATCCCCGCACACACCAGCTACTGCACAGCTACAGTATCCACAGCTACAGTATCCCTGCACACATCAGCTTCTGCACAGCTACAGTATCCCCGTACACACCAGCTACTGCACAGCTACAGTATCCCCGCACACACCAGCTTCTGCACAGCTACAGTATCCCCGCACACACCAGCTACTGCACAGCTACAGTATCCCCGCACACACCAGCTACTGCACAGCTACAGTATCCACGTACACACCAGCTACTGCACAGCTACAGTATCCCCGCACACACCAGCTACTGCACAGCTACAGTATCCACAGCTACAGTATCCCCGCACACATCAGCTTCTGCACAGCTACAGTATCCCTGCACACACCAGCTACTGCACAGCTACAGTATCCACGTACACACCAGCTACTGCACAGCTACAGTATCCCCGCACACACCAGCTACTGCACAGCTACAGTATCCACAGCTACAGTATCCCTGCACACATCAGCTTCTGCACAGCTACAGTATCCCCGTACACACCAGCTACTGCACAGCTACAGTATCCCCGCACACACCAGCTTCTGCACAGCTACAGTATCCCCGCACACACCAGCTACTGCACAGCTACAGTATCCCCGCACACACCAGCTACTGCACAGCTACAGTATCCCTGCACACATCAGCTACTGCACAGCTACAGTATCCCCGCACACATCAGCTTCTGCACAGCTACAGTATCCCCGCACACATCAGCTTCTGCACAGCTACAGTATCCCTGCACACATCAGCTACTGCACAGCTACAGTATCCCCGCACACATCAGCTTCTGCACAGCTACAGTATCCACAGCTACAGTATCCCCGCACACACCAGCTACTGCACAGCTACAGTATCCCCGCGCACATCAGCTTCTGCACAGCTACAGTATCCCCGCACACACCAGCTACTGCACAGCTACAGTATCCCCGCACACATCAGCTTCTGCACAGCTACAGTATCCCCGCACACATCAGCTTCTGCACAGCTACAGTATCCACAGCTACAGTATCCCCGCACACATCAGCTTCTGCACACATCAGCTTCTGCACAGCTACAGTATCCCCGCACACACCAGGTGCTGCACAGCTACAGTATCCCCGCACACATCAGCTTCTGCACAGCTACAGTATCCCCATACACACCAGCTACTGCACAGCGACAGTATCCCCGCACACACACCAGCAACTGCACAGCTACAGTATCCCCATACACACCAGCTACTGCACAGCTACAGTATCCCCGCACACACCAGCTGCTGCACAGCTACAGTATCCCTGCACGCATCAGCAACTGCACAGCTACAGTATCCCCGCACACACCAGCAAATGCACAGCTACAGTATCCCCGCACACACCAGCTACTGCACAGCTACAGTATCCCCGCACACACCAGCTACTGCACAGCTACAGTATCCCCGCACACACCAGCTACTGCACAGCTACAGTATCCCCATACACACCAGCAACTGCACAGCTACAGTATCCCCGCACACAGCAGCAACTGCACAGCTACAGTATCCCCGCACACACCAGCTACTGCACAGCTACAGTATCCCCGCACACACCAGCTACTGCACAGCTACAGTATCCCCGCACACACCAGCTACTGCACAGCTACAGTATCCCCGCACACACCAGCTACTGCACAGCTACAGTATCCCCGCACACACCAGCTACTGCACAGCTACAGTATCCCCGCACACACCAGCTACTGCACAGCTACAGTATCCCCGCACACACCAGCTACTGCACAGCTACAGTATCCCTGCACACATCAGCTCCTGCAGCTACAGTATCCATGCACACATCAGCTACTGCACAGCTACAGTATCCCCGCACACACCAGCTGCTGCACAGCTACAGTATCTCCGCACACACCAGCTTCTGCACAGCTACAGTATCCCCGCACACATTAGCTCCTGCAGCTACAGTATCCCTGCACACATCAGCTACTGCACAGTTACAGTATCCCTGCACACACCATCTTCTGCACAGTTACAGTATCCCTGCACACACCAGCTTCTACACAGCTACAGTATCCACGCACACATCAGCTTCTGCACAGCTACAGTATCCCTGCACACAACAGCTTCTGCAAAGTTACAGTATCCCTGCACACACCAGCTTCTGCACAGTTACAGTATCCCTGCACATACCAGCTTCTGCACAGCTACAGTATCCCCGCACACATCAGCTTCTGCACAGCTACAGTATCCCCGCACACATCAGCTTCTGCACAGCTACAGTATCCCCGCACACACCAGCTACTGCACAGCTACAGTATCCCCGCACACATCAGCTTCTGCACAGCTACAGTATCCCCGCACACATCAGCTTCTGCACAACTACAGTATCCCCGCACACATCAGTTTCTGCACAGCTACAGTATCCCAGCACACACCAGCTTCTGCACAGCTACAGTCTCCTCGCACACACCAACTACTGCACAGCTACAGTATCCCCGCACACACCAGCTTCTGCACAGCTACAGTATCCCCGCAAAAATCAGCTTCTGCACAGCTACAGTATCCCCGCACACATTAGCTTCTGCACAGCTACAGTATCCCCGCAAAAATCAGCTTCTGCACAGCTACAGTATCCCCGCACACATTAGCTTCTGCACAGCTACAGTATCCCCGCACACATCAGCTTCTGCACAGCTACAGTATCCCCGCACACATCAGCTTCTGCACAGCTACAGTATCCCCGCACACACCAGCTACTGCACAGCTACAGTATCCCCGCACACACCAGCTTCTGCACAGCTACAGTATCCGAGAAACACATCAGCTTCTGCACAGCTACAGTATCCCCGCACACACCAGCTTCTGCACAGCTACAGTATCCCCTCACACACCAGCTGCTGCACAGCTACAGTATCCCCGCACACATCAGCTTCTGCACAGCTACAGTATCCCCGCACACATCAGCTTCTGCACAGCTACAGTATCCCTGCACACAACAGCTTCTGCAAAGTTACAGTATCCCTGCACACACCAGCTTCTGCACAGTTACAGTATCCCTGCACATACCAGCTTCTGCACAGCTACAGTATCCCCGCACACATCAGCTTCTGCACAGCTACAGTATCCCCGCACACATCAGCTTCTGCACAGCTACAGTATCCCCGCACACACCAGCTACTGCACAGCTACAGTATCCCCGCACACATCAGCTTCTGCACAGCTACAGTATCCCCGCACACATCAGCTTCTGCACAACTACAGTATCCCCGCACACATCAGTTTCTGCACAGCTACAGTATCCCAGCACACACCAGCTTCTGCACAGCTACAGTCTCCTCGCACACACCAACTACTGCACAGCTACAGTATCCCCGCACACACCAGCTTCTGCACAGCTACAGTATCCCCGCAAAAATCAGCTTCTGCACAGCTACAGTATCCCCGCACACATTAGCTTCTGCACAGCTACAGTATCCCCGCAAAAATCAGCTTCTGCACAGCTACAGTATCCCCGCACACATTAGCTTCTGCACAGCTACAGTATCCCCGCACACATCAGCTTCTGCACAGCTACAGTATCCCCGCACACATCAGCTTCTGCACAGCTACAGTATCCCCGCACACACCAGCTACTGCACAGCTACAGTATCCCCGCACACACCAGCTTCTGCACAGCTACAGTATCCGAGAAACACATCAGCTTCTGCACAGCTACAGTATCCCCGCACACACCAGCTTCTGCACAGCTACAGTATCCCCTCACACACCAGCTGCTGCACAGCTACAGTATCCCCGCACACATCAGCTTCTGCACAGCTACAGTATCCCCGCACACATCAGCTTCTGCACAGCTACAGTATCCCCGCACACATCAGCTTCTGCACAACTACAGTATCCCCGCACACATCAGTTTCTGCACAGCTACAGTATCCCAGCACACACCAGCTTCTGCACAGCTACAGTATCCTCGCACACACCAGCTACTGCACAGCTACAGTATCTCCGCACACACCAGCTTCTGCACAGCTACAGTATCCCCGCAAAAATCAGCTTCTGCACAGCTACAGTATCCCCGCACACATTAGCTTCTGCACAGCTACAGTATCCCCGCACACATCAGCTTCTGCACAGCTACAGTATCCCCGCACACATCAGCTTCTGCACAGCTACAGTATCCCCGCACACACCAGCTACTGCACAGCTACAGTATCCCCGCATACACCAGCTTCTGCACAGCTACAGTATCCGAGAAACACATCAGCTTCTGCACAGCTACAGTATCCCCGCACACACCAGCTTCTGCACAGCTACAGTATCCCCTCACACACCAGCTGCTGCACAGCTACAGTATCCCCGCACACATCAGCTTCTGCACAACTACAGTATCCCCGCACACATCAGCTTCTGCACAGCTACAGTATCCCCGCACACATCAGCTTCTGCACAGCTACAGTATCCCCGCACACACCAGCTTCTGCACAGCTACAGTATCCCCGCACTCACCAGCTGCTGCACAGCTACAGTATCCCCGCACACATCAGCTTCTGCACAACTACAGTATCCCCGCACACATCAGCTTCTGCACAGCTACAGTATCCCCGCACACATCAGCTTCTGCACAGCTACAGTATCCCCGCACACACCAGCTTCTGCACAGCTACAGTATCCCCGCACTCACCAGCTTCTGTACAGCTACAGTATCCCCGCACACACCAGCTGCTGCACAGCTACAGTATCCCCGCACACACCAGCTACTGCACAGCTACAGTATCCCCGCACACACCAGCTACTGCACAGCTACAGTATCCACGTACACACCAGCTACTGCACAGCTACAGTATCCCCGCACACACCAGCTACTGCACAGCTACAGTATCCACAGCTACAGTATCCCCGCACACATCAGCTTCTGCACAGCTACAGTATCCCTGCACACACCAGCTACTGCACAGCTACAGTATCCACGTACACACCAGCTACTGCACAGCTACAGTATCCCCGCACACACCAGCTACTGCACAGCTACAGTATCCACAGCTACAGTATCCCTGCACACATCAGCTTCTGCACAGCTACAGTATCCCCGTACACACCAGCTACTGCACAGCTACAGTATCCCCGCACACACCAGCTTCTGCACAGCTACAGTATCCCCGCACACACCAGCTACTGCACAGCTACAGTATCCCCGCACACACCAGCTACTGCACAGCTACAGTATCCCTGCACACATCAGCTACTGCACAGCTACAGTATCCCCGCACACATCAGCTTCTGCACAGCTACAGTATCCCCGCACACATCAGCTTCTGCACAGCTACAGTATCCCTGCACACATCAGCTACTGCACAGCTACAGTATCCCCGCACACATCAGCTTCTGCACAGCTACAGTATCCACAGCTACAGTATCCCCGCACACACCAGCTACTGCACAGCTACAGTATCCCCGCGCACATCAGCTTCTGCACAGCTACAGTATCCCCGCACACACCAGCTACTGCACAGCTACAGTATCCCCGCACACATCAGCTTCTGCACAGCTACAGTATCCCCGCACACATCAGCTTCTGCACAGCTACAGTATCCACAGCTACAGTATCCCCGCACACATCAGCTTCTGCACACATCAGCTTCTGCACAGCTACAGTATCCCCGCACACACCAGGTGCTGCACAGCTACAGTATCCCCGCACACATCAGCTTCTGCACAGCTACAGTATCCCCATACACACCAGCTACTGCACAGCGACAGTATCCCCGCACACACACCAGCAACTGCACAGCTACAGTATCCCCATACACACCAGCTACTGCACAGCTACAGTATCCCCGCACACACCAGCTGCTGCACAGCTACAGTATCCCTGCACGCATCAGCAACTGCACAGCTACAGTATCCCCGCACACACCAGCAAATGCACAGCTACAGTATCCCCGCACACACCAGCTACTGCACAGCTACAGTATCCCCGCACACACCAGCTACTGCACAGCTACAGTATCCCCGCACACACCAGCTACTGCACAGCTACAGTATCCCCATACACACCAGCAACTGCACAGCTACAGTATCCCCGCACACAGCAGCAACTGCACAGCTACAGTATCCCCGCACACACCAGCTACTGCACAGCTACAGTATCCCCGCACACACCAGCTACTGCACAGCTACAGTATCCCCGCACACACCAGCTACTGCACAGCTACAGTATCCCCGCACACACCAGCTACTGCACAGCTACAGTATCCCCGCACACACCAGCTACTGCACAGCTACAGTATCCCCGCACACACCAGCTACTGCACAGCTACAGTATCCCCGCACACACCAGCTACTGCACAGCTACAGTATCCCTGCACACATCAGCTCCTGCAGCTACAGTATCCATGCACACATCAGCTACTGCACAGCTACAGTATCCCCGCACACACCAGCTGCTGCACAGCTACAGTATCTCCGCACACACCAGCTTCTGCACAGCTACAGTATCCCCGCACACATTAGCTCCTGCAGCTACAGTATCCCTGCACACATCAGCTACTGCACAGTTACAGTATCCCTGCACACACCATCTTCTGCACAGTTACAGTATCCCTGCACACACCAGCTTCTACACAGCTACAGTATCCACGCACACATCAGCTTCTGCACAGCTACAGTATCCCTGCACACAACAGCTTCTGCAAAGTTACAGTATCCCTGCACACACCAGCTTCTGCACAGTTACAGTATCCCTGCACATACCAGCTTCTGCACAGCTACAGTATCCCCGCACACATCAGCTTCTGCACAGCTACAGTATCCCCGCACACATCAGCTTCTGCACAGCTACAGTATCCCCGCACACACCAGCTACTGCACAGCTACAGTATCCCCGCACACATCAGCTTCTGCACAGCTACAGTATCCCCGCACACATCAGCTTCTGCACAACTACAGTATCCCCGCACACATCAGTTTCTGCACAGCTACAGTATCCCAGCACACACCAGCTTCTGCACAGCTACAGTCTCCTCGCACACACCAACTACTGCACAGCTACAGTATCCCCGCACACACCAGCTTCTGCACAGCTACAGTATCCCCGCAAAAATCAGCTTCTGCACAGCTACAGTATCCCCGCACACATTAGCTTCTGCACAGCTACAGTATCCCCGCAAAAATCAGCTTCTGCACAGCTACAGTATCCCCGCACACATTAGCTTCTGCACAGCTACAGTATCCCCGCACACATCAGCTTCTGCACAGCTACAGTATCCCCGCACACATCAGCTTCTGCACAGCTACAGTATCCCCGCACACACCAGCTACTGCACAGCTACAGTATCCCCGCACACACCAGCTTCTGCACAGCTACAGTATCCGAGAAACACATCAGCTTCTGCACAGCTACAGTATCCCCGCACACACCAGCTTCTGCACAGCTACAGTATCCCCTCACACACCAGCTGCTGCACAGCTACAGTATCCCCGCACACATCAGCTTCTGCACAGCTACAGTATCCCCGCACACATCAGCTTCTGCACAGCTACAGTATCCCTGCACACAACAGCTTCTGCAAAGTTACAGTATCCCTGCACACACCAGCTTCTGCACAGTTACAGTATCCCTGCACATACCAGCTTCTGCACAGCTACAGTATCCCCGCACACATCAGCTTCTGCACAGCTACAGTATCCCCGCACACATCAGCTTCTGCACAGCTACAGTATCCCCGCACACACCAGCTACTGCACAGCTACAGTATCCCCGCACACATCAGCTTCTGCACAGCTACAGTATCCCCGCACACATCAGCTTCTGCACAACTACAGTATCCCCGCACACATCAGTTTCTGCACAGCTACAGTATCCCAGCACACACCAGCTTCTGCACAGCTACAGTCTCCTCGCACACACCAACTACTGCACAGCTACAGTATCCCCGCACACACCAGCTTCTGCACAGCTACAGTATCCCCGCAAAAATCAGCTTCTGCACAGCTACAGTATCCCCGCACACATTAGCTTCTGCACAGCTACAGTATCCCCGCAAAAATCAGCTTCTGCACAGCTACAGTATCCCCGCACACATTAGCTTCTGCACAGCTACAGTATCCCCGCACACATCAGCTTCTGCACAGCTACAGTATCCCCGCACACATCAGCTTCTGCACAGCTACAGTATCCCCGCACACACCAGCTACTGCACAGCTACAGTATCCCCGCACACACCAGCTTCTGCACAGCTACAGTATCCGAGAAACACATCAGCTTCTGCACAGCTACAGTATCCCCGCACACACCAGCTTCTGCACAGCTACAGTATCCCCTCACACACCAGCTGCTGCACAGCTACAGTATCCCCGCACACATCAGCTTCTGCACAGCTACAGTATCCCCGCACACATCAGCTTCTGCACAGCTACAGTATCCCCGCACACATCAGCTTCTGCACAACTACAGTATCCCCGCACACATCAGTTTCTGCACAGCTACAGTATCCCAGCACACACCAGCTTCTGCACAGCTACAGTATCCTCGCACACACCAGCTACTGCACAGCTACAGTATCTCCGCACACACCAGCTTCTGCACAGCTACAGTATCCCCGCAAAAATCAGCTTCTGCACAGCTACAGTATCCCCGCACACATTAGCTTCTGCACAGCTACAGTATCCCCGCACACATCAGCTTCTGCACAGCTACAGTATCCCCGCACACATCAGCTTCTGCACAGCTACAGTATCCCCGCACACACCAGCTACTGCACAGCTACAGTATCCCCGCATACACCAGCTTCTGCACAGCTACAGTATCCGAGAAACACATCAGCTTCTGCACAGCTACAGTATCCCCGCACACACCAGCTTCTGCACAGCTACAGTATCCCCTCACACACCAGCTGCTGCACAGCTACAGTATCCCCGCACACATCAGCTTCTGCACAACTACAGTATCCCCGCACACATCAGCTTCTGCACAGCTACAGTATCCCCGCACACATCAGCTTCTGCACAGCTACAGTATCCCCGCACACACCAGCTTCTGCACAGCTACAGTATCCCCGCACTCACCAGCTGCTGCACAGCTACAGTATCCCCGCACACATCAGCTTCTGCACAACTACAGTATCCCCGCACACATCAGCTTCTGCACAGCTACAGTATCCCCGCACACATCAGCTTCTGCACAGCTACAGTATCCCCGCACACACCAGCTTCA